>NW_027040540.1:0-600000 GCF_037179485.1 Ochlerotatus camptorhynchus
GCTTTAAATACACGTGGTCCAATCTGTGTCTGTTTGTGATCGTCTCGTTATTAATCTTTTCCAGCTCGTAAATTTTGTGCCATTTCCAATTTATTTTAAGGTTATGGAAAGCTCTTTGGATAACATGTGTTTCACTTATCAGTTCGTTGTTTTTGAAGATTTGATTATTAAATTTTACTGTGCAATTAGCGAATGAGATAAGGAAATTGCCGTTCAAGGTTCTATTATCCGGTCCGCAGCTTGACTCTAACTTTTGATTTCTAGCGTTCGAAATCAGGATAGAGTTTTCTGTGATGAGTTTTTGAGTTGTGTGGTTTTGCTCAACGTAATTACATGTTGCTTGTCTTCCGTGGATCAATGGAACTAGACATTCATCGTTTAGTTCGCTCAGGAATGACGATTTCTGTACGAAGTCTTCGGGTTTAATGGTGGTGTAGAGATTGTTGTTTCTTTTCACTAGGTGTGTTGGGTGCTGGTGTACGATACGGTTGTTGATCGCTAGAGGATAGATCCTCATGATGCTCGATGTTGAGTTTTCTAGTTGCGGAACGTTAAGCATGTAAAGGAGAATATCGTTTTTTAATGCCAACTTCGGAATGACAAATTGCAGAGCTTCGTCTGGGAAATTCACTTCTACTCCTTGATCTTGTAAAAGTGTTTTTATAGTATTCAATTCTCGTAAGGATAATATTTTGTTACTGACAAGTGAGCTTTTGGAAAGGGTGACAGCGTCTTGTATGCTGTCGAGGAGATGATTGATGCTATCGATGTTGAGTATTGCTGTTATCGTCTCGATTTCGTCCAGAATTAGTTTATTTACGTAGGAGTTTTCGATGATTTTGTTTATGGTATTGGTCAGGTATGTTATCCTCTCGTTTAGTTGCATGTTGGTTTTGAGTTGTTCATTATTTTGGTCAATCAGCTCGTTCATGGTGAGGTTGATCAGCTTTAAGTCCTGCGCGTCCGGGTACCAGCAATGAATTTGAGACCTGTGCCTATGATGTCCCATCTTCTGCTTCGGTGTCGCCTTGGTTTTAGCCCGTAGAAGTGGTGTACAGCTGTTGTATTTTAGTTTCCACTATGTGTGTTAGTGGATTAGTAGTTACAATTTTTTGATGGGAGATACTGGCTAAGTTTTCTATGGCGTTTTCGATCAGTGTCAAATTAATGGGGTGTATAATTTTGACCGTTCCTACTTGAATTTTGCATGACTTTTCATTGATCAGGAATAGTGGGTTTTCTTGAAGGTTTTCAATAACAAGATGTTGTGCGGTGATAACTGTAGTAAGCATTTGAGGGGAAGTAGTATTGCCGGGTGATCTCCTCATAGTTTTCAATTGCTCCTCGGTGTGCTCTCTCGTGAGTTTCTTCGATTAGCAGGTTTTGGTCTTCTTCTGTTTTAACGTCAGTTTTGGAGCTACACCACTACTCCTCTTGTTATCCGCAAGGGAGGATTGCTCGGATGAATCTCCGTTCGGGATGTGCTGCGGTTGTCCCTCCTTCGATTGATCACTAGGATGAGGTCCGTGTGAATTAACTGTAAAGTTTCCCACGTCGGATTCTTTTCCCTGCCAATGGTCTGGAAGCTCACAAGTTGGGTGCTGTTCTCACTTCACTAAATAGGATGACTTTCTTCTGCGGTTGAACGTCGATCGTTTCCCGCGTCGGTTGGTTTTCCCTTAGGGTTTAAACTGCACTTCACTCGCGAATCTAACAACACTTAGCACATCCTACCGACTGCGCCAATTACGTTGGGGAGCTTCAGGATTGCTTTTAAAAAAAAACTAACTGTACTCACGTTAAACGTCTAACTAAGACTGACTTTATTCCAAATACTTTTTACGTACAGAGGCCTAACTTTGTAACGGTCCCTAGCTAAAGTGATGACACTTTGAAACAGGATCGCGTCGTCCGGTGGCTGGCTGCTGATGCGGTGAGTCTTAGGTCGGCGGTTACTTGCTTTCGTAGAATCCGATGACGGTGGGCAAACCATGCGCTCAAGGCTTATGGCAACTGATTCAATGCGGCTAACGAGGCTGTTGTTGTTGTATATTTCTGATGCTATCTATAACACTCGACAGATCAGGAATAGGGTATATTGAATCTGTAACTTATATACAATAACGAGGTTGTGAGAAACATATGGTACCTAGGGTAAGCAGATGAAGTAAGCTTCCAATGAATCTACAAGTCCTGGAACATGAACTTATATTTACTTTATGGTCGAGAAAAAAAAAGTAAATATAAGTTCATGTTCCAGGACTTGTAGATTCATTGGAAGCTTACTTCATCTGCTTACCCTAGGTACCATATGTTTCTCACAACCTCGTTATTGGTCGAGACTCGTTTATGGTCGAGACTCAGAAACGTGTATCCCCAGGATCGAAGTGTGCCTTGGCCGCGATTAAACGTGTTTGTTTTCTATTGTCGGGATTTTTTGCGATAATCTTCTGTCAGCGTTTTGGCTGGTGGCGCTACGCCATCCGGAAGAATTTTCGTTTTGAATTATTTCCAAATGTATAGTCCAGTTCAGTTTTTACGTATTCAGTAACCGTGTTGTGCCAGTGTTAGTGATTTAGACCGTGAAATCAGCATGAAAAGAAAAGATTCCCATTGGTTAAACCCTGTTAAGCCGTGCCGTTCTTTTCTGGATACTAATTTGGTGAGCTCGTTCCTTAATTTTTGTGGTAATTCTATCGTAAATATTTTTTTAAATCATTAAATACGCGTCAATCAAATTTTGCGCTACTGTTTTATATAAAGTTTCAGTACATTATCAGCATCGATACTGTACCGGAGCGGGGCTTATTGTAAGCAAAATCTTCGGAAGCATGCGATCTTGATATGGGCTAATGGGTATACGGTAGAGCTATCACCTTCGAACTCCAGAGTTCAAACTTTTTGCAGTCATAAAAAATGGTTACAGGTAGATTTTATACATAATACCACTGCCAGACCACTGCCAGACAGGAGTGTGATTGTAGATACATACAGTACATACAATAAATGAACGAATGAAAAATTGCATCAGTCAAATGTGTCAAAATTAGTCTGTTTTTTTTTTTTTATTTAAAATCTTTATTCTAATCCTAACATATAAACATGTCTTACAAGCTAAGCTACTCTAAACAAACCCTTGAAGCTAGGCAAGGAGATCATATGTCGTTCTGTTTCCAAAATATATTGACTAAACTGAACAAATTTTCTTAGAATCATAATTTTGTCATCCCTGCTAAACTCTTCTAAGGTTGGAGCTATCAAACTGGAAAAAGTTAAGAAGCGCATTAAACGAGGATCAAATCTGTTTAGTAAATGTCTAATAAAATAGTTCCATGACTGATTGACCGAAAAACGTTTACAAAATATATGCTCAAGATCTTCGAGGAATCCGCATGATAAGCAATTAGGGTTGTCAGCAATACCTTTGAGATACAAATGAGCTCTGTGATCAATTTTCCTATTATAAAGTAAATTAAGAATAGATTTTTCATTTGAGTTCAGGTTCTTTAAGTTAATATTATTCCAGACACGTGGTAAATTGTTTTGTTCTTTAGTTTCAATAGTTGGTCTAGGCAATGATCCAATTTTATCAGAATATAGTTTTGTCATAGAAAAAGGTTGTGTTAGATCATGTTCGTAAAACAAATTCATGAAAGAAGGATACATATAGTAACAGGTTTCCTAATGACTACTGACTACTGATATTAGGCAGAATATAATTTTTCAACAAACACGTGTCGGTCGAATTAGGATTTATCCCAGGCTACTATTGTAGAAAAACGTAATTGATAGATATTGGGCGGAAGGCGTCGGAATGTTTAGAAAAATAGGGCGCACGCTTGATCTTGTTTAAGATACATTGTTGACTGCTTTCGGGAACGTGATTTCATTTTAATAACGATTTATATTGGATAATCCAAAGCTATGTTGATCATTATAACATTAAATTTTGAATAACAAATGATAAGACAATCTTATTCAAATGTCGTAATAATACCTCTGACCAAGGAAAAATAATTTATATGGTTTTCATAAAAGTTGACGATACAAATACTAATGAGGAAAGGAATTCCGCATTTCCTTTTCCCAAGTCCTTTTCCTCTCCTTCCCTTCCCTTCTTCTCTTTTCAGAAAGCGAGTAATGGCGCTATAACCATATGCCATATAGGGCTAGTACAAGAGTTAGTGCTCAGGTCCCAACCGCTAGAAGAAAATGGTAGCGAGCAAGGGCGCTATAACCTAGGCGAATACAGCATTCCCTCCGTATAGGTTACGTCCGCACACCGCTCTCTGTTGTCCTTCGACTGAGGTCGGCTGGATCGATTGAGGGATGGCAGTGGGTTGGCGGTGCCGTCCACGCTTGTACGGAGGGAGGACTGTACGCTCGAACACAAGGGGTAAATACCTGTGTTCCATCCCAGGAGATCGTACAACCAAGGAGTGTACATTAACTTTCTTAGCTCTGTCACTCCCAACGATTTATATAGCCTATTTTCAAATCCTGCATACGGAGCGGTTGGTACGGTATGTCCCCGCTCTTTGATTACCTGTGGATTAAATGTTAACCACTGTCTATACTTATTAAGTAGACATGGTAAACATTCACTTCCACAAAAATTAACTAAACGCTACACAGTAGGCCTGGCCGCTTTATTGTTTGTTTCACATCCTTGATGTGCAGCAGGCATTAATAATGACAAGAAAAATGATAGATGTATCATTTTCCAGGATTATTTCAAGTACTGGCTGTGTATGTGTAGACTAGAGACTCAGAAACGTGTATCCCCAATAAAAAAATGGCATCCCTGGTCAAAATTAAATCTACACATAAAGATTACCCGAAAAGTGCACTCACATAAGTTGTAATCTTTGATTCGCGACACCAAATTACTTGAAATTTTCAGAGAAGATTTTTTGGAGAGTTCTGAATATGTTAAAACTTGGTCAAGCTTGATAGTGAGCATGATTGACCGCTCGTGAATGCTACTCCATATTGCAATGATCAGTTGTAATTGCACAGAGAACTTATAGGGAACGCTTGGGATAAGTGTTCATCCTCAGTGTGCAAATACTGGTCATCTAATGTATTTTGTATAATACAAGCGCTGGTCTTGTACGAATGTAGGTCAAGGAGAGCGAAGGACAGTGTTGGCGTGAAACTTGCTTTATTTGAAGTCGAGATGTCCTCGGACCTACTCGATGGGATGGGAAAATAGATAAAGGGCTTGGTAAACGATTTGATAAATCATATGGTTATTTTTTTTTTTTTTTTTTTTTTCCTTTATTTAACGTCGGTCTCTGTTCCGCAATCTAGTGCCAATCACCGACGGACATCGATTGCCATCCATTGACGGCAACCGAATGTGCAGGAAGGCAGCTTCCACACCTGCGTAGGATATCGCACCCATTCACAAAACACACATGGGCCGGGACCAACGGCTTTACTTCCCTTCCGAAGGAAGACGTAACCAGAGATTTTTATGCCTCAGAAAAATCCCACCGACCTCGGCTGGGATTGAACCCAGACCCATTGAGGTGTTAGAAAGCAGTCACGCTTACCACTACACCACCGGCGCCGGCTTAAATCATATGGTTATGTTTAGAGAGAAATAAATAAAGGAACCACACAGTTCGAAAAAGTAGTGTAAATTTCTGTTCAGTATGATGCACATAAGTGGAGCGTCACATATCATATAAGTTTACATTATATATCATGTAAAGTTCTGAGAAAGTTCATGCAATGTAGCAAATATTTTATACAAAATCGCATTGTTGTAAACAACATTGTTTACAAGTTGCTCAGTTCGTGAAATGAAATATAAGTTTACGTGAATGAATGTTTACATTTCTATTAAAATTCAGAATTTTCATCTGTGCAGGGACAGAACATGATCTTCTGCTAAGTAAGCTAAAATGGTTGCCATTGGGCCACCAAGCCTCTAAACATCAAAACAAACCACTGCAATTGACAAACGTACAAGCCCGGAATACAGCTATTTAAATGAAATTACGTTACCATAAATAGCAATTCAAAATTTTTATTTTGTTGTACTCACGTATACTTCTGTTTCATTTCAGCCAAACAAGCAATGTAAGCAATGTTGTTTACAAAAATGGGCTGCTGTATACAATATTTGCTACATATCATGAAATGTTTCACAACTTTACACGATTTAGAATGTAAACTTATATGTGACGTTCCATCTATGTACATCATATCGAACAGAAACTTATACTACTTTTTCGAATTGTAATGTTTTCGTTCCTGGATCGAGCATGCGTCAGATTGAACCTGCAATATTTTGCTCAGTAAGCATAATGACTGGTACTAGGTACTTACATAACACGCCTGAATTAAAAAAAAAAGACTGAATCTTTAACAAAAAGGCTTCAGATGAATTTTCCATATCATGCACACAGAAATGGACACCGTCTTGAACCGTTACTTCACTGGATTTCTTCTGGATTGCACAAACATTTATGAACACTAATGAATGAAATATAATTACGTAGATCAAATAAAAAGACCTAACTATTTGACAGCTTTGTGAACCTGTGCTGATTTCAAAGATAACACTGCGGAAGATTTTTTAGAGAACATTTTGTTCACCCAATTGTAACTTGGGTATAGCACCAATAGGCGCTTTGAAGGGAATTCAAAGGAAACTCTAACGATAATTTTATAGACAATTTCAATGGAATTTGGACCAACATTTTCTAAATAAATCCTGAATTCCGAATACCAAAAGAATTGTGGTAAGAATTTTTAACAAAACTGCACCGAAATTTTGAGGAGAACTGAATGATATTTTGAAAATTCTGAACTCTGAAATTGTGATGAGTTTTCCTCTGGGTTTCTGACAAAAACTCAAAAGACAGCCTGATTAAAATAAATTCCGATAAGAAATCATAGCGAACCGGAATCCAAGGATAGTTCCCAGGGAATTCTTCCGGGATTTCAAATATTGAGGATAAAAGGACGAACCAGCGTTTTGGAAAATATAAAAAAAAAAATCAAATCAATAAGCAAACAACTGCGATTGCAAGCTGTGATATCACAGCCTGGAATATTAAGCTAGCAAAACTCACAAAAGCAGCAAATCTCACCAAACTGTGATGATATTGAATTTCATAATTTTTGTATTCACCGATGGCAGTAGCTTTGTGTCTGCCATCGGTGAATACAAAAAAGAGGTAGCATTATTATACCTTCTCTTTTTAAGAAAACGATGTGCAACGGAATCATTTTTGCATCGATTCAACTATCAACATCATCTTTACACGTTGTGAATAGTCTCGCACTATCAAAGGAGCTTGAAAATCAATATCAAGCATGATATTTTGCTCCAATATCACGCGTGAGATTGGTATAAGAGTGAAAAAATATCAATTTACTAATGATTATGCCATCACTGACTACGACAAAAAATCCGTGGATAGTTTTCCGAAAGAATCCTAAGGAGATTATCTGCGAAGTATTTTTAGGAGAATGCTAGGGGAATGCTGAAGAGTATTTCTTGGAAATTTTCAGGAAAATGTCAACGAATAGTTGAGAGCATCCTGGAACATTTTGTGGTGGATTCCAAGCGCTTTTTGAAAGATTACTTAAGGAATACTGTGGAAAATTCTTTGGAAATATATAAAAGAATTCCTAGGCAATTCTATGGATGATTGTTTCGAAATTCTTCGAAGAATTGTTATTCTGAAGGGAATACTAAGTGAATTCCAAGAGGGGCGACTCTATCTGCGATGCAGGAAAGATTTTGTTTTGCTGTGGTTAGCTGCGCACACGTTGAGTAGATAGAAAGAAGATTGATGACGATTCTGAACATTTCCTGCAAAAAGATGATGCGCGAAGCAAGTAGATGAGAAAAATGATTTTTCGAAGATTTATTCGCTAGTGTGAGATTTTTCGAGTATCTTAAATTGAGATTTAGATGTGTCACTTGGGGAATCTGAGCAATAGTCCAAAGAAATTAAAGAGAATCATGGACTTTTTTTATTTTTTATTTTTTATTTTTTATTTTTTATTATAGTCACTTTAACGCTCTTGTGTCATTCGTGACTTGTCCAGGGGTGAGATTTGAACTCGTGACTTTGGCGTGAGAGGTATGCATGCTTATCACTACGCCGGGGTCGCCCCCTCAAAAAATCATGGACTTAATTTTAAGCAAATTCTTGCAAAAATTATTATTAATTGGAAGAGCAGTGTAGAGTGAATTGAGTGAATTCCATGAGTTTTCTGGAGAGAATTACTGAAGCAGTATGGAGAGAAGAGAATACCAAGGAGGACCTCAAGATTATTCTTGTGAAATTTCAGTAGCAACTGTGGGACGAGAGAAGCGTTCTTGAGAAAAATATAAACAAAAATGCGAGAAGAATTCCAACAAAAACAAACAAGCTGATTCTGATATAGAGTAAATGGTGGCACTGGCAGGAGATGACTGGTTTTGGAATCTACACGATTCCTAGTATTTTAACTTCAATCTTATCTGATTGTGGTTTGAATGGAAGTTGATGAATTAAAAAAGGTTGCCGATAATAGTTACATTCACTAGAAAAGGGGGCGTTGTGAAAACGTTTTACAGCAGTTTTTGACAATTTCATAGATATGCATCAAGGGATTGGGGCCTCCCTTAGCTTAGTCGGTAAAGGCGCAGCTACAAAGCAAGACCATGCTGGAGGTGGCTGGGTTCAATTCCCGGTCCGGTCTAGGAATTTTTCGGGTTGGAAAATTTCTCGACTTCCCTGGGCATAGAAGTATGATTGAACTTGCCACACAATCATACCAATGCAAAAATGGTACAGGCATCGAAAGCTCTCAATTAATAACTGTGGAAGTGCATCTAGAACACTAAGTTGAGAGCACGCAATAAGCTAATATGCGATATGCAATAAGCTTGAAATGCGAAGAAGAAGAAGAAGAAGCATCAAGGGATTGCTGTGGCTGTCAAATCCAATATATGACCTATCTACCTCACATTGATTTTGGTACTTTGCATTTTGGTACCCACTTTCTGGTTGGTTTACTCTAAAACTGGTGCAATGGGGCAAAGAGATCAATAAACTAAATTTGGTACTTCGATGTAAAAATCAGAGTTTCAATCAGTTTTAAATATTTTTCAAGGCAATGAGTACTTAGCAACAATATACTGATTAATTGAAAACACATAATAAAATCTCTTAGAAGCCACCCTAGTAAATAACTACCACAAACGAACGACAACCCGGATAGTAGAACTACACACTTAAGGCCCACGCACATTAGATCCGGATTGGATGCGTTGCGGCAAAGTGACAGCTAAATCTATTGTCTAACTGTCAAATTTACGTCAACGCATTCGTAAACGGATCTAATGTGGGTGGCCCTTTAAAAATAACTACTTTAACACGAGACGTGTTCCATTTTGGACGTAAATCATGGAACGTAAACAAACATTTCATGTAAAATTAAGTGTTCTAAAACCGAAACATAAGCAACTCGAAAAAGAGAACGTTTGATTGAATTGATTTTCTCGTTTCTTTCAACTGATTCTTATGTCAAAAGGGCCACTTACATGTGTCGGTCTCAGCAAACCGAAATTTACATGACTTTTTCGTAGTGTGTAATCAACAAATGGTTTGGATGATAATCCCAACATGTCGTTGAGCTCTTGCGTATGGTTATTTTCATTAGGGCATGCATTAATTTTGTCACACCAAATTGATGAAAAATTACCAACAAAAGGAGACAGCACCTTAGTTGCTTTGGAAAAAAAATGTGCGCTATAACATTTTGTGTTATAATAAGTTTCTAGAACATACTGTTTACGAGAAATCAATACATTAAAAGTTACTGTTGAAAACCAGATTTTTGAGGGGCCACCATATGTTACTTATTAAAAATCAATATAAATCATTACCTATTAGAGGTAGAAAATTGCTTTAGCAATTTATTTTTTTTTTTTTTTTTTATTATTATAGTCACTTTAACGCTCTTGGGTCATTCGTGACCTGCTTTAGCAATGTTATTTCAAATAACTTGTTCTACAACTTTGTCTCTTGAAAAACCGATTTTTATGAGTCAATCGGCATTACATAGTTTTTTTGTTAATTACTTTATTTGTACATGCTTAATCGAATAAAGTTTACAGAGCCAAATTATCATTTCCGTTATACATTATTAATGTCTTGAATCTAAAGTAAAAGAATTTCAACCGAATACTCGCGGTCTTCTCGAGGTTAGTGGAAGCATTAAATGTTAAAAACATGTATAAATAGTGAACTATGAGAGATAGAAAATTGTTTCATTCAGCAAAGTTACATCAAATGAGTCGTTCAAATGCATTGACACTTTTTTCGACATTCTGGGACTGAGACTTGTGCGATCTCAAACTTGGAACAATTATCTATAAGCTGGACATGTAAAAAAAGCTATAAGAAGAACACATTTCCAAGATTATGGAATAGTCACCACTAACTCTGAGTGATTGCTCAAGAACCATAAAATCGCTGATTATGACTCTCTGAAAACAGAATTGTTAGGTTTTCTGTGTCAAACACATTCTTTACATCATCTTCTTATAACTTAAATGACCAAAAATTAGTTAAGATATATAATGATTTTTTTATAGCGAAATAAGTAGAAGCAATCTTGCTTATACCAAAAGTACCCAACTAACATTTTCAGCTTTGTAAGCCAACTTTTCCAGCATTGCACTGTAAAGTAGCTGAAAAAGCTACAAGCAAAAGCTAGCAAAATAGTTTTGGAGAGCGTATACTCAACTTTTTCACAACCATTATTCAATTTGTCAGTCGCACTGAATAAAAACAGCCAAAAAAAGCTAATGTCTCTTTTATACACATACTAATCAACTTTCAACTTGTTACTGCAAAACAAAGCTAATAAAGTGAATATATTACTCATTTGATGGCTTCTACACAACCAATCACTCTTGCTGAATAACATAAACATCAAAAGTGCTTTTTCAACAACTAAACATCCTGTAATCAGCTAATAATTTGTGTTAGAGCAACTTCGGAAGCATTTTCACAGTTAACTAGGTTTATTTTTAGACGTGTGCAGTTTTACAGCTTTTACTCTGCTTTTTTACAAAGCTTAAGTAACTAGTCGAGAAAAGTGATTCATGTGCACTATTATAAAGGCTCTACTCAGCGATTTTGTTGTAGAAGGGCATGTTGATTTGTTTACATCAGTTCAAAGTTTTGGCGTAGCACAGTTGGTAGTGTCATGGTTTGCCAATGAGGTCGTCTCGAGTTCGATTACAGGTTCCGGTGGAGGGTAAATAATTTGGTGATGATTTGTAACTAATTTCGATTAATTTGATTCACAGCAAAATAAAATCAATAAATTCCTTTATAAAAAAGCGTAAACAGTATTTAAGTCGGCTTCAAGAGAAAGCTGTGTAGTGATTATTGGATAACCGGGAAAAGGTTGAATAAGCGCTTTTCAAGTTCACACACAACTAAACAGCAGGATAACAGCTGTATAGAAGCGTTAATGGATATGCAATAAAAGCTTGTCCCAACCGTCCCAACATCCATAAGTAAGGGTAAAGGTTTCCTCATATCGTATAACGTTTGAATACAGCTTGAGGCTGTATAAATGAAATGAGTAAAGCGTTTACATTGTGAAAATTGTTAGTTGGGTAGGAAATAGCTATCAAGAGTTTAATCCAATTTGGGAATAAGTTTGATTTACTCAGTATATTCAACTTTAATGGGTATTGAAGGGACCATCGAGATAGGGAGAGATCGAAATTCCGAACAGTAATTTATTAGCCTAGATCCTAGAAGCACTTCGGGTTCAACAAGTGTATTTGATTACTACGTTTTCAAAGCAAAACTCGATCGCTAGAGTGAACTAGATTTTTCCTTCGACATATGGAAAGTTATTTGTTTCCAAATATATTCTACAAACCATCGACATAGAGAACGATTATTATTATTATTATTTAGCTTTATTTAGGAGGCTTTCAGCCTTAGGCTGGTTCGCCTCCAGATAGAGAACGATCTATATATATATATATATATATATATATATATATATATATATATTGATAATATTGAGATATAGAGAATATCGAGATAAAGAGAATATCGAGATATAGAGATCTGAGTGTATGGGGCTGCTCAAACCATCGCGATAGCCGTTACTTGGGCTTTTTTTGTTTTATAAGGGTTCTATAGACCACGATTTAGTCTTGTAGAATGCTTTAAAACCTCCATAAAACTTGCAATATTACTTGGGTGGATATAGAACTTCGAAAAATTACATTATAATGTATTGGAGTAGTGGTAAAATCCATACCTCTCACGCAAAGTCACGAGTTCAAATCTTATTCCGGACATGCCACGAATGGCCCAAGAATGTTAAAGTGACTCTAGTGCAAATCCACGCTAACTGCCGAATTGATTTTATTTTATCCTCTCCGAATTCCTTGAAACTTCGCATAATTACTCACTAGAGCCAATGAACCAAGTTTGTGCTAGAATTAAGTCGCTTTGACCCTCGCCATTTTTTCAAAATGACGTGTTAGATTTTTTCAATAAATCATGGAACGAAAATGCTCATCTAATCGAAATGATGACTGAGACAAAGTAGTAGAAAACTGGATTGCTTTTTAAGGAAAAAAAAAACACACTGAAAACATATCAAATTTTCGCCAAACCTGTTTAAAACTTCAATAAAAAAAAACATTTTTAAGGTTTATTTGAAAGATTTTCAAAAATGCTAATTTTTGTGAAATCGGACACAATGGACAATTTACCAAAATCGAAGAATATCACAAAAATAACGGAATTGAAGTTTTTCCTCTTTTGACGAAACATTTGTAAAATTTTTTCAGCGTTTTTTTTTCTGATACGGCAATTCAGTTTCCTACAACTTTGTCTCAGACGTCATTTCGATTAGATGAGCCGTTTTTGTTCTATGGTTTATTGAAAAAATATCAAATATGCCATTTTGAAAAATTAGGCAACAGTCAAAATGGCTGAATTACAGCACAAACTTGGTTGATTCACTCTGGTGAGCAATTGTGCGAAGATTCATGGAATTCTGAGAGGTAAAATCTTATCTTCGTTTATATTTTTGCTATTTGGAGTGAATTTGCCTTTAATAAGCAGCAAAACATAATGGAAGAATCAAAGTGACGGTTGACTTACAGATGGCGATAGATTGAAAATGAAAATGACGTTTTGATATCTGTCAAATAGCATGATTTTTTTTCAATACATCATCATTTTTGCAATTGCGAACCTTAAAACTAGGAGTCGCATGGCCAGTTTTGGGTTTGCTTTGATTCGCCAATAAATACTTATTTTTTATTTAATTTTATAATTGTTTTCCATTCTGACCTTTTCTACATTCAACTGTCTTACTCTAATTCATTTGTAACGTTTAAAACGACATGAATTGTTATACGAGAAAATCTGTTTAAAATACTGAACTCTCGAGTAACACGAGAAAAGTTCCTATCATTGTTGATTGATTTTCTTCGTCAACATTCTCTGTGGTGTGCCTCTCAAGGCAGCACAATCAAACGTCTGACTATGCATGCAACTTAGGTCGATAGGATATATTTTTTGCTTGAAGCTGTAACATCAAACACTATGGTAGGTAAATGCATTTGCAGCCATGTTATTCACAATAGAGAAAATCTATGAAAATAATGATAAGTCATTTTCTCGTGTTATTTGATAACTGCTTATTTTGATTTTGTAACGAATAAATAGTTTGAAAAATTGATGTACCACATAGCCTTGCAAACCATATAAATCAACTAGATTGAAGATAGTTCTTCTGTTTTTGAATCATGTAAAATCTATGAATGAGAAAAAATGACCATCCTCCGTAGTCCCGATTATGTGCCCTGGCCAACTATAATGCATGAAACGTTGCCGTGAATTGCGTCATCCTGTAAAAAAAAAGCGCAGATTAAAATCCATTTCGCATAAGCTGCTTTGATTTATCATCCGTTCCATTTAAAAGTCACTGTGAATTCACACCATACGTAAAATATTACTTTCATATTTTTTTAGAGTTTTAAACAACGGTATTAGCAAACTCCATGGAACAACGGTGATAATAATTCTCGAAGCTTAATGGAAACCTATCAAGGCAAAATAAACGGGACATTTACAGTTTCACCATTCTGGTCTACAAAAGCTGTTAATCATTAACATTAAGCCTCTCTAGTGTGCAAACGTGGTAGGTAAATTGACTATTTGGAAGTGCACCACCACGCATTTTACACACAACATGCGGGAACATTTTTTGAAATCAAACGAGAAAAGCCTGCCCAGCATACAAAAAAAGACGCCCTGGAGCAAAAAAGTGCAAACGAAATTAACTCCTGTCCTGGTGCGACTGTTGTTCAAAGAACCACTAGCGGGCATTCTGGAAGGGAAAACCTTCATCTTGCTCGAACAAACCGGACACGGACACAGGCACCGTCGCCACCCGCAGAGGCTTGCAGCTATTGTTGAGGTTTCATGGCTACTTGCTTTTTTGTTTTCCTCAGCTCAACTCAAGAGCGGCACGTCCTGTCCAGGACAATCCCTGCACTTTTGGGTTTTTCCCGAGAAACGACCAAAGTGTGACATGATTATGATGTGTGCAGCATGTTTTGCGTTATAAAATATTTACACAAAAATCTGTTCCAAACATACGTTCGCCGGGGCTTTTTTTTCAAGCATGTGTGTGCCATCGGGGAAACTGTCAGGAACTATGATTCCGATGCGGAGAAAGTGTAGACAGATTTTCTAGTTGGATAGCTGTTGTTCCTTTTTTTTTTAGGTAGTCAAAGGGACATGTGATTTGAACGACGCGAAAAATGTTCGCGTAATTTGCGCGTCTAGAGTACCTAGAGTTCCAGATTTGTACTAGGAGGGGGAAAAATCCGGAATGGACAACAAGCTGTCGGAGCAAAAATAACGACGGCAAATCCATTTTGAGTGGGAATTAAAATGGACAGACATCGTTTTTTTAGGAGGTTGTGCTGGTTCGCATTGTATGGCAAAGCGTGATGCCACTTGTTAAAAATTTAGACTTAAATATTTTTCTAACATGGATTTTTGAAACGTGAACAGCAAACTTTAGATTGGGAACTTTGTGCACACGGTGATTCATATTGCGGAAAGGGGACATTTTCGGCAATAAAACAGCGCTCATTTAGAATTTGGTTAACTGGTACCCCTACATAAGCGAAAAAAGTGGTGCAACAGTATCAGTTAAGCAAATTCTAAATTAGCACGGTTTAGTTGCAATTTTGGCTATTCAAACTAACGGGGTTCTATGGTACTGTAATAAAGATGAAAAGGCTAGTGGGCCTCAGATAGCCTAGTCAGTGAAAGCATGGTATTACCAAGCCGGAGGAGGAGGGTTCACTTCCCGGTTCGGTCTAGAACACCTTTCGGGTTGGAAATTTTCTCGACTTCTTCAAGCATAGAAGTATGATTGTGCTATCGACCCATCAGTTCATGACCGGGGACCATTGCAGTGCTACAATAATTATTAAAAAGTCGTTATGACAGCTATCCATATAAAATAAACCGTAAGAAATAGCTTCGTCAAGATACATAATTTGTCAATTTCTAAAAAAAATCACTGGATAACTGTTCAAAAGACAGTTTTAACGTGTGAAATGCAGTGTCTTTTAAATTCTGTATGTGTTGCTGAACGTTTTATATGTCTAGGCATCGAATTGAAAACATTTATTCCTTTGAAATATAATGAATGTCAATAAATTTGATGTTCTTATTTCAGCTATGAAAGTCACTTCCTCTTTCAATTCGATCACACAAATATCGAGGCAGTAAACCGTTAACTACTTTAAAAATGAACACCATAGGCGTCTTGCATCAAAGTTGAGGAAGTGAATCTACAACATCTCAAAATCAAACGCATTATTTTATTCTGCAAGCGCTGTTATCTAGATATTTGTGTTTCATTGGCCAAAAATAAAATGGAAGGGCAAAAGTCTAGATGAGGAGAGATGATTGATTTGTATAACTGTATTTTACTGGAAATAGTTAAATCTTTTTCAGACGACATAGAATTCTATACTTCTTGGCAATTTTCATGATGACATTGTCAATGTGAGAGTTGAACTTAAGTTTGTCATCATTAATCACGTAAAGATATTCCGTGAAATTACCATATACTTAGTTTTACTTGTATTCAATTTCAACTGCTTACACTTCAACCATCTACTTGAAGAACGCAAATCTTCATTCAAGTGTAAAACGGCATCATCTAAATCCTTAGTTGCAAGAAATAACACAATATCATCTGCAAAAAGATGAATGTCGCAAAATCGTAAAACACGTTTCATGTCATTAATATACATAATAAATAACAGGGGCTCTAATACACTTCCCTGGGACACTCCAAGGTTATTCCCCACGGGACTGGAAACAGAGTCATTAAAAACAGTCCGTTGAGTTCTGTCAGACAATAGCTTATGCAGTACTCGTAATTCCAAAGCGCTTGATTGATCTTAACAATAAGGGCCTATAGAAATTGTTTCAAAAGCGCGTTTTAGATCCAAAAAAACAGCAATAATCGTATCTTAACACTCCAAGTTATTTTTCCACTTCGCTAATACCAAATTCAACGCGGTTTCACAAGAATGACCTTCCCGATATAACGATTGTTCTGGTATCAACAAACTATTACTATTTGAATACTCCAACAGCTGGCCTTTAACAACAAGTTCTAAAATTTTCTCTAATGTGTGCAACATGTTGATGGGACGAAACTCTTCGGCTTTAATCGTACCAGCAACTTTTTGAATACGAACCACTAAGGATTCCTTCCAAATTTGTGGCACATGTTCAGTTTGCAATGATTCATTAATAAGGTCCAGCAAGATGTGGCCAATCCCAACAAATAATTCAAAGTCACAAATAAGCATACACATTGAATAAATGCTGTATAACAGTGTACAATGCTGAATAAAACAGGATGTCGAATTATGTGCTGAAAAAAGCTCATTGAGATCGATAGATGCGCCTTTATTCCGATGTTTGCTCTGATATGATTAATTTCCTTATTAAAAGCTTTATAAACGTTGACTGTCTTTCTTATTCAGAACCAGAAGTTCAATCTAATAACAAACTGAATAAGTGTAATTTGCACATACATTGTCGCTTTTATTCGACTGTTTTCAAATGATTGAATAAAATGCTTTATTAAACGTCTTATAAATGTTTTCTAGCTCTATTATTAGATTTCATTGCATTGCTTTACAATATTGCTGTATAAAGGTGAATACACTCAGCAAAATAGCTCTTATACCACCCAACAAACAATTCAAAGTCACAAATAAGCATATATATTGAATAAATGCTGTATAACAGTGTACAATGCTGAATAAAAAGAGTGGTCAAATTATGTGTTGAAAAAGCTCATTGAGATCGATAGATGCACATTTATTCCACTGTTTGCTCTGATCTGATTAATTTACTTATGAACAGATGTAAAAGGGTTAAATGTCTTCCCAATTCAACGCCAGAAGTTCGATCTAATAACAAACTGAATTAGTGTAATTTTTACATACATTTACACTTTAATTCGACTGTTTTTAATTGATTTATTAACATGCTTTATTAGACGTCTAATAAATGTTCTCCAGCTCCTTTATTAGATATCATTGCATTGCTTTACAATATTGTTGAATAAAGGTGAATACAGTCAGCATAATTGCTCTTATACCACTTTGCGTCCATATTGTAATCAAATGATTTGTAAATGCTTTATAAACGACGTATTTATTAGATTCATTATTCGACAACACTGATTCAGTCTTACAACAAGACGAAATCAGTATAGTAGTTTTTACCGTTTCCGCTTTCCAATTAGAAGGTCGCGAGTTCAATCCCAAGCTCAACCTTTTTTTTATTTGTGTAGAACATAATTAATTTAAATAGTAATCATCGATCACATGACTCACGATAATGAATGCATTGATCTAGTTTAAAATATAACCGAGCATCCTTTCTTTCGACTTGGAGAAGTGAAGAGGCAACATTGGTCTCATTTAAAACAACGACGAATGAATTAATCATTCCCACAGGGCCTCGAAACAGCTAGAGTTGCGATCGGGAGTGCTGATAAGTATTTACTTTCATGCAAGCTTTTATAGATTATTGAGTTGCCCATATGATGAATTCTAGGATAGCTCAGATGACAAGGCAAGCGGCTGGTGATCGGAAGGTACATGGTTCAAATCCCATACCATACAACGACATGTATAAGTATTTAATAAATTTTCTAATATCTGTGTGGTGCGAGCCACGTCAGAAATCATGAAATACAATACACTTAAGAAACACACCCTTACCTGTCCCCGTCCATCTTATTTTCGAGCTAATATTCCCACAGTTGAATAATCGTTTAATAAATGTATAATAATGTCTAATTAAACGTTACTTTACATGAGAATCAAGCGTGTACAGAGCATCACTGTTTTAAGGAGAAGCAGTGATGTCTAATAAACGCTGAATAGTCAAAAAATTAATCGTATAAACTTCTGTTACAACTCATATAAACCGAATCAAAGCTTCTCGACATACCTTATACAACACCAGTAGTTCAATGTTGTGGTTTAATAAATTCTCCAGATTTGTGTGAACGAAGCCTGAACAGAAGTTATTATTAAAAATAGTACAAGTACTATTAAGCATGCAGTTGAATAAAATGGCCAAGAAGTCGTTTCTTCAATAGACGATTGTTTGTTGGGATGACATGAACGCAATCTTGAATAACTCTAGCATTAACATTATCTACTCCAACCGAATTTCCTAATCCTGGGGAATGTGAGATCTATTGCCCATTTTATGAAAATTATTTTAATGTTTTTTTTATGCTGGGTACCTGGGTTTATATATGTAATGTCAATAAACAATTACTATGCATTAAAAAAAAAATGATTATTGTAGATTACACAAGCACATAATGCTGATCTATCAACCGGTTTAATGTTAGGAACTATTAGGTCCTACATGTTTCGGTGTAGCTTACGAACAACAAATCATAGAACTTAAAAATCGTTTTGTGCAATACAATACTGAAATACTTTGTGCAAGAAAAATGTTCTAATATTTTACTGAATGTTGTTGTTCTACAATTTTTATAATTTTTATGTGTCCTTTCGATAATTTAAGAAAAGTTCACATGTTTATTTGTAATTATTTAGAAGTTTTAACAGTTTTTTTGTTTTTGTAGTTAGTCCTGAATCTGTGATATTTAAACAGTGTGTATGTGTGTTTGTGTGTATGTGTTTTTTTTTTTCAAAAAAGACTATTAAACAACATTGCTATCAAAAGAGGGTTTTTCGTGCTTTGGTTTATTGAAAAATATCGAATAGTAAATTTTGGAAAATGAAGCGAGAGTTAGAATAATCAACTTCTAGCACAAATTTTAAATGATGCACCAAATGAAGTTTCATGGAAATAGGCGAGGGGGCGACACATCTAAATTTCAATTCTAGATGCTCAAAAAATCTCACACCAGTGAATAAATCTTCGAAAAATCTTCTTTCATTTCTCGCATCTACTTGCATCGCGCATCATCTCTTTGCAGGAAATCTTCAATATCATGATAAATCTTCTTTTTATCTACTCAGCGTACGCGCAGCTAGTCACAGCAAAACACAATATTTCCTGCATCGTAGATAGAGTCGTCCCCCTCGGAAATAGGAGGGTTAACATTTTTATGTGGTCTTATAAAAGAAGAGATAATAAGGTGATCCAAGCGAGGGGGACGACTCTATCTACGATGCAGAAAAGATTGTGTTTTGCTGTGGCTAGCTGCACGCACGCTGAGTAGATAGAAGGAAGATATGCACGATGCAAGTAGATGCGAGAAATGAAAGATGATTTTCTAGAATTGAGATTTAAATGTGTCGCCCCCCCTCGGATCCAAGAGACGTTTCTCAGTGGCACTGACAACTAGAAATTAAGAGTGTGTGAGTGATCTGGTGTTAATGGTGCTTAATGTTAACATAAACAAAGCAGAAATTCATATGAGAGTGAACTGTCAGTTCTACTGTGATCTGTCAAAAGTTCTTGGTAAACAAAAAAGTCAGCTGATCGCAACTGTCTCGTGGACAGCCTTATTAAAGGGTGTTACGATGAAAATTTGGTGAAACATGGATGCGTGTAAATTGATTAGTTTGTTTTTAAATAATAAAAAAAAATTTCTTTGTAAAGTTCAATTAGTATTAAATTCAGAAAAAAATATTCAGCTTAGCTTCCAGTTGACCAAACCCGAATTGCCGAGCCTTTAGTTAAACTCCCGCCATCAGATTCTGTACAGCCCGTTCACTTTTTTCGCCGAAGAACGCCACTTGGTCTTAAACTGCCTCTTGCATCCAACAGGTTTTGGGGTCTTCTTCAGGTTTCGCTTGACAATGACCCAATATATTTCGATTAGACGGAGCTCTGGTGTGTTGGAAGGGTTCTTGTCCTTGCACACCACCTGAACGTTGTTGGTGACATACCACTCCATGGTATTTTTTCCGAAATGGCAGCATGCAAAATCCGGCCAAAACAGCACGGAACAATCGTGACTCGTTTACGTAAACTTCCTGGTCCCGGTTGCAATGAAAATGTCACTTTTCAAGCCAAACCAGATATTTCGTAGTGAGCTTCGACAGTTTCATATGTTTGAAAAAGTCTCTCACCTTTCCGCTTCGGGTTGCCGTATGAAATTTCTGCCCTGTAAGCTGTTTGAAGTCTGCCTTGACGTAAGTCCATAACCACGTAATCAAACTTCGTCAGCATCGTCGTGTGTAGATAGCTTCCGGGATCGTGTTTTGGGCGTCTTGTTTTGTTTATCGTCGTGATTTGGAAACACTACCTTCTTATAATTCTACAGTGCGGTTCGTTTTTTAGCTCGTTGCACCGTTGTAGACGACACTCCCAGCTTGTTTGCGACATCTCGAACGGAGAGGTTAGGGTTCCGTTTGAAAGCGCTGGCCACTATTTCGATTTCTCCCCGATTCCAGGCTTCCTGGTTGTCATCAAACGTTCCCCAACACTTTTATTACGTTGGTGACAGTTGATATGACCCCTTTTAACGATTTCGCTAGCTCGGCGTCAGTGATGGAAAAGTTCGCAAAAACTCACTGTGACTCGCGAACTTTTTCCTTTGAAATATCGCGAACTTTTGCAACACTGCTCGGCGTGCGAGTAGATCGGATTTTCGCGATGCCCGTGCAACATTTTGATGCGATGCTCCTCTTGCTTGGACGCCATTTCGATTACTGAAGAGCAAATGTCAAAATCAAAATAGAGGGGTGTTCAGGTTTTTTAAATGCTCGATTAAAAAAAAAATACGTCAAGTTTAAGTCCACCAACATGACACAAACTTGACAGGGCAGGAGGACATATTTCTTAAAATTGTTCAATCTTGGTATGCTAAATTTTAAGAAAGGAACCAGCAGCTTCTTGTTATTGTTCTTCTTTGCATTTCAAGCATATTGCTTATCGAATATTAGCTTATTGCGTGCTCTCAACTTAGTGTTCTAGATGCACTTCCACAGTTATTAATTGAGAGCTTGCGATGCCTGTACTATTTTTGCATTAGTGTAATTGTGTGGCAAGTACAATCATAACTCTATGCCCAGGGAAGTCGTGAAATTTTCCAAACCGAAAAATTCCTAGACCGAACCGGGAATCGAACCCAGCCACCTCCAGCATTGTCTTGCTTTGTAGCTGCGCCTTTACGGACTGAGCTAAAGGAGGTGGTGTTTGATGGAAGGACTCATTTCCTAAAATCAGGGTTAATTATGACTTCGGCAGATATAATTTCGGAAACCAAAATAAATGCGTTAATTTCTCTGGTTATGAACACCACAACATTCAACTGTATGTATTGACGATTCCTCTATTTTATTTGGCTTTCATCTAATCAAGTGATTGATGGAGCTACTACATTTTGCCAATTTTTTTATAATATGAAAAATATGTAGCAAAAAATGCTGCTAATGTAGAGTAGCTGACAATAGAGTGGCTGACAATAGAGTAGCTGTTTAAGACACAATTCAAATAGAAGTGTGTCGAAAAAGAAGAGTTTACTGACAATAGTTACAGTTACGTTAGAAATTTGGACCGTTATTGAAATGTTTTACAACAGTTTTTGACACTTCCTTCGTTTGGATGGAATAGTCAGGAGTAAGCAAGTGTAAACTTATTAAAATCAAATTTATGCGCAACCTAGAGAAAATTACCACACATGTAAGGAAACTGCTTAGGTTCACGGAAGTACTTATTTAATATATCCTATTAAGAAGAAATTTACCACCCCGAAAAAAAATGCATTCAGCGAAGGGTTTTGATTGGAAAATACAGTGTAATTAACGTATAAATTTTTGGTTGCCGAAAACAGTCAATGGGTGCCGAAACCAATATTTACCCTATATTATTTCCAAAATTTTTGGAAAAATTAAAACGTTACAGAATTTTTGTTAAGCCTTTCACTTTAGAAAAAAATCTCTCATCCTAGTTTTAGCAAGGCTCTGAGCGTTCAAGTCTTTGCCCTGAAAACAATTCGACCAAATTCGTTGTCAAAACGGCACACACCCCATCTTATAAATTTAGTGTTTTCTCAATGCCTCTGGGAAACCGTTTACGGTGACCCTTATACTTTATCAATCTTTACCATTTTATTAAAATAATTATCCAACGGATGTCCTTTATTTACTATCGTCAACTGAACCCAGCATTCCAAACAAACATCCAAGACATCAAATTCCACAACGACAACCATTTTTATTTTTATTCATCAAATTCCAACCACCTTCAAACCCCTCACTGCAACGGTACATTTTTTAAACAGCGGCCAGAAACCACATTTTGTTTATTAAATCAAGCTTAACCCATCCGCTTTCGGTTGGAGTTTATCCAACAGGCCAAAATAAACCCAACCACGTTGAAAATCCTCTCTCACTCTTTCACCGAAGGGTGTATTATTCTTCTGTCCATAGCGTAGAGGGGAAAACTGCAAACCACCCGGAAATTTAGGTTCATTTTCCAGCGTTGTCCAGCAACCGCACCAAAAAGCCAGGGTATTCAAATGACGTAACACCACCACGAGCAGACCAGCCGGATTCCACATGCCACCATCACCGACCATGCCATTACGGGAAACATTGCGGCGGTATGCTACCGACCGACAAATTTCAGGGAAAAAAATGTTTTGCACTCGTTTATTAACCACATCAAACGCCTTTTCGGCCACTTTCGGTGAATGTACTCCGTCCGGTCGGAGCAATTGGATCTAGGTAGTAGAGCACAGGATTTTGCAATGCTCCTCTGCTCTCTCCAATTCCACATTAGTCCGAACCCAGCCCAGGCCAGCTGGGCTGAGAACCGATTAACGGGCTCCCTCACAGTTGGAAATATATGAAAAATTTGGCAGAGCCTAAATAAATTTTCTCAGAACAAACAAAGGATAATCCTCGGGATTGAATTATATTTCATTTTTTCTGTTATTGCACGAATGATCCAATGGCTCCCCGAGAGTGGGATATATGTGTATAGAAAAAGTTTCGGTTGGAAATAAATCTGTGAATTGACGAATTTATGATCAGCTTGAGCCGGGAAAACAAAGGAAAATAGATTGCAGGAGGGAAAAAAATTGTGCTGAGCCCAATATTGGCGAATTGAGTTACTACTGGATGTAGTAAAGGATTTAAGGTTTTGTGTATGGCGTTCAGCGGAAGTAAACATATTTATTTGATTGTTGAAAATTATTTGTCTAGATTGGAATATGGAAGGGCTTAGTGCAACCATAAAATTTTTAGAACATCTTACAGTTTATTGGAGTTGTTTATTAATCATTTATTTCAATTGAATACCAATATTTTGTTTTGTTTTGAAAATTTTCAAAGTACAAGGTTGTAAGTAGTCTAGGTTTTTGAATATTTACGAAGTTTGTTATCTTAGAACACTGATATAGGATCGTCTAATGGACATCTCAACATAATTGTGGAGCTCTGTATTGATAAAATGATATGAACATATCTTACCCAACTTTGGCAAAGACAAACGTAGAAGGTTGATTCTGAAAAAAAATCCCCTTTTTACAAATGGTCCGAGCCCATGCAAGCACTTAGAGACATTTTTATCTGCTCTTCTATTTTTTTTAATACAACGTGTAACCTATCAGATTATGCAAATTAGGCGGACAGTAAATTTGACAAGAAAATTCGCACACACCAGTCAAGTGGCATACGTCGGTGTCTCGGCAACCCGTCGACGTCTAGTGGGAATTCTTTTGCCAAACGTGCTCGTGATGCGCCTGCCACCGCAAACCTAACCTAACAAGATGACAAGTGGAAAGTAAAAAAACAAAAACCTTCAGAATAACGTCACAAATATCATAAACCACCTTCCTCCCCAGCAGCACATTCGTCAGCACCGCGCGATGCAGCAAAAGCAGAGATCTATCTGCTTAGCCGACGTTTAACATTTTTACGTTTTATTTTTCGTCAACCTCCTCCGGGGGTTAAGCAACAGTATGGACCTGACTTTTTGTGTGTACCAACATCAGATCCTTCTTGCCTTATCAGGTTCTGTGTGGTGGGGGTGGAGTTGGCATGTCAAATTTTCTTTTTCTCGATAGCCGGTGCTGTTGAATAATATATGTTCGGATGCTCCGAGTGAAAAATAATAATAAACATGCATCACCCACCGTAAATACACTGACTGAAGCGAACAAACGGACTTGGTACAAGGTGCGGTGGCGACGGATGATTTCGTGCAACAAATTAGATGAGGGTGGAACAGCACGAACATGTGCCATGGGAAAATGTGTAACTACATCTTCACGTGATCACGTGACTCGTCGGAGGTTTGATGTTTTGACGTATCTCGCCCGCTGTTTTCGGTTGGTGAAGATGATTTGATGTGCATAATGTATCAGCAGAGAGACGAATCGTAAAACCAGCTCTGTGTGCAGTTGAAATGAAGCTGTGCATATTTCAGTTTACGGTTGACGAAAATGTCGTTGATCACGAAGGTAGCCATTAGATGTGCTGACGTGTGATAGATTTGCAATGCAAGGTTTGGTTTTAGTTAATCATTTTGTGTTTACTTTATCAACAAACATCGAGCGTGAGCTTTCATCCGTATTCGTAATCCTCATTCAGACGTTAACGGAAAAGAAACGAAGTTTTTACAAACTCATTCCGAAATCTATTGTTCAACAAGCTATTTTGAGAGGATTTACAATCCACATATTTTACAACAACTAAAGCTCGGAGTTCTGCTAGTCTGATTTATAAGCAACAAACACTGGCGTGCAATGGGAGAGCACAGGGGGTGATGGGGAGTGGTTGGTCTATTTCTGTTACAATTGAATTCACATTTTTCATTAAATTTGTTTTGAAGTGTTTTTAATTCTCAAGGTTCTAATTCACTGTAAGTTGCTGTATTAGGGTGCTTTATTTTGAAAAAAAAAAGTATTCCAATCTAATAGGGCTCCGCCCTCAATGTAAAAATGGTAAAGATTGATGAAGATTTAGAGGTCACGCAAATGGTTTGAAGTTTGTATGAAGATAACAACGAAATAAAGGGCGAACACGAAATTATTGCGACACATTCAACAGGGCATAATTTTTTTACCATTGGGTAAAAATCAACCAAATTTTGCACACTTTCTCATTGATGTGTATTGTGTACATGCTGTCAAACTCGAAGTCGTGTTTTTCGATTCAACGAAAATGGAGGTGAACCAACGCGAGTTGAGAGAACAAATTCTTTCCAAACACCTGGAATTTCCTGATCTGTCGCACCGGCAGTTGGGAAAAATGTTGAACATTCACCATTCAACCGTCTCCAGAGTGTTGAAGCGGTTCCAGGAGCGGTTGACGTTGGACCACGGCAAAGGAGCTGGAAGAAAACCGGGACCGGAGAACAAAAAGACGGAGGGAAAGGTGAAGCGGATGATTAAAGCAAATCCCAACGTCTCAAGCCGTGATTTGGCTAAAAAGATCGGCATGTCGCAGAGCTACGTCCAGAATGCAAAGAAGAGAGCTGGACTACATACATACAAGGTACAGAACGACAAATTTAATAAGAAGAAAATGTCGAAGTTCGCCTCCAAATACCTCATTTGGCAGGCCATCTGCTCTTGCAGACTGAGGAGTGAGCCTTTCGTGACAAAGGGCACAGTAAATGGCGAGATCTACAAATCTGAGTGCCTCGAGAAGCGCCTTTTGCCGTTCTTGCAGCAGCACGACGAAGCTCCGCTATTTTGGCCAGATGTGGCATCATGCCACTATTCTAAAAGTGTCCTGGAGTGGTATGAGGCCAATTCTGTCCATTTTGTTCCAAAGGACATGAATCCGCCAAACTGTCCGGAGCTGCGCCCGGTGGAGCAGTACTGGGCAATAATGAAGCGGGAACTTCGGAAGAGCAAGAAGACAGTCAAAGACGAGAAGGACATGTTAAGAAAATGGAAAAAAACTGAGAAACTGGTACCGGATGACACTGTAAAGACTTTGATGGAGGGCATCAAGCGAAAATGCGTTCAATTTTACACTCAAGGCTCCATCGATGAACTTTTCTTTTGATTTTTGAAGTAAATATATGTATAAAACTACCCTAAAATTTTGGTTTGATTCTAAACATTATAAGAAAATTGGCATGACATTTTCGGTGTCGCAATAATTTCGTGTCCGCCCTTTAGTATGGGAAATTTTTGAATATCACTACTATCCTTCTATCTTTGTCGGAATTCTGTCAAAATTCAATATGTGGCTACCATGACAGCGATAAACATGACTGTCGTCGTTAAGTTGAAATTGGTGTTGTTGCCAAGCACATATTTATCTATCAATTGTACCCATTTTGTAATGTTTTTAACATTTTTATCTTTCTTGAAATGCTAACAAACTGTCTGGATCAAAAACAGCTAGTTGATCATTGACACCAACAAAATTTTTTTTAGAGCGTTTGGATATCTTGAACCAATGTTAGGAGCTATATTTGTGAAATTTAAACTGCTTCCATTGTAATCCCCATACAAACATCTAAACTGTTATCAGTTTTTATATTTTTTTTTTCAAGACTCATATTTTGAGGTTATGAAATAAACGGTGGAGAGTGGCCTATTAGATTTTATATGATTTTTCCATAATGAAGCACCGTGTTGCTATATATTTACAGAAATTAAAAATATTAGGTGGTGGATATTTTACTATTTTACCAATGGTGTAGCAATATGACAGATAAATTGAAACACATTGTTTTTTTTTTTTAATTTATTTAATAAGGCTCAACCTAATTAAGGTTTAATTCACTTTGATGCATTTTTGAAAAATTCAAATGCAGTTTTTTTCGACGCATCATTTCAGATTGCAAAATGTTCGCGTCATTTTGTGTAGGATAGCAAAACAATAGAATGACTCGAGATTTTTGCAATCTGAAATGATGCGTCGAAACAACTACATTTGAATTTTTCGAAAATGCATCAAAGTAAATTGAACCTGAACTTTACAGAGCCGAGCATTCCTGTTCACTATACAATACATCTTAAAACTATAGTCAAAAGGTACACTCAGGTCTTTTTTTACACGGGGGATACGTACCGTGTAAAAAAAAAACCGTGTAAAAAAAACCTACGAGATTTTGATTTTTCGTATGCTTAAATGTTTAAAAAAAACCGGATTTTGGTGCCATTTGTAATTAAAGCATGATATGGTCCATATAGATATATTTTAAAAATTTCTGTATTTACACCAAAAATTGTGTTTTTTTAAAGTATGCCATTCGATTACCTGTAGCTTGAAACGGATAATGTGATTGGAATCAAGTCGATAGGTTGTATCGTTGTCGAGAAATCGTTAAAAACGTACCGTGTAAATCGTGGAAAACCGTGTAAAAAAATCCGCGTAAAAAAACCGTGTTAAAAAAGACGTCAGTGTACAACACAATGAACATTTTACCTTCCGGTATACAATAAGCCTCCTCCACCAGAACGGGGGCCACTTCCAGTGGTTTCATTGTATGGCAGATTCGCCAACGGGTAGTAGAGCACTTCCATTGCAGCAATGGACGCAAAACGTGGTCAGCACTCACATATTCATCACGATACGGTTACTTTCCAAAGTCGACGACGCATCGACTGAAAGAACTGCTTATAAAGAACAATGAGGAGGATCACACAATGGTTGCTGTTGAGTAAATAGAAGATCGCGTGACACACATTGAGAGTGGTCTGCTTCTGTCGGCAGCGGAGTGAACACTGGAATCACATTTGAGATGGTTTATATCTGCATTGATTTAAAAATCTATCAAATAGCGAATGCTGTAATATAATAAATTTAAAGTCAATATAATTGCTTCATAGTAACAAAATTTAAACTCACAACGATTGATCTATTCCTGTATACATAGGGCATAGGTCTAACACATAAATCATAACATGGAAATAAATCCACTGCGACCAGTACTTTGATCTATTGCACAGCTTAATATAAATTTTAATACCTATTGCATCCAAGAGGATGCACTTCAATCCGGTGGAAACTAACGATTTGAAATTGGCTCACTACTTGACTAGCCTATTGGTCCCAAGCAAATCGATTAATGTACCCCATTGTAGTCACAATTCTAGTACTACACAATGTTTGTTTTGATTCGCTATGAAAGTTTGACAGATAAAATGAGGGGTTCGTGGATTTTCCTATGTTTCGAGGGGTGCATCGATTAGATTGGGACCGAAGATAGTACCAGAGCTGAGCCAAAAAGTTGAGCACGTTTCTTCGGGACGTACTAGTTTTAGAGTTACCTCTATGCTTCAATCATGTCGAAAATCTCATGTAATTTTTATGGCCACAAAAAAAAACAAATGCAGTAAAATAAGCGTAATTTCAGTTCATGCACTGTATTAATGATAATTTTGCCTTTTTTGGCAAATAATATTACACCATATTTTCGACATAATTGAAGTGCATCCACTTTGATGTGATATCAAAATTATGTTGTTGCTGTGTGCAGTATATCCGTGGTCCTTAACTCAGTGCATGTCGTATTACTCCATCACTATTGAGAATTGATGAAGTATTCGGTTTGATATAGTTGTCATTCTTGCCTTAATCGCTAGGAATCGATTCTAATTGACAGGTCCTTCAAAGGCACGCTCCTTTGTCAGTCAAAATTGGATTCCTTAGCAACAAAATTAAGTAATGAAACCGATAATGCCCATGCATTAGAACCCTAGTCATAACCAGTTCAAACTAAGGAACTACGAATATAAGATTAGGAATGACATATATGAAGAGTAAGTTTTTACGCTTTTATATGGACTCGTTCAATTTGAAACTAGAACATAAATGCACCCCGCGCAATACTGAGTTGTAGTTTTATTATTTCAGCACTATTTTGCACCAGATTTGAAACTGCTCGACTATTCGGTTTTATTTCTTAGCGGGTTTGAAACAGAACTCTGTTTCAAATTTCTTTGGATGTATTTATAGATGATTCTCGTAAATTTTCAGAGACCTTCATAGAAGTTTATAAGATTCAATACCAATTTGGAAATTTTACAGGTATTTTGGAAACTTCTGAGAAGTTTGAGAATATTTTATAGAAGAACTTCACTTAAACAACGACGAGCTTCACATAAAATCGGAGAACAGCATAGAGAACAGTAAACTGTATGGTTTTTTTTTCTTAAGTTTCAGGGAGTATCATTGAAATTTAGGTAATTTCAAAGAAGTGAGAGGTATTTCATAAAAGATCGGGAATCATCATAGTATTTCTAATAATTTTATAGTATATAATAGAACTTCATGGAAATCCATCGAATTTCATGAAAGCGCTTACGTCTTTCACATCATATGATACCAAGCTGCTCATAAATCATTCTAATGATCTTCCTTTAGATATTATTTCAAGACTTCGGGTTGATCAGATATCATTCTGAAAATATCCAACTATCCAACAATTTAAATCACATCTCTTAAATATCCTATCAAATTAACCAGGCTTCCAGCTTATTCCATGTGTTTTAAGAGTTCTCTGGATACTTTTTCAAGACTTCGGGTTGATCAGGTACTATTCCGATGAAGATCTCAAACTATGCAACAATTCAAATCACATCTGCGACACACTTAGATTACTGCTGAACGTTCGGTTAACAGGGTGATTTTTCACAAATTTTTTGTGATTTTTCACAAAAATTACTGGAAAACCTGGAAAAATCACCGAACTGTTTACCGAACGTTCAGCTGTTGAGATTTCGGTAAAATTTCACAGATTTCGGTAAAATAATCTTAGTGTGCAGATATTCTCTCATGCTACCAGGTGACTCAGAAAATATTCCAAAGACTTTCAGGTGATCAGAGGATGTTCTCATATCTTCAGGTTGATTTAGTATAATTCTGAAGATCTTCAACTGCCCAACAATTTTAATCACGTCTCTCAGATGTTCACCCACGATACCAGGTTGTTCAGAAATTGTTTCAAAAACCATCAGGTGATCAGCGATCATAAATAAGCATACTTTCTTTACATGTTTCAACAGCAAAATCGTTCAGGACCTCTTTTCGTGGTTTGTACTCGTTACCTGATACTGGATTACGAATCACCGAAGCAAACAACATTTGCACTCGCACACAAATGTAGGGATAAATACCAAACACCGTTAAAACTGTGTGTTACGCTGATTGTATTGCAGTTTCATTTTTGACAGTTTCAAATTTTAGAACTGTCGAGTAGTTTGAGTACTGAAAAATACTTATCACATGCAATTAAAAAAAACATGATTCTCTGAATGGCTTTTCTAAAAAATGTCATCAATTATTGAAAATGTACATCAAATACACTTCAATTCCTCAAAGTATCTCAGAGGTATATTGAGATGAATTTGAGATGTTTGGATTAGAATCATACAAAATATTTTATTTGAACAAATGCAGTTTATATTATTCTATTACGTACATTAAGGTGGGTAAAGTTTGAATAAATCTTTCGATCTGTATTGAGGGCCCCAACAACTGTGTCAAATTTGAATGAATTCGGTTATGATCTGCATATGGGCGAGATATATAGAAAATAAATCCAAACTTTTCATATGCTTGTCACAAACTAAAAAAACTGAACAACGTTGTTCTGCATAGTTTTTATAATCAAAATCTCAAGTTTGATCAAAACTGATATTTTTTTATTTTGAAAAGCATCAGGATAGTTTTGCTGTACTTGTTTAAATAAAATATATTGATTGAGTCAAATTCAAATATCTCAAATATAGCTCAATACACCTCTGAAATATTTTGAGGAATCAAAGTGTATTTGATGTTCATTTTGAATAATTGATCACATTTTGCGGTCACTTGCACATATTTTAGAAAATTCATTCTCAAATTCATGTATTTTTAAAATTTCTTGTAATATATATTTTTAAGTACTCTAAAAATAAGGGCATTGGTCTGGAAAAGATTGGATTGATAAGTACCAATCGAGGAAAAATTATAAAAATACTCTTTTGAACGATTTTAAAATTATAATACTAAAAACGTGAATTTCAGGCAAGATAAAACCTCGTTTATGTCAGTTGTTGATGTACAGCTTTTATGTCTTCTGGAATCTATATATATAAAAATGAATTTCTGTCTGTCTGTCTGTCTGTCTGACCCTTATAGACTCGGAAAGTACTGAACCGATCGGCGTAAAAATATGTATGCAGGGTTTTTTGGGGCAGGAAAAGGTTCTTATGATGGTTCGAAACCCCTCCTCCTCTGTAAAGCGGGGCTCCCATACAAATGGAACAGAAATTTCTGCATAACTCGAGAACTAATCAAGCAAATTGAACCAAATTCGGCATTTGGATGTCATAGAGGGTAGCCCCTTGGATAAGAGGGGGAGGGGGCTACGTACAATATAGCATGCTTTGTTTAATTGGCGCATAAACTCAAACTAATATTGAATCCCGAGCAAGGCCGGGCACACTTAGCTAGTATTTAATAAAATTGTACGTTCTACAACTTTGTGTACGCTTTACTACTACTTACTACTTCACAGTTCCCCCATTGACTATGATATCTCTCCATGAAACAGGCTATTCAAGGAGTTCCAGGTCAACTTCGACCTATCTCAATTCTCCGTATTTTTACTGAAAAGTACCAACAAGTCAATTGCAATAGAATATTTTTCACTGATGGATCACGCATTAATGGATCCACTGACTTCGGCGTCTTCAATGAATACTCAACTGCCTTTCGGAAACTTCAGGAGCCTTGTTCCGTTTATGTTGCTGAGCTAGCAGCAATCAAATTTGCATTGGGAATGATTTCCTACATGCCCATAGACCATTACTTCATCTTCTCGGATAGTCTCAGTTTGATTCATGCTATTTGGTCGATGAAATAAGGTAAACACTCATCTTATTTCTTTTCAAAGGTAAGGGAGCAGATGAGTTTGTTGGTCGAAAGATCATATATGATTACCTTTGTATGGGTCCCCTCACATTGCTCAATCCCAGGCAATGAAAAGGCAGACTCTCTCGCAAAGGTGGGCGCACAACAAGGCGAGATATATGATAGAAGAATTTCACGTGATAAATTTTTCCCATTAGTACGTCAGAGTTCTTTTTTAAGATGGCAAAACGATTGACCAAGTAATTCTCTTGGGCGGTGGTTACATTCCATTATTCCAAATGTTTCTTCGACAGCGTTGTTCAAATGTCTGGATGTAAGTCGGGGCTTCATTCGCGTGATGTCAAAACTTATGTCCAACCACTAATCGCTAGACGCACATCTCTACAGAATAAACTTTGTTGAAAGCAATATATGTAGGTGTAGAACCGGTTATGATGACATCGATCACGCAGTTTGGTATTGCCCGGGTAATGACGCCTTCAGAGCACGACTGTTGGATACCCTAGTGACCCGAGGTAGACAACCCTTCCGTGAAATAAGAGATGTATTGGGAACCCGTGATCTTCCCAACATGCAGGCGATCTACGAATTCCTTTGATTGTCTGATGTTAGAGTTTGATGTGACCATCCCCTCCTTTCCATACAATTTCCAGCCATTGTGTCCCAGTCTTATTATCCTCCTGTTCCTGTGCTACTTGCCCCTGCCCAACCAGGATTTGGTCAACCGTCTGAGTGTAGTATCTGAAGGAGGCTTCAGAAACCAGTTTCCTACCTACCGTATGCGTGATAATGTTTGCACCATCGTACAAATAAGGTTCCCGTTTCACCTGTGCATACAATGCCTTGGTTTTCTTTGCATGCACGTAATTTATAGCTCATACCGTAGTAGGCTGTGTATAAAAGAAAATGATTTACTTAGTTTGACAGTTTCATTATGGCGAAGTGGCAGGGTATTCGTGATTTGTCCCACGCGCAAATGTCGCAAAAAGACATTTCAATCGCCGTGAGAGTGTCCCGGTGGACCGTCAAAAGGGCTTTAGACCGAGAAAAGAAAGGACAACTATCCGCGAAGGTGGCCACAGGTCGTCCGAGGTCAGCTTGGGTTCCGAGGGTTATCGCTGCTATCAAAAGGAAGATTCGGGTGAATCCAGTGCGTTCAATAAGGAAAATGGCAAAGGAACACGGGATCAGTGACTTTACGGCACGGCAGATCGTAAAGGAAGATTACGGGCGAAGTCGAGGGCACGGAAAAAAACTCACATGATTACCAATAGCATCCTGGAGCTACGAGTCGAACGATGCAAGAAAATCTTGAACTTCCTTAAGCGAAAAAATCCGGTAATCCTGTTCACCGACGAGAGCATGTTTACTGTCGATCCCATATCAAATTCCAGAACTGACCGTTAAAATTAGTTCTCTTCCGGTAAAAGACGTGGCCGACGAGCACAAGAACGTGTATCTTCCAAGCATCCTGCTAGCGTTACGGTGTTTGGATTGGTGGCAAAAAAAAATGACCCGGTGTTCATTCCAGAAGGCAACAAGGTCAACACGGAGGTCTACATCGGGATTTTAAGTAAGTATGTTCTTCCGTGGATCATAGAACAGTACGTTCCTAAGCCAAATGTTGTATTTCAAGCCACCATCCAGCCCCGATCTTAATCCGTTGGATTATTCAATATGACGCGTCATGAAGGTCAAGGCCTGTCCTAAACGCCACCCGAGTACAGCAAGCCTCAGACAAACATTGACCCGTACCTGGAGAGAAATGGATCCAGACTACATTATTAGAACCTGCCGTGCATTCCGGAAGCGTGTGGAAGTTGTAATTGCAGCAAGTGGAAACTCGATCGATGATTAACATAGTTTAAGACTCTTAGAAACATCCCCCTTTGAATAAGTAAAGAAAACTCGAAAACGAAATTTTTGAGAATTGTTTAACTTTGACATTGCTCAATGGTGCAAACATTATCACGCATACGGTAGCTCCTTCCAATCGAAATTGTTACCCGCCACGAGTAATTGGTACCTAATACAAACCAAGAACTACTGCTGTTTAAAATGTAAATGTGATTGAATTGAACATGACTGAGCCTAGTAAATAAGCGAATTAGTAAAAAAAAAGAAACTTTGTCGGAGACAGCAAACCTCTACCCAGTGAAATAAAAAAAAGCAAATCTCTACCTTGTGAAAAAAAAAAAAAGGGTCTTCAGGAACGTTTTTTGTTCCATTTACATCAGTCAATCTTTTGAAGTGAGTGAAATAAGGGTGGTCCCTTTGCTTAGGGAGTTCAAAGTATCAACTTTTTAGTTATTTGAAATAGACCAGCATTATGTTCCACAAAGTTGTAGAACAATTGACACCAGTTGTCTATGTCTAATGTTCGACGTTTTACACTGTCTGTAAAATGTATCTTAGGGTGGATCCTAATAAAATCAGCTTTATTAAATTTACTTTTATACATTGATTTATAGAGAATGGTTTATTCTATCCACTTTCAGAGCTTTCCATGCTGCTTATTTTAGCTCAGGAGACCAAAGTTGCTGTCTCATTTTGTTGGAAAATTATAAAAGATTTTTGTTGAAAAATATAAGTCACAAAGGTGTAATCTTTAAAACATTTTGCTAGAGGTTTGGTGAGGGGGATTAAGGTGGACAGCCAATTTTGGATATGTCAAAGAATTTCAGTATATTTTTTTACATAGGGGAAAAGTTGGCTTCGGCAATACCTTGAGAGCTCAATTTTGGCATGTGGATACATTTTGTTTCAGAGCAACTATTGGCCAAATTTGAATGCTCTACACACTTAATCTAGCTCGGTAAAATCTCCAACAGCCGATTACTTCGGCAGTAAATTTTGCTGATATCTCTGCAAAATATCAGTTTGTTAGCTGATATCTCAGCAAAATGTTATTTGTTAGCTGATTCTCGGCAATTGTTTTACTGAATCTCAGCAAAACAAATTGCAGAACTACTCGGCTGTTGGAAACTCGGCGAAAAAATTTAAGTGTGTAGGACTTTGTTTATCCCCCTGACGATAATAGGTTAAGGTATTGCCGAAGCCAGCTTTTCCCCTATTATAAGAAACGCTATATGATGGTCTACGTGCAAAATCGTACAGCTGAAACACGTCAAAGTAATATAACTGACAAAAAATTGTTTATTGGGTTTAGCAATTCAAGGACAAATTTAGAACCACCCTACACACTCACATATACGACCTGATTTCGCAAAAGTCGGTTCAAAACTGACAAAATAAAGTTTTATACTTTGAAATATACATTAAAGATAATATAATGACGAACAGAAGATATAATTTTCTTGACATAAATTTTTCGATTAATGACCTATGGAGAACCAGTGCACAGTCAGTGGTTTATGGCTGGCCAAATCCTCAAAAATGAAAGTTGTTAAATTTTCAATCTAATATTTTTCATTAATTTTTACATATGCTGCAAACCTGAATCTGAATTTTTATGGAGTTTCGTCGAAAATTGGTTTTTATAGACGTTCTAGTATACCGTTACCAGCAGTTTTCGGTAAATTTTTTGATGCTTATTGCTAATGTTTTGCTCCAGTAGCGATAGAAAGAGTGCTTTATTTGTGTTGATTTGCTCGCAAGAAATGTTTCTGAGCATTTTTTTACATCACATGGATAGAACATATTATGGTCATGAAGATTTTAAATATAAGTATAAGTATAATGCAAATATAAAATTGATAAAGATGAGCTTTTTTCACATTGAGGCTAACAAAAACGTACGGTGGACAAAAAAGGCAGTGACCTTTATACAGCCAGAATATAGCTTGAAATATAAGCTTTCAAATGGAACATGAGAATATTTCATCTTATTTAGGGAACATATAATATTTTGGGGAAATATTTAAGCATGACGCGTATGTTAATTGTCGTGCTCGTGCTTTCCTCCAAAAGAAGCTTCTAAAAAAATAAATGAACCCTAAAATGAATAAATATTCCCCAAAAAACGTGAAATGTTTTCGAAAAATATGAAATGAGCCAATAAGAAAATTTAAATGAGCCAATAAAAATGTTACACAGAAATCGCCGAAGTTTATGGAACATTTCATATTTTTCAACGAACATACAAGTTTTTCCAGGAAACATTTTATTACATTGTACGTAGCATTTCATCTTATTGATAATTTCTCTTGTTTTATGAAGAATACTTATATTTTTATTGAGTATTTCAGCTTAAATATTGGCCCATATGCCTATTTTTTATGCATCAATTTTAGGGTGCATCTCATTTTTTCTATTGGTGCAAAATATGGGCTGCCATTTATGTTCTACTCTTATTCTTAGGAAGTTTCATCGAATTTGTCTTGAATACAATGAATACAATTAGTACGAAAATCTGATTTCGTTGGTATTAACAAGTGTTTTCCTATTAATTTCATTTAGTTTCAAGCACAAGACTTTTAAATACGCTCCAAAATTACAGATTCATTGAATCCAGTAGCGTTTAGCGTTTCTGGTCTTATGAAAAAGCTCAGAGAACTTCTTAAAAAATAAGATAACTCAAAGAAGTTGTTTAGAATGCATGTATCGTTACATAATATTCGGATAAGTTCAGTAAAATGCAAATAGATAGAGCTTTACTCAAATTTTAAGAAGTCCAAAAATTATGGAGGCTTAAGACATGTTTGAGAAATTATAGAATTCAGTTTTTCAAAACGTGCTATTGCTCTTTTTTTCTGCGAAGAAATTGATTTGAAAAGCTTGGATCCCTTTTTTCAGGTAGCTACACACGCGAGTGGCAGAACAATGTTTTTTGTTACAACTTTCCTCAAAAATATCCATTGTAAAGCATTTGCACAGTCACGGTAGAACCAACTGTGTACAGTTTGCAGGAATTAAAAAAATACACGGAATCTACCTCATGGGTACAACACGTTAGCCGATTATGACTCTCTTACTTTCTCTCCTCTTGATTCAGGTGCACTGGAACGTTTGCTAAATCTCCGAAACATAGATATGTCATATTTTATTTATAAAACAATTTTTTTTCCCGTTAAGATTTTGACATTGTTTTAGACGCAGAGGTACAAGTTCAGCATAAGATGATGTACAAAAATTCCGGAAAATTCGATCATCCCCACCAGTTCACGCTTGGGTGGCAAGTAGCATCCGAGTTGTTGCCAAGGAATTAAATTTAAAAATTTCGACAACAATGGCCATTCGAAAGGGATTCTCCCAAATCAGGATGCCGTATGTTCGGTCCAGTTCCACTCACTGCCCTACGTGAAAAGCGACTCCTTTTTTTTTTACCTCGAAAGCATGCACTACAAATCGGGATGCAGGAGTTTGTCCGTTTTACGGGGCCCTACCACTTGAGACAGCTTTACCTCCGTTCAGAAACGGAATCCTTGCTCACGCTGTTATGATTATTAGCCCCTTGTTTGAAAAATGACGCCACTTGTCGGTCACTCTGGCGACATGTCGTAAATCACAAACTCTCTCCGCCTGTTACAATGTGAAGTTGTTCAACTTCCCGAATCGACGAGTCCGACGAAACGGACCGTTCCGGACCGAGCGGAAATAATAAATCAGTCCATGTAAAGAAGAGAATCTGACCCGGCTGGCAGAGGGGAACGTATCAAGATGGGACAGTTTGCCCCCGGAGCGGAACCGGGAGCAAAACGGATGCAAACTGACATATACCTACTTATGGGGGTTGGGGCGACTCGGTAACATGGTTAATATATGTGCAAATATGAAACCCGGGAATTTTGCCAAGCAAGATGTTATAAAATTGAAGCAACCAGTTGAAAGTATGTGAAATGGAAGATGTAATGCGAAAACATAAAAAAAAAAGATCGGAGGTGCTTGCGAAAAATGAAAGATGTTGCAGCAGATAACCCTTCTCTCATGCAGTAACCACCTGGAGGGAAATGTCTGCTGTGAAGCAAGCAGGGTTGAATTGTGGCTTGACACATGTGATAAAATTTAAATTTTACAGATCGAGAGAATCAGTTGTAATTATATATTGCTCTTAACTTTACATTCAGTGATGTTTTTTTTTTATTTTTTATCAACTTTCTGCTGCTGTAGATGGAATATAAGATTTTACAATAGATATACATTTTCGTGGCCTTTACGTCCCAAGTTGGCGCCTCCCTTAGCTCAGTCGGTAAAGGCACAGCTATAAAGCATGACCATGCTGGATACGGCTGGGTTCGATTCCCGGTCCGGTCTAGGACTTTTTCGATTTGCCACACAATAAGCTTGCAATACTAATGCAAAAATGGTCTAAGCCTGTAGGCTCTTAAATGGCAACTGTGGAAGTGCTCAAAGAATGTATAGTCCTAGTGGGGACGTAATAAAGCCATAGTAGACATCCCAACGATAACTTCACAATGACCAAGGATGTCGTGAAATTATCTAGCTCGAAAAATTCTTTAACCGGACCTACAATTTAACCCAGCCACCTCCACCGCTGCGCTTCTAACAGCTAACCTAAGGGAGGCCCTGTCTGGCTGCATTTTACTATGGTTGAATTTAATAACTCCTGATTTCTGCCCTGATGAGCTCACACTTGCATAATTCACGTCAACCATACCGAAAACCTCACGTTAGTCTCTAAGCACATACCAAGCGAGCTTATGCTTAGCTGGTTTTAGAATCTGAACTTTTGCGCTACCGACCGCGGCCAAGTAGTTTGCTCGAGTTCACTCCTCGTGAAAATCATTATTCCACTACCTGATGCTTCAAGCACCCGCCCGGCGCGATCGTGGTTTCTCGAAAGGATGAGACGAGTCAGATAACATTCTCGGATCATAATATATGCATGCATGCTTGCTGGTACCGCAGCACAGGTAGGTTTAGGGTAACCGAGTAAGCATCGCACCGAGAATTATAAGACAAAAAACCGTCTTATTAGCTTGTGGCTAAACTGATTAACATATAATAAACGTGGTACGTGGAAAAACGTGCCTGATGTTGCACTGGAATGCAGAGCCTTCGTCGGTCGGTTGGGTGCTCTTTCTTTCGATACATAGATAATGTGATACTTTATGCAATGTATTACTACAGTCAGTTGCAGAGCAGTTTTCGTCCTCGGATAAAAATATTTTGCAGGTGATCACCGTCGTCGTCTCTGCCGTTGCTGAAGTTGGGTTGCAGGTAGGGGGCTGCCCTTTCTCACTAGTCGTCGGCACCACGTCTGTGTAGGGTTTTGCTTTGTTGTGAAATTGCATAATTCATTGCAATCGGATAGGGCCAAGGGAAGTTGCGGGCTATAATTTTCAATTATAGGGTTCTCTTTTGAGGCAATATTTTATATGCAAATTTGGATGCCGCGCGAAGCTTCGCAGCGTCGAATGTGATGTTTGGAATATTTTTCGTTATTAATTGCCCATCATCGGAAGAGGCCGCCCGTGGCGATTGGTGATATGTTGTGCGGTGTGTGCTTTCTGGCCACGTTTTGCTCACGGGTGACAATTTCAGAAGAAGATCAGATTCTTATCTGTGGTATGTCGTCTGGTAGAAGGATAATTTTGGGAATATGTTTATACTTTTTGTAATAAGCAGAACAATTTTCTCGGAATTAGCTATGTTGAGTTAGAGTAAATTGGTCAATTTATTCATGGAACAAATTTTGAACCAACTCTTCAACGGCATTCCATAAGTGCGTCTTTTTTGTATTTCTTTAGACGGCGCCGGTGGTTGAGTGGTAAGCGTGACTGATTTCTCGCCTCAATGTGGCTGGGTTACATATTAGTCGAAAAAATTGGAATTTTTCTGAGGTGAAAAATATCTGGTCACACCTTTCTTCTGCTCATGAGTTGATAGGTTTGATAAGTTCTTGATGTGCAGGTCGTCTCCCTGAAATGATTAATTACTGATTGGCAATTGGCACTTGTCGAGGATTTGCTCTCGATTGCGCAACAGAGACCGGTGTTAATTAAATAAGGAAAAAAATGCTAACTTAAATTCAATTTTTGCTTACCCAACGTTTTTAAATCATGAATAAAATATATGAAATTGAAAAACATTCAAATTAATAAAACAGTATATTTTACGCATTCATCAGGAAGAACATTATATGATACAATTTTGTCACTGGATACCTACAAGCTGTCTTAGTTTGTTAAGACTATTTTTTTTTTAAATTGTCGGATATGGTTTGAAGCACATAATAGTATTTAATTATTGAAATTGGGAATCGAAAGAAGACTTATCAATTCATTTGATTCAATTAACAGATTCACATTTTAATGGCGATAAGAACAGATTATAGGTAAGTCTTGATGAATGATTTTATAAACAATGAAGTTGTCTAAATTGATTGATGAGCGTTTTAGTATAGTAATTTTTTACCTTTTCCGTTGATTTTCCTTTGAATTCTACTACAATTGTTTAACTTTTCCTTCACGTAATTCACTTTCACTAATTCACTTTCACTCCTTACTTTCACTGTCCCTTTAAACTAAAACAGATACGAATTTCGTTTACCACTTGCCAACTTCTTCAGGGTAAGACTGTGACTATACTAAAGGGTGCATTCGATAAAAATTGCACACCGAAATTTTTTGAACCGTATGAGTAAAAAATCTGAAAATTTGAGTAAATCTTACTCATAGTGTTTTGTTAACTAAGTGTCTTAGTTATTCATACACACACTTAAAAATACCTAATTTTACACGTGACGGAATAAATCTTTGACATAAAGGATGTGACGTAAACAAAAATGTCATGTAAAATTAAGTGCTCCGAGACAGGAAAGTTTTTTACTCGACGAAAAGTACGTTTGATTGAGCTTAATTTCGCGCTATTATAACTTAATTTTATGTCAAAATTGACGCTCGTATATGTCAGTCTCAGAGCACCTAAATTCACATGACTTTTTTCTAAGTGTGCAGTAGTTCCAGTCATGACGTCAAATAAGAAATCGCCCCACCGAAGGATCGCTAAAAAAGCTTGGAATTGTAAACACAACTGTGTCTCGTGTGATAAGAACCTTTAAAAAGCGTCTGAGTGCCCGAAGGAAGGAAGGCAATGGTCGTAAAATTAGTCCAATGGACAGTAAAATGGCCAGGAAAGTGGTGCAACAGTTAAAGAACCGTCCAAATGTTCACAAGGTGCAAAAAGCCCTAAACCGGAATGAACAGCAAAACATCACTGCGAAAACCCGCGCCCGGAGACTTAACACGAAGTTGCTCACCAAATCGTGTCCTGAGCAAAGGAGCATACCAAATTGATAACAAGTTCTGATACCCGGTTATCAATATTTGATAACTGAAGATGTTATCATTGTGGTGGAATAAACAGCCAACATAACACAAATTTTATCAAAATAATACTCCTAGGATATCACAAAAATAACTGATTCAGTTATCATCTTGATAACAAATCTTGTGATCCATTCAAATTACGCTAATAACTGGAATCCCGAGCAAAGTAAAATAACAACCTAATATCATCTTGAGAACAAGTCTTGTTATTGAGGGGCGACCCCGGCGTAGTGGTTAACATCCATACCTCTCACGCCAAAGTCACGAGCTCAAATCTCACCCCCGGCAAGTCACGAATTACCCAAGAGTGTTAATGTGACTATACATATAAAGAAAAGTCTTGTTATTCCAGATATCATGTTGTTTTCAGTTGTTATCACATTACCAATCTAGTTATCAACCTCGACTAATTTTGTTAGCAGTTGTTATTCTTTCATGATATACGAAATGGTGCAAGTTAAGTTCAAAACTTCTAATATTATCCGCATGGTAAGAATAAAAAACATTAACAATCATATTTCAGTTATCAGTGTAAGGCTTTAACACCAAATTGATAAATTATTTTTAAATTTGTCGAATAAAATTGCATGGATCACAGAATTTGTTATCAAGATGTTTTCAATGATAACTAAAACAGTAATTTTTGTGATATCCAAAGAGTATTATTTTGTTATATTTTTTGTTTTGTTGGCTGTTTATTCAACCACAATGATAACATGTTCAGTTATCAAATCTTGATAACCGGGTATCAGAACTTGTTATCATTTTGGTATAATCCTTTGCTCGGGATGTGATTGGCAGTGTTTCAAATCTTGCATAATTTAATATTCTTTCATGATAACAACTGATAACTAAATTAGTCAAGGTTGATAACTAAATTGAAAACAAAATGATATCTGGGATAACAAGACTTGTTTTCAAGATGTTATCAGGTTGTTATTTTACTTTGATCGGGGTTGCATCGTGATGGATGACGAAACTTACGTCAAGGCCGACTTCCGTCAACTATCTGGACCATAATATTCCGTTGCCAGGTGTAAGTTCGACGTTTCGGAGGATGTTCGTAAGAAGAAATTTTCGAAATTTGCAAAGAAGTTTCTGATCTGGCAGGCAATTTGCGGATGTGCGCTCCCTTCATAACTTCTGGAACAATCACCGGTGCGATTTTCATGGAAGAGTGCCTTCAGAAGCGTCTCTTGCCGTTCATAAGGAAGCACAAAGGATCAACTGTGTTTTGGCCTGATCTAGAATATTGCCACTACGCTCGAAACGTGTTAGAGTGGTACTGAGCTAACGGAGTCAATGTTGTGCCAAAAGATATGAACCCACCAAATTCCCGGAGCTTCGCCTAATTGAAAAGCTCTTGAGCAATTATGAAGACGGAACTTCGCAAACATCCCAAAACTATTAAAACAGCGCTGGAGTTAAAGAAAATTTGGGTAAAAACAACAAAAATACTGGGAAAATCGGTTGTACAAAATTTGATGGGTGGAGTGAAAAGGAAGGTGCGGGCATTCGGGATGGGAGACGAAATTGAATATTTTTTTTTGTAAATCATAGCTCATTAGTAGTTTTTCATTTCTTGAAAATTTCAAGAAAATCCGATAATCTGTTTAATTTTTATGAATAAATATCCCAGGTAACTATTTCATGCTTAACAAATGTTCTTTCAAAACGATTTTAATTCAGCACTAATTTGAATAATTGTTGTAAATAGATCACGTTAACCTTTGTTCAGCTTTTCATTAACTTGAAGCACGTCAAAATCAAGTCGAATAATAGCAACTGGAAAAGTATTATCCAGCAATGCAAAATTGTAAACAACTAATTGTGACAGTTAAACATTCCTCTCAATTTCAAGTGTAGTTAACAAGTGTGCGATTTGTTTCGATGGTCATTTGGATGCTATTTAAGTGCCATAATTTGATTAATTCTGTACAATGTGGTCTGAAAATTCAGTGAAGTAAGTGTATACAGCCAGTCCATTTCTACCTGAAGATATTCCTAAAAAACTCCTCTTACTTGTCTCTATTGCTGGTGCTGCTTGCGATTAGTAAGGTAGGCAGTGAATTGAGAAGAGCTAAAATAATGCTACCGAAACATTTGTAGCGCATTGCTGATTATTGGAGTAGTGTTAAGCTTAAATAAATCTTTTTCAGTCTTTAGTTCAGCTAACTGATTGAGGTTTAAGTAAGAGGATAGAATTCATTTTACGCACTACTAATCAACTTTATATTCAGCATGATGTTAATCAGCTTTGTACACCTTAAATCAACCAATAATCAGCTTCTGTTCTTACTGTTCAGCTTGAACTTGGGATGTGTGCACAATTTTTATCGAATACACCCCCTTTTTTTTAATATTGACTGTTGGATTGATTGTAACTTCTTAGGCGCCAACTTGGTGAGGGGGGAGGAATGGTAACTTTGCCTCCCTCCTCTCCAATAATATTCACACCTTTCCCGAATTTTCTTCTTAAAATAAGATCAAACCGTATTGTGAAGCTATTTCTAGGCGTTTGTAGTCACTTCTATCTGATTATTAAATTTGTACTCAACATTCAATCCTTACTTGAGCTGTATGTGATGAGCTCTTGTTTATATAGTGAATTGATTCAGATTAGTAATAGCTCGCCGTTGGTCCCCGGTTCATGAGTTGATGGGTCGATAGGTAGGGTCCAGGTGTGGGAGCTGCCTTCCTGGCACGTCGGTAGCATTGGTACTCAGCACGGAAAACAAGATCGACGGAAAAAACAAACCAAAGGAAAAAAAAAGATTAGTAATAGCTTTGAAAATGTCTTGAATTTAGCTGCTACGCCATTTTTAGAACCAGCTAGCGTGAGCTGGTGCAGGGTCATTAGGCCAAATTCCATAAGGCCAAATAGGTCATTAGGCCGAAAACCATTAGGCTGAATAGCAAGCATGGGAAAAATCGATTCATTTTGCATTTACTACTCACTCACACGCATACAACATCAGAAACGAACAGCAGCTTGTGCGAGCCGCACTGATTTCGTTCGTATTCGCATTGCTTCTATTTTCTTCGATGAACGCGGAATTGAGCAAAGCAGACAGCTGAGCGTAACATGAATGATTCTGAGTGTAGTAGTGTGGATGATTCCTCTCTTATTATTTTTTCCTTGCTGAGCCTTTTACGATTGCATTCTGCTGAGTGAGCTGAATGAGAATTTAGCAGAAAGAATCACTTTTTATTTTCTAGCTTAAAACAAACATTGACACATTTAAATTGCTGTTAACATGGAGAAAATGGTTATACTGTGACACATAAACATAAGCGTCAAGCAAATACCGTAAAAGTGCTGTGGCCAATTCAACTGATTTAAATCAATGAGCCAAAAAGCCAAAAACTATCTGACTCGGCTATTTAAATCGTTAGCATTCGGATCTTAAGCATTCAATCTGGTTCTTCCTCGGTAGAGAAAATTTTTCGGCTGTCTTTCAGTTTATCCTTCTTTCCTTCTACTGCTGTTAGTTCTGAGTCGACCTGCAGAGTCACTTGGTTGGAAGAATTTACACTCGTTCGGCAATCGGTTTGTAGGTGAGGATGGCTATTTTGATTCTGTGGCACTCACGCGAGTGAATGAATTTTCCCATGCTTGCTGAATAGTTCATTAGGTAATATATGAAAAATTAAAAGTTTAAACTTAGTCTATTCCGTAGAACAATTTTGAACACTTTGGAAATTCAAAAATTTAGCAAAGTTCTCTGTCTGAGAAACAACAAGACTGAGATATTCAAATGAAAAAATGATCACTAAACCAGCCCTTATTTCTAATATTTCTATCTTATAAAACTTTCAATGAATCTGGGAACAAATTAAATAAATTTAAAACTTTAATCTTTTTTTTTGAGAAATTTGTATCAGCTAAAATTTTTTTCGATTATTAGTTTTTTTAGAGAATTTTTGCAAAAAAAAAATGTTCAAGCTTTTGACCAGAAGTTCTTGTTCTACGATTTTTGTAAATTTTCAAGTGCACACAATTTTAAATATTACAAAAGTATATATTGAACATGGACACTTAGAGTAATGTTTTTAACACTTTTTTGAAATTTTTACTCAAAATCACAATAAAAAATGTTGCCAAATACGCCATTTTGGAAAAAATGCAACATCCATCAGGCCGAATGTAAACAGAAACCTGAATGATTGCCCATAACAAACAATTATGCAAAGTTTCATTCAAATCAGAGAAGGTCGAGGCATTTTTTGGCAATTTGCCTGGAACTACTTGATATGAAAATCAATGCAACTTTTATTCTTCTTCTTTTTTTTCCTTTGGTTTGTTTTTTCCGTCGATCTTGTTTTCCGTGCTGAGCACCAATGCTACCGACGTGCCAGGAAGGCAGCTCCCACACCTGGACCCTACCTATCGACCCATCAACTCATTATTATTATTATTTAACTTTATTAGGGAGGCTTTCAGCCTTGGGCTGGTTCGCCTCCAATACCCATCAACTCATGAGCCGGGGACCAACAGCTTTACTTACCATCCGAAGGAAGGCGTGATCAGAGATGTTATGCCTCAGAACATCCCGGCGGCGCCGACTGGGATTGAACCCAGACCTGCTGGGGTGAGAGGTAATCACGCTTACCACTACACCACCGGCGCCGTAAACTTTTATTTCTCTTGGATTTTTTAGATTCTGAAGCGAGATATTTTCCATATCTCAACTTTGTTTATAAATACGCTTCCACAGTTATTAATTGAGAGCCTTATATGCCAACACCAATGCTTTTTTGTTTGTTTATTGTGTGGCAAGCGTTATGTCCAGGGAAAGCGAGAAAATTTCCAACCTGAAAGATTTCCTCTATGGGATTAGGAACCGAACTCACCATTTGAGGCCCCCAATGCGATCCTTGCAACTCTTCAATGTGAAGGAACCTAGGATTGATTCCAAGATCTTCTTCTCAGCAAGCACAAACGGTTGCCACTAGGCCACCAAGCCCCTCATTCCACTACAAATGACTATTACATACATCTTGTTCGTGCGTTGGTATTATTGAACCATGATAACGATGACTCTCATTCCGAGCAGGAACGAATGTCTCGATACCTTTAATTGGTATGGATGAGCCTGACATAAGAGGTAAAATACTAAAAAAATGTTTCAACAATACCATTCCAGTACCAAATTATGATAATGCAATCCTAAACAATACCATATAGGTATGCTTTTGGTATCCAAATATTATTTTGTGTTATTTACAAAGTATTTAGCATGTTATTTGGTATTTTACCTCTTATGTCATGCCGATGAACACCAAATTTTGGTATCAGATCAGAATTAGGTGTTCATTAGATATTTTCTCCTGCTCGGAATGGGAAATGAAGTATCAGTAAGAATATGACAGAAACGAAGGATTCAACCATGAATTTAACCGCAGGGTTTTGAAATTAAAGCAAGACCTGCAAAAATGACTGAAATTTGGTAAACAAATTTTAGAGATTTTTTCCTCTGCTCATCAGGTGATTAAATAATGTTGAATACCACTACATTTTTCATTTTTTTTGTAATTTTCCACCACAGATCACATAAGCACCTTATTTTTTTATATCTTTATTAAGGCGACTTTCAACCCTCGGCTGGTTCGTCTCTAGAGCAGCACCTTATTATTTATTTTTGATTCGATGTTGGTGTGGGAAGAAGCATGCTTTCGAGTTATTGTTGTTTTCACCAATCAACCTCGGCGCTGACTTCAACGACAACAATAATGAGTGTCCCATAAAATTAAACATTACCAGGAAATTGACAGCAAAGAAGCCATTAAAAATGAAGAATTCAATCATGTTTTCAAACCAACATACTTTCCATTGTACCGCGAATAACACTTAATAACGTACCTGTGCTCTCAAATTTCGCTTCCACAAGGCCACTGAACCCCTTACATCACAAGAAACCATTATTTTTTTTTTTATAATTACTTTATTTGTACAGGCTCAATCGAATAAACTTTACAGAGCCGAGTTATCCTTTGCGTTATACATTATTACTGTCTTAAATTTAAAGTTAAAGGAACTGGACCGAGTACTCGCGGTTGTCTCGAGGTTAGTGGAGATTTACAATATTTTGGATGGGAAAAGGGAAGAAGGAGGTTTGAAATGTGGTTTACGATACAACTATTTAATTAATCCTAAAGCATGAAATTATTTCTATTCATCTTGAAAACAAACATTGAAAAAAAAAACCCACACGTACAAAATACAAACTAAACACAATGTTAATCAAACTTACAATCTAAGGTTAATATCCTTAAAGTAAACATATATGAGTTTCATAAACTCCAGATCGCGTCTAGCCAAAATATCCCGAACTGGAACATTAGGTTGTCTACCTCGAGCCCGAAGGGAATCATAAAAATGTGATCTGACTCCACGATACTCCGCACAAGACCAAAGGATGTGATCAGCGTCCTGGTAACCTTGTCCACATTCACAGAGATTGCTGTCTCCCAACCCCACACGGAACAAGTGAGCGTTTAGACAATAGTGATTGGACATGAGGCGAGACATCAGACGTATGAAGTCTCGACCCACATCCAACCCTTTGAACCATGCAAACTTCGACACCTTAGGGATAATTGAATGTAGCCATCGTCCCAAGCTCCCTTCACTCCATTGATGTTGCCAGCTAACGAGCGACTGCTGACGATAAATAGAGAAAAATTCACTATAGGCGATCTGTCGATCATAAATGTCACCTTCCATAGCGCCCACCTTCGCAAGTGAATCCGCCTTCTCATTGCCCAAAATTGAGCAATGCGAAGGGACCCACGCGAAGGTGATGATGAAAGAGCGCACGGATAAAGTACTAAGCAGTTCTCGTATTTTCAAGAGAAAATACGAGAAGTGCTTTACCGGCCTAATGGAACGGATAGCCTCGACAGAACTGAGACTATCCGTAAAAATAAAGTAGTGGTGTGGAAGAAGTGAAGCAATAGTTTCCAAAGTGTAGTGAATTGCTGCCAGTTCAGCCACATACACAGAACAAGGAGCTTCAAGTTTTCGAGAGGCGCTATGAAATTCATTAAATACACCAAAACCAGCGGACTCCTCTATTAGAGATCCATCTGTGAAAAACGTTCTTGTAGAATCAACATGGCCAAACTTTGCAGCGTATAATGACGGAGCAATCATAGGACGATGATGCTCTGGAATTCCGCGGATTTCCTGCGTCATTGATAAATCAAAATTCACTGAATTGCCGAAATCGGAGAAGACTACACGATTGGGAATATTTCTTGAAGGGCTGACATCCTGTGTTAAATATAGGTAGTACAAAGTCATAAAACATGTTTGAGGATTTAGCTCCAGAAGCTTCTCAAAATTTTCGATCACCAGTGGGTTCATTACTTCGCAACGGGTGAGGAGCCTCAGAGATAACTCTGAAAAACGCACGGATAGTGGCAACATGCCCGCCAGCACTTCGAGACTCATAGTATGAGTCGAGTGCATGCATCATAACGCGATACGAAGACAGCGATACTGGATCCGTTCCAGCTTGATGATGTGCGTTTTAGCTGCCGACTGGAAGCAAAAACTACCGTACTCTAAAACCGATAAAATCGTTGTCCGGTACAACGTCAGAAGATCTTGTGGATGGGCTCCCCACCACGTTCCGGTAATTGATCGAAGGAAATTGATCCTTAGTTGGCATTTTCGTCTCAGATACTCAATGTGGGATCTCCAGGTGCATTTGGAATCGAACCAGACCCCGAGATATTTAAAAGACATGGAATGAGTGATCGGTTTACCCAAAAGTTGAAGCTTTGGTTGTGCTGGGCTATGCTTCCTAGAAAAAACGACCAACTCAGTTTTCTCCGTGGAGAATTCGATACCTAGCTGAATAGCCCAAGTAGACAAATTGTCCAAGGTATCCTGTAAGGGTCCTTGCAGGTCAACCTCTTTTGGCCCTGTGATAGACACTACGCCATCATCTGCAAGTTGTCTCAACGTGCAATTGTCACTAAGACAATTGTCAATTTCTCTAACGTAGAAATTGTACAAAAGGGGGCTTAAACATGAGCCTTGGGGGAGACCCATGTAGCTAAATCGAAAAGCTGTAGAGTTTCCATGAGAAAAGCTCATATGTTTTTCTGACAGCAAATTGTACAAAAAATTATTAATTAATGGAGACAATCCACAAATGTGGAGTTTCTCTGAAAGAACTTCAACGGATACTGAATCAAAAGCCCCCTTGATATCCAAGAACACAGAAGCCATTTGCTCTTTCTTAGCAAAAGCTAACTGAATTTCCGAGGAAAGCAACGCGAGACAGTCGTTCGTTCCCTTACCCCTACGGAAACCAAATTGAGTATCTGAAAGAAGGTGGTTCGTCTCAACCCATTTGTCGAGGCGAAAAAGGATCATTTTCTCCATCAATTTCCGAATACACGACAGCATCGCGATGGGCCGATACGAATTGTGATCCGACGCGGGTTTATCAGGCTTTTTAATGGCTATCACCCTTACTCGTCTCCAATCGTCGGGAACAATATTGAGCTCCAAGAACTGATTGTACAAGTTCAACATGCGCCTCTTAGCGACGTCTGGGAGGTTTTTCAGCAAGTTGAACTTGATTCTATCAGATCCCGGGGCAGAATTGCCACACGAAAGGAGAGCGAGTGAAAGTTCCACCATTGAAAAAGGCTGACTGATTTCATCTACCGAATTCGCGTTTTCGCGAGGAATCAACTGCGACGGCACGGAATCCGGACACACTTTTCGCGCGAATTTAAGAATCCATTGATCCGAGCATTCCTCGCTTTCGTTGTTAGTAGACCGGTTACGCATTCTTCGCGCCGTACTCCAAAGCGTATTCATAGACGTTTCGCGCGACAATCCGTCTACAAACTGCCGCCAGTAACCCCGTTTTTTGGCCTTGATGAGGCTCTTGAGTTCGCGTTCAAGAGAGGTGTATGCGTCGAAATGCTCGCGTGTTCCGCGTTTCCGAAAAAGTTTAAACGCGTCGGACTTTTTACGGTAAACCTCCGTGCATTGTTGATCCCACCAGAGCGATGGTGTTTTCTTACGAATAGACGATCGCGGCACCGGTCGTGTTTGAGCTTGAAGTGCGCTGTCGACGATGAGATTAGAGAGGAAATTATATTCCTCCAACGGCGGAAGCTCTTCCACTGACGATACAGTATCGTCTATCGCGGATTGGAACTTAGTCCAATCAATGTTACGGGTTAGATCATACGCGACGTTAACGGATTCTGACGAGTTGAACCCACTGGCAATCGAAATTTTGATCGGCAGATGATCACTACCGTGCGGATCCTGGATTACATGCCAAGTGCAATCCAAAGATAGTGAATTGGAGCAAAAGGTGAGGTCTAATCTGCTACCATTCGAGGATGGACCAGCCAAACGTGTTACTTCTCCATTGTTAAGTATTGTCATGTTGAAGTTGTCGCAGAGATCATAAATCAAAGTAGAACGGTTATCATCGTACAGCTCCCCCCAGCCTGTACCGTGGGAGTTAAAATCTCCCATGATCAACCATGGAGCGGGAAGTACCGCACATATGTCGAAAAGTTGTTTGCGATTAACAGAGACTCTAGGAGCAATATATACAGAAGCAATACAAAGGCTCTTACCTTTAATGGTAGCCTGACATGCGACAACTTCAATACCGGGGAATTCGGGAAGATTCACTCTATAGAAGGAATGGCACTTTTTGATCCCCAAAAGTACCCCTCCTCCACGTGAATCCTCACGATCCAATCGAATAATGTTAAAATCAAAATAAGGGAGATCAATTTCTGAAGAGAGCCATGTTTCACAGAGGGCAAATGCATCGCAATTATTGTTATGGACTAAATACTTGAACGAATCTAATTTCGGAATAAGACTTCGACAATTCCACTGTAGAACAGTGATCAAATCCCCGACCTCGTTTGGAAAATTATCCATCGAAGGAGATGATAGCTGCAAGAAGGGGCCATTTTGAAGTCAATTGCTTCAAGAAGGATTTCACAGTCGGAAGCAATGTGAGGACAATGCTTTTCAGAGGATCAGAAATGTTGAGGTATTTGAGAATACCGTCCACAATGTCATCAAATGAGAACAGCCCAGATGAAGAAGGGGTTTCTTTTCTTAAAATTGGGGCATCAGGGGTTTTTGATGTCCCCGGAAGAGGTGGAAAATCCTGGGTATAATCAGTTCTGCGGAATCCAGGAGGAGTAGAAGTCTCCTTTTTTCCACCACTCCTTGATTTGGGCAAGCTGATTTGGGGTTCTTGATCTGCAACTTTCCGCGAACGGATGCGTTTTCGTTTCCGGGCAGAACCTTCCGGAAAACTGAAAGAAACTCCCTCCTCAGCCAAGTCAGAGCCAGACTCGTCATCTGACAAAAGAGCGAAGGGATTTGTTTCGTTGGTCGATGGCTTGGCTGTCTTAAGCATTTCTGCAAAAGACCGCCTGGAACGTTCCTTAAGGGAGCGTTTCATTTTGTCCCCGAGCTGTTTGTACGCCGGGCACGACGAGAGAGCATGAGGAGGAGTTCCATTGCAGTACACGCATTTTGGTGCAGTAGCTGCGCAGGCGCCATCCTCATGCTTCTCCCCGCATGTGGAGCAGCGTGCCTTGTTGCCGCAGTGGGAGGCCGTATGTCCCAACCGCTTACAATTCTGGCAGTTCATGACCCGAGGTACAAACAACCGCACAGGAAGACGAAGTTTTCCCAGCTCGATGTATTGAGGAAGGGCAGATCCAGAAAAGGTCACCCGAAACGAGTCTGTGGGGGTAAAACTCTTTTTACCCTCGCTGAGCGATACTGACTTCATTCTATGAACGGCCAGTATCTTTACCGGAGGAAGCAAGGGGTTCTTGAATCGGCCAACCGCTTGCTTCTCCAGTATCTCGGGGTTCAGGCTCGCCTCAGTGACCACGCCTTCGATCTCCACATCAGAGGCTGGAATGTACACCCTATATTCCAGTGTGAAAAACTGGGAAACAGCAATTTCATTGGCCTGTTTCAGGTTAGCGACGGTCACACGAAGTTTGTTGTGCCTAACCTTCGTTATTTCGGTCACGGCAGAGAATCGCTTTGTCAGATCATCAGATATCTGAACAACATTCAAGGGTTTGTTTTTGGGCTGAAAATAGACAACCCATGGGCCAGTTGAGTCACTCGGGGAGGCCCGCAATCTGGAGCTTTTCTCAGCCTGCTCATTGTCAGACTGAGACGACGAACCATGGATGACATCATCATTTTTCTGAGATGAATGGTCATCCATGTCGTCTTCTGAAAAAACATCCATTTTGTTCAACTAGCGGGAGCGCAAAACGCTCTCCCTCTGAACGCACAGACACAATACACAGAAAACACTACAAACACAGAAATACAAAATGAAAATTTAACTAATGGGGGAGGAAAAGAAACAAGAAAAAACAAAAACTTATCTGATAATCCTATACTACTACCACCGAGCGTTATATGTGTAGGCGTTTACACAGATGGCTGGAAGAGACGCGCTGCGTGGATGACCTTCGCTGTGGTGGACTTGATCGAGGCGCGGTACTCAGCGCACACAGGCGCACGATGATTGATGAACGATGTAGATGTAGAAACGGGTGCTCACACTCGATGATGATGATACGTAAGCGGGTATGCGTGAGCGCGTATGCGTGACCACGCAACGATGATGCTCAAATTGTTTTGCGAATTACCAATTGAGTTCTCCAAGCAGGATGTCACGAACACTACACTAATAACATAATTTTACACACACTACACGGTAAGAAAAAATACTCAAAATTAAGTTAAAAAAAACTCAACGTTGGGTTCTATCATTTGAGGTCCGCCGTTGAGTGAATCAGAAAAGCGGCGTTGGTTAAAATTTACTCAACTATTGAGTAATAATAAATGAACTCAAATATAAGTTTATTTTCATTGAGGTTGCTTTTATGCGCCTTTAACCATTTCATTTTCACAAGCGTTGATAGACGAGTGGTCAACATACGGGCCCCGTAATCTCAACGTCCATGGTTCGGTTCCAGTCTGCTCCGTTTTATTATTTTTTTGTCAACTTGGTCAACGCCAGGATTACTCAAAATTGAGTTTTCTTCTTTAACTTAATTTTACCTAGCCCCATGGAAGCCACGTGATGAGTGAAAGGAACTCAATTTTGGGTACTTTTTTCTTACCGTGTAGCGTATACTGTCATGTGCACGGTAAGAATCAAACATCCATTTATGAGTAAAAGTGAACCCATTGTCAATAAAAGCGGCACCACTAATTAATGAGTAATTCATTATGCCAATTAAGTAGTAACTGTTAGCTACTGTTAGCAGAAACTGATTGTTGTTAAAATAATTAACTCATTAATGAGTAAAACCACCTTTATCCAAAATGGGTTAACCTTTACTCACAAAAGGGCACTTGACTGTTACCGTGCAAGCGTAGGGTTTGTTTTCGTTTTGTTGTTTATTTTTACTTTAGAATGACAGTTCTTACAGCAAACAAAAAATTTCTCACAGCTAACAAAAAATTTCATCTCACTAACACACGCAACTCGCACCAATACGAACCCGGCTGGAGAGGACTATAGCACGGATTAATCGTTCCGAAAATGACACTTTCTACTACAAAAAAACTCACTTTTCGATCAATTTACCGGGAACTATGCCAGGAGTCACTTAGTGAGAAAAAACTGATAATTTATATCAAGCGAATACCGAGAAAACTTCCAAAACAACGGAGCGCGAAACAAGTCGACCGTACTTCTTGCTAGGACGCAGTGAGATGACAAGAAACCATTATGGCCGACTAGTTTTTGAACCCAGATCAAACACACGTCTTATTTGAACGCTAAAAAATCGCTCTCTAAGAGTGTGTATTTTCTACGTTTTTATCTTTCTAGAAAAGTAAAAACAAAAATGATTAAACGATCATGCTGGGACCCTTATACGATAGAGCCTAGGATTGAACCGATGATATTCTGCTCAGAAATCATAACCGGTAGCTCAATATACATCACAACAAACTACTGACTCGTTTAAGTTGGCGACATGAAGCTATTCAAACAAATTCGATTTGACGTGTCATGTTGTTTTGTTAAGAAATATATGAAGAAAAGAAATAAACAACATTACCAAAAATCAATGCGATGCTTACAACTTTTTAACTAGTAATTCTCTTATTAGGAGAATTAGTATGCGAAATTTGTTACATGATCGTGGGATCTTTCAGCTTTTGTAAAAAAATCTTGTAAGTTGGTTGAGAAGTAGCAAAACTTACTCCAGATATAGTTGGATATTTTTTCATTTTGATAGGATCTTTTAGGAAACCTTATGAAAGGAAGTATTAAGAATCATAAGACCATGCTTTAACCATGCGTAAAACGTATAAAGTAGTTTGCGGTACTGGTTTTACTTTGCAAAGCTCAAATAACACTGATTAGAGTACAAATGGCAACTTCCCGTCAGAACGTAGCAGCCATGATGGAAAATAAAATTACTCAAACAATAAGCCATTCTCATAGTGTTTTGCACTGGACATTCATTATTCTGTCTCATAAAATATATTCTTTTCATGCTTCACACGGAGTTTAAATCTTTCACCATTGGTGGTACTATAACAGCAAAAGAGGAAGCAATTAGCATCAAGTTCAGATATTTCCATCCTAGCAATAAAATCTAAATAAATCAACACCATCATTCTTCATCCAACATCAAGCATCCGCCCACTTTTGGGCGAGAGATCCTCTCCAGCAGCGCTTTTCTTCGGGGGGCGTACCGAAATGAGGTTGAGGAAAATATTTACTTTCCTCCAATCTGAAGATATGGTGCCGTTCCTCGAACGGAAAGATGCAATAACAACAAATTTTTGCAACAAATTCTACCTTAGCGCCCGGTATGTATGCGAGGTGGTGCTGTTTGGGGCCAGGCAAAACCTCGCCCACCACTTGTTGAGTGCGGGGGAGCTTTTATCGCCCAGCTCAGGTTTGGAGAATACGAGCGAGTGAGAGGGAGAGCGTGATCACTTGTAAGGTGGGGTTTTTTTGCGAACGTGAAGTCGAACGAGGACGGGGTATCCGCAAGGCGGTTAGAAAGAGAGAACCGTAGTATCACTTCTAAAGCACCATGTGACTGTGCAGAGATTGATGTTTATATTTGCATTCGCTTATGTGCCCCGGATTCGATGTTGGTGTGGGAAGCAGCATGCGTTCGAGAGCGGGAATATGTTTCGCATATGGTTGTGATACACATGTACCTACGTACGGTGTGAGCGAATCGTGTGGGTTGGTTGCTCCACCCCTCGAAATTCAATGCAGGGTTGTTTGGAGAGCTTCTGAGGGGATCAAAGGACTTTTGATACAGTCGAAGGTATGGGTTTATGATGAAATATTGTCGTATTACTAGTAAAAGCGTAGCAGTCGTAGAAATCATGGCAATTTGTAATGGTGAGATTTCGTGAAACATGATTTATTGGAGCAATATTTTCTCTCAGTGTACTTTGAAACTTGTTGCTGCGGAGTAGTCATGCTCGGAAAAATACCTAAACAACGTGGTTGCTGCCACATTCACGAACCCATTGCTGTCTCTTTCTCTCCCGGCTGGAAGCTGCTGAAATCGACTATAGCGTGAGCTTTCGATGGAGTACGCATGTTCCCTACATGGTCGGCCTTGTGTTATGTATCGGAATTCGGCGAGTTTTGTTTTGGTTTTGTACCGTCCGTACCTTTAGTCCTTGCTGTGAAGAAGAAGCAAGCAGATGTAGACATGAGCAGATTTACTTACTTTCATCTCCCGTTGGCGTGACGGGGCGTCCGCGTCCGGGTGTATGTATTCTAGCTACTAATATGGGGTAGACAATTACCCGAAGCAAGATGTTTTCAGGAATCGTAAACTACAACGAAAAGATGCGTTGCATCGCAGATGTTCTGCATCTGATACATAAACTAGCGGCATAGACCTTAGGCAAATGCATATGCCTCACTTACTCCCCTCAAGTACGATTACAAAAAGTTATAATTTTTGTTATATAAATGATAAACTGAAGCGGGTCCAGCTTTTCGGTTTAGTTCTAGTTGGCACTACACGGGAACCGGTTCCCAATCGCTGAATCCAGCAGCTGTTCAACGTCTTCATTTTCCACGCTACCAAAAACATTGGGGTCAATTTGCGACTCAACTCAAACATCTCCATTCTAACCGTGACGTAGGGATTAAGAGTTAACTGTACGCGGAACATTTTAAATCCCCATGCTGAGTAATGGCTCACGACAAGCGTTCGTATTTATGAAGTTGATGAAAGCATATTTTGTGTTCCATTGAGAAATGACTGCGAAGTTGTGCGCGCGTGATAGCCGGATGATTCATTGACTTTCAACAGGTGCAAAACGGCAACTGACTGGCTGGATGACTGCATGGACGGCCACTACGGCTTACTGGAGGCTTAACTGTGTCGTTTTTCTACATATATTTTGACCGAACCATGTGAGTGTGCGCTGGGTGCGGGCGGGTGAGTGGGTGTATGTTCAGAAGATAGATGTTCCTTTTGATGTGATGCATTCGGTGATAAGTGTACGGTTATAGGTTCCGATTGGCGAGGTGTTAATAATTCAAAAGTTTTAGTGCTTTTGTGGCTGAATTATGCATTGGTGTATTTATGGCCAGAGTTTATGGCGCTGCACTATCTTGATCGAGACTAGCAACGATTTAATGTGATTGCTGCAACTGGAAGCGATGGTAAGTGAATGGTGGAATTATGAATTAGGAGATTATGAATTTAATTAATGGGTTGGGCTATATGAGGCATATGTGGAAAAGATTTTACGCTGCTTATGTTTAGCATCTTGTAAAGACTCGTAATTATTAATAATGCAAATTGCTTTCATATTACAGTAGGGCGGTTCAAATTATCTATTTTGTTCCACAGGTTGAAATCTTTTCTTGGTAAGGTACTGATTTCCCTTCAAAATTTAAATGAGAAATGAACCTGCTCGAACCCTTTAATGCAACTTACGACCTCATTCGTACCTTTCATAATATTGGTCAGTGGGTAAGCTTATTCAAACTTAAGAAGGAGCACCCGATTTGTACTGCGTTAAATATAAAAAAAAGAACTATCTTGCTAAACACTTTTTAAGGCTGTGAAATTTCTGAAAAATTATGTTGGAGATATGTCAAAATTATTTCTATATAACTATAACTGACATATGAGAATGCTGGGAGTCAATGATTGTGCCTTCACTAAAAGTATTTTGTTCCTATTATTTTTCGTTTAATCCGTATTGAATTTAGAGGGATTCGGAACAATGTTTTAATTACTTTTACTCATAGTAATTCAAGCGACGATTATTGTCCCTTCAATTACTTTATGTTAAAGTAGAGTCTTAGGTTTTTATAGTTTTCAGATAAGCTTCATTCACATGAAGCTATCATTTACTATATGTTAACACGCTTTATTACATATGTGAAGCAGAAAGATAGCTTATGATCTTTTTTTTTTTGGCGCTGATTAGTACCGAATAATATTTTCCCCCTGAAGATTGCAATAGCCAAAATAAATACGTTTGAAAGAATCATAAAAAAGTGTCATTCTAATTTGTTTTTTTTTGTAAGACTGTACAGTCGAAGCTTATACATTACCAAATTTAACAGCGGAAAACTCCAGCGCTGTATATGAAAGTTAACAATCCTCAACATCACTTTTAAATGATACTAGAAGAGTTTATTTGCTCCTGACCCGGATGGAATACCTGCTGTTGTTCTCTGTCGCTGTGCAAGCGCAGTAGCTGAGCCGTTAGCCTTCATTTTCAACCACTCGTTCGAGCAAGGAGAATTTCCCATGAGCTGGAAATTGTCTGACATGTTTCCTAGCATAGCATATACAATTGTACAAATCGTGGGTGGCTATATAATGGTCAACTAATACGTTTTGCAGAAAATATCGTGTGTTGACGCTGAAAATAACACTTGGGACTAGTGATTTTCCCCACACAAAAATAAAATCTCCAAAACAAGCATAGCATTATACACCAGGCCACATGAATCGCAGGGGAAGGGAGGGAAAGTTAATTCAACATTTTCTTAAGAAGGTGCAAGGAACCCATGTTGCCATCATAGATGTCACAGGAAGGGAAGAGTTGTGTTAGTGAGAGGGTGAATGATTAGGAAACTCTTTTCGTCAATATAGAGCATTTGATAAATCAGTAATAAAAATGGAATATAAATAGATAACATGAAAAGATCTCACCCGAATGGCCTAGTGACTTTGCAGCGTCATGTTTTCGGAAATGCTTTATTTAATTTTCCTTGAACCACCGCAATCACTGATAACGCTCTTCTAACTTATCCCATTGTTCTTCCTGTGCACAAAAGCGGTGACCGGCGAGGTGTCCGAAACTACTGTGGGATAACCAGCCTTTCTGTCGCTTCGAAGCTATTCGAGGTCATCATCAGCGAGCGTGCTACAAAGACCCACATCTCGACCGATCAACACGGATTCATTCCCGGCAGGTCCGTAGCTACTAATTTGTTGGATCTAACTACCACCTGTTTTACGGCTATGGAAGAAAAAGAGCAGGTAGACGTATTCAATACGGACCTGAAAGCGGCTTTCGATAAAATCGATCACGATTGCTAACACGTCCGGCTTCCCACAATGAAGCAATTTGGGGCCGTTACTATTTGTCATATTTTTCAATGACGTTGCATTTTCACTTGGATATTGATGCAAGCTCATATATGCTGATGATCTAAAGCAATATGTGGGGGTACGCTGCATCGAGGATTGCCTTCACCTGCAAATGTTGCTCAACATGTTTGTTCACTGATGTTGCTCAAATAAACTTGTCATCAGCATCGCAAAATGTCACGTTGATACAGCACTTGATAGGGTGGACATTTCCATTCCCATTATGCATCGATTATTTCCAAGGCAAATCGTCAACTTAGCTTTACCTCCAAAATTTCCAAGGACTTCACGGATCCACACTGCTTAAAAGCACTATATTGTTGCATCGAGCGACCGATTGTAGAAAATACTTCAGTCATATGGGCTCCAAACGAAGTTATATAGAATCTAAGATTCGAGCGAGTCCAAAAAAGATTTATACGGCTTGTTCTCAGGAATCTACCGTGGCGTGATCCTTCTAACCTTCCAGCGTATCCCAATAGATGCCACCTGTATCAAATAACTATCATCAATAGTTAACAAATAACTATCATATGACAATATGATATTTCGTTGCAATTCCTCAATTTTGTGTAAATTAAAACAGTTCTGATTAGAAATATTATTACTAGTACATACCTGCTTGCTATTATCAAAATTTATACAGGTACAACATTAACAGCTCTTATTATGAGAAAAACTAAAATACATAAATACGTGACGGTCAAAAATACGACGACAGTATCGTATGACAGAGACTGTCATATGACATTTTAGTTTGGTACCGTACTTTGGCTTGTTTTGTAAATGTCGGAAACAAAGGCAGTCGATTATCACAGAAAATGTGTCGACTACGGTGACCGCTTACACCACTGCAGCGGTCACTAATGCAGTCGGGATTTCATCGTACTCTGTATAATCAGCATACACAGCAAAAAATTCTGAATTTTAATTGTGATGTAAACATTCATACACGTAAACTTGTGTTTCATTTAACGCAGACGAGCAACTTTTATTTTGTTTAAAAAGATGGGCATTTGTATACAATATATGCAACATTTCATGAAATGTCTCTGAACTTTACACGATTTATAATATAATTTTATATGATATATGACGCTCAATTTATGTGCAGCACATTGAACAGAAATTTACACTACTTTTGCGAACCGTGTATATCTGCAATGGTTTGTTTGTTTCCATCCGTTGAATCCGCTTTCGATTTTGGTATTTCCACACCTCAATTTTCAAATAGGGAAAGAAGATTGAACATTATTTAAGATATTCATTAAGACTGTTTTGTCAGATGAATTACTAAACAATAAACAAATAAATAAATAAATCTGAAAAACGGGTACTCCGCGAAAGATGCCCAAAAATTATTCGCATTTGCCAGTACAAATATGATAGGAAAAAGTGACGTAGCTTTTGAATAAACAAGCAAAACCGAAAAATCTCCATACATTCTCAAATTCATAACTACCATGCCCTAGTGCGAATGAAAATGGTCACCTTGAAACTCCAAAACCGACTTTGTGCAAATAGCCTTTTTCCTCGAAAAAAGACGCTGTTCAAATCAGGACTCATTTGGACTTGATTTAGTGTGGTGGCGCAAAATCGTCAAAGTTTGAGTTTTTTTTAAAGACTGATGAAGTTCCAGATTTTGAAAAAAACATTTGTGTGCCAGATGACTTAAAAGTTCACGAAACGTCGAAATCTGGTCAAAAAGATTCACTCTCCATAAGAGTAAAAGTGATAGGGTGATGATGGCTTCGGCACCCATTGACTGTTTTCGGCAACCAAAATTTCAACATAAATTTTATTTTCTCACCAAAACACTTCGCTACATGTATTTAAACGATTCCATAGTCTTTCCGCTTAAATTTGATTACATTTGTACGATTAAGCTTTTCCATCATATGAAATATAATCATTACAAAATACAGCTGATTTAGAGTTGCCGATAATAGAACAGCTGGTTAATACGCAGGTCAAATGGAAAGGTTGCCGAAGAAAAAGAGGCTGCCGACAATAGTCACACTCACTTGAGAAGATTTGACCGTTGTAAAAAGGTTTTCAAACCGTTTTGGACAACTCTGTCGATTGGAATGGACGAAAATACGTAAATTCCCTTATATATTTTTATTCTAACTTTAAAATCTTCAATTTTCTTAGTATGGAATCAACTTAGCAGGTGATCTTTTAAATTTACCCAAGGTCTGTAAATGCTCCCTCTCTTCAATAGATCTTGAAGGTTTTTCAAAGTATTAAGCATGCATTCTTCAGTTTTATAAATTGTTTCTTGGGTCAAAAATCTGTAATCTTGAACTTTATGTGATCAAAATTCAAGTCATTTAAATAAATCACCAATATATAAGTAAAAGTCACTCGCATGTGAGTGACATTTACTCAAACTTGAGTTAAATTTTAGTCAGTGTGTGAGTGATCGTTTTTTTTTTAAATTTGAATTAACTGAAATTTGGTTCAGAATGAAGGCACACGATCGTTAAGACCAACTAAAATTTGAGTCGAGTCATCTCAATTTCGACAAGTGGATTTACTCAAAAGTGAGTTGAATTTTTCGGGATTTTTCCAGGAAAAATTTCTTGAATATGATGAAAATCGATAGAGGTTTTACTCAGCTTATTTGTATACTCCTGAATTGAATAAAATGTTCATAGATTTTCCTCACATTCGAGCAGTTTTTCTGGTTTTAAACGACTTTTGTGCTTGACAATTCAACACACTTTTGAGTAAATCCACTTTTGCCGAAATTGAGTTGACTCGACTCAATTTTCAGTCGATCTGAACGACCGTGTGCCTTCATTCTCACCCAAATTTGATTTTACTTAAATACTTAAAACCACGGTCATTCAGCGACATTTACTCATATATTGGTGATATTTACTAATATATGAGTAAAATTTTACTCAGTCTATGAGTGAACGTGGTTTTTGCGGATTTGAGTAAACAGGGCTCAAATTTGAGTCAGATTCATCGATTGCGTTATAATCACTTTTCTGACCTCATTATTCTGAATTTCAAATTTTCAAACACTTGATTTTATTTTATGTTTGCATTCTCCAACATTTTTGAAGCCCGCCATTTTAAAAGTTGTTGTTTGTCTCGGAGCCTTCAATGTCCTAGAATCATTAAAATATCTCCTCCGTATTTAGAAAGCATCGATTAAGTTTGTCACGCAATATTTTGGAATAATAAAACACTCCGCCCAATTTCTTCACGTTTTGACTATACCCTACACATAGCTTTTTTTTTCTTGATTTGTTTTCCGTGCTGAGCACCAATGCTACCGACGCCAGGGAGGCAGCTCCCACACCTGGACCCTACCTATCGACCCATCAATTCATGAACAACTTTACTTCCCTTCAGCAGCTTGGCGTGATCAGAGATGTTATACATCAGAACATCCCGGCGGTGGCGCCGACTGGGATTGAACCCAGGTCTGCTGGGGTGAGAGGTAATCACGCTTACCACTACACCACCAGCGCCACTTACACATAGCTTATCATAGATTTCTAGAATTCCTCTCCCCCTGTTAGAGTGTGACGTACTTAGTACATTGCACTTTATTGATTATATTTCTATGTTCGTCATGTCTAAATATTTTCCAAGTTAAAGACTTCACTAGCGCAGAATGTCGAAATCAAATTTCAAGTTCTTATGCCTTTTTAAATGTTGTAGCTCGAAGTTATTTTTATTTTTCAACTGTGTTTAAATTACCTTCATAAATTCGTTGAAATTCCACTCGTTTATTGAAATTATATAAATTGAAACATCCAAAATTCTCATCAATAATCTTGAGATTCTTCAGGTATTCTTTTAAAATTTTCTTGATAATGCTATAGAAATTATTTCCCAAATACTCTTTGTTTTCAGTCTACAATTATCTTCCAATCCCTAATGAGCAGTTTCACGCCAAAGGACTAATCGATCTGATGCTACTTTCTCCCATTTCCATGAAGCGTACGATAATTGTTTATTATGGTAAATTATTCACATTTGTGTGTATGTGTGTTTATACAATACATTTTACACTGACCGGTAGTACTTTTATTGAATAAAATTGTTTGCAACTATTTTTATACATAGATGCAAACTTTTTAAGCCCTAGAGGTGGAAGGTGATAACTCGTTGTTCTTCTCTGCATCACTGCTAGTCTCGAGAGTCTCCCATGTTATTATCGTTGTTTGATGATTTTAAGTTCCTAATTGCGTCTTATAAAACCATAACACCAGTGCGGAAAATAGACATTGCCTATCTCCGGGTATTTTCTTCATGGAGTGATAATTGTCGTATCGCATGTGCTCCATTTTGCTGGTTCTCTTTCACTTTTATTTTGTTGACTCTATGGTACCGGAAAAGATGTAACCACAACGGTATGGTTATTCAGAATAGTTCAACGGATGTGAAATGAGGGAACATTTAAATTTAACACGATTTAAAGGACTTCAATGCAACATTCAACTTTTTGACTAACAATTAATACATTTTCCAACAAATGTTATCTTAACTAATTTCTGGAAGCATTTATTTGTGTATCAATGTTCCGTCATATCGTATCTTCAAGTGATCTTCACCAGCGCCACATTTCAATCAGGCACTTAGGAAATTGAAATTGAATTTTTCATAGATATCTGTAAATAATTACACGAAAACTGTAAAACTGTTTACCGAACGTTCAGCTGTTGAGATTTCGGTAACATTTTACAGAAATCTGTAAAATAATCTTAGTGTGCATAACTCGAAAACGTCACTTCCAATCAAAATGACGTCTAAGACAAAGTGATGCTCTTCAATATTTTTAAATAATTTTCATTAAAATGCTTATAACAAATGCTGTTTTCTGTGAACTAAAGTTGGACACTTAAGAATTAATAAAAATCGTAGTACTTCAACTTTAGGACAAATGTTTGAACTGTTTGTTTAACACTCCTAACATGATGCCTTCGATAAAATGTGTAACGGCAAAATGACAATGTTTGAAAAATATTTGCTTAGCAATTTATCGATGATTGATTCTCTACCAAACGATCGCTCACCTGATCAATACATTTAAAAAAAAAAGAAGCACCTCTAGAGAAACATTTGAAATGAGCATATGTCCGAATCGTAAACAAGTCGGGTTTGGATACCATTCTATAGCACTGCTTGATAGCTACCATTCGTGTAGGAAAGTTCCGCATAATCGATAAAAATCTTTAGAAATAAATAGATTTTTGAAACGGCTGATTAAAGAAATTTTTCGATTCATTAATAAGCCCGCACGCTTAAACGGCCATCCATTAATTTTTTTCATTTCATTGATAAGCCTAGTGACGAGAAGGGCCGATGATTGAAAATTTTCAAACCAAAGCTAGGCCCTACTGCTTGAGGCAGGGCCGATGATTTGTTTGAATTTATTTGACGTTGCGAAAAGGCTTAGCAAAGGGCGTACCATTTCTGATGACAAGCACAATGGCTTAACAAAAATCGATACCAAAATGGTTATTGATATTTATATATATCTTTGAAAATAATTCGCATATTTTGGGTGTTGTATCGTTACTATTTTTATTGTGAACAATTTGAATGCCTGAAATACTTCAATATCCTTATATATGAATTGAATAGTGGCTGAAAAATTTAAAATTAATTTTCTGGTTTGTTTAAATTTTGGACATAGGCCCTTTACGCGAGATCTATCGAGAATAATTTACTGTAATACACTTAGAATGAGCCACGGGGACGGTACGTTAATTTGTCATTTCTTGCTTCGTTTTGCGATCAATCAGAATCCAAAATAAATACTATAATAGGAACGGAATTGAGATGGCTCATAAACGTCACCGTTCATTTATGATTTTCTGATGTTGAATACGATTAAGGTGATTTCTTGAAGAGCCCAACAATGGCAATCAAGATGGCTGATATGTCTTATCAAATGTGGAGTTCCAGTTCCATCGTTGTATGTTTGAGGTTATAATGAGATTTACCAGGAATAAGGTTTCCACAGTGATTCACCTTTAATTAATATTTCATGTAGAATAAAATGATTTTCCTCACGACTGTATCTCGTGATTTTTTTTTAATCTACTGGACTTTATGGGGGATGAATTAAACAACAAGAGCCACAAATATTTTACCAAATACTAAAATCCAGTCAATCATCATTCATACACGATTTACCTATTTAATAATAAAAAATCCATCGACATAAAATAAATTTAATTGTGAATCAATCCAGCCAAGACCATTTGCAAAAAGTGGCAAAACATGACAACAAATTCCGCTAAATGATGACTGGCAACGCACTCAACGAGCATGCTAATAGAGTTGAAGAACCTCCAGTAATGAATGTAAATGAATAGCACAAACTATTATTTTCCATCTATAAACTGACAGCAAAAAATCAATTAATATCTGACAGCGACAGCGGCTTTCCTGCTCTTTTTTTTTACCGATGATGTTCGGTTGTGGGGACTTTTGATTGTCGATTTTCCAGTTTGTCACCGGCTCGACATTTGCTAGGCTCTCTCTATATGTGCTACTGGCCTATCGAGTTGTTCACGGTTGACTGGTGATGTTTTTGTGGGTTTTTGAAAACCATTCCAACAAACCCCCTCGGGGAAACCAATTGACACCGATCGAGTTGAACGCCGCGACGGTTGACGATAGGAAAGTGTGCTTTTTGTGTGATTTTGCGGCCAGTGTTCGTGGAGGTGTAATAGATTGCAATTTTTACAGCTTGGCTTTAGTTTTTTTTTCTGTTAGGCCTATCGCAAGCGCTTTTGCTCCACGCTCTATTGCCAATAATTTTAGCCTACTCTTGCTGATTAATGGTTCTAAATCAATTACGATTTCACCACATTTGGCGTAAATGGCACCAAATTGGCAAACTGGCGGACTGGCTGTGAGGGAAGGAAGGGATCGAAAAGTTTCGGTGGGAAAGCCAACATCGTTTCGCTTGTTGGACCACCTAATTAGTGGTGCATTTTACATTGTGTGACTCTGGTGTGTGTGCGGTTTTCAAGGTTTCATGGTCGGGCTGTTCTTCGGAGCTGCTGGCTGTTGACAGACTGAGTTTCATCATTTCCACGTTGCCAGGGAGTTGCTACTGTGTGACTTCGTGTGTGAGTGTAAACTGAGAGTGCGAAGTATTTTTTCCTCTTTCTGTGGGGGAAAATATCTTAATTGGATAAAATTGATTTTCAATTGAATTCCAATTATCGACTACTAGTTTCCGAAGTGGCTTCGTGTGTGGTTGGAGATTGGGTGTGTTTTTTTTTAAATATGTGGTCCACCTGGAAACAATTAATGCAATACCATAATTTAAAGTGCGATGACCGCGTTTTTGCTGGTGGTTCGCATTTTGTTAACAATAGGCTGTTGTCATAAATTTAGCTTCAAGGCTTGAATAGAAGAACTGATTTAAACTGTCACATTGTTTTGAACGGCAACAATTTTTTTTTAAATTATTTCATGTGCTACCAACCGTATCATTCAGGCCTGGGTGTCCTTTGCTGTAGGGAAAGGGTGGGGATTCTTGATCCCCCTTTTGATTACTTTTTCAATATCTCCCTTCGTCTTGTGTTGCATACACCTATTACAGAGCGCATCAAAAAATATAATGAACAATATTCTTCTTTCTTAAAGAGTAACGTAATAAATGTAGTTGCCCCTGACTGGCTTGAGATTTGATTTATTTGTACTGGCTCAAACAAATACACTTTACAGAGCCAAGTTATTAATTGGTTTAAAACTACATACTTAATCTTAATCTGAAATCTAGAGTTACAAGGATTGAACAAAATACTCGCGGTCGTCTCGAGGTTCGTAGAGAATTACAATTTTGTGGTTGCGGTACAAGCACATATCGTCGATAATAGACGATTGTTGTGTATCAGAGAACGCTTGCGCAAAAAGACTAGGGTGGGGAACGGATTCGAAACTCAAATGTCATTAGCCAAATACATCCGTAGACCATAGGTCCACCGTTGTATAATTGGCAATGCACCCGTGTACTGAATGGGAATTGTGGGTTCGAATCCCACCGGTGCCCTTAGATTTTTTCGCAAATTTTCTCACACACACGTCTCTTACCGATGATATGTGCTTACCTCTCAGTATGTTCAAACTTTCCTATAAACTATGTGATAATGTATTAGCTAGAGAATGGTCTTAGAAGAGAGTAGGTAGATAGTTCCGTTAAAGTACGGCAGTATGAAAATTGAATAGAAGTTGAAAATGATCGAAGGGCCATCAATGCGCGACAGTACAAAGTCAAACGCACACTTCTTTGCCTAACCGTACGATGTACGCGGAGATTTGAAGTATGTCTTCAAATCTACAGGAAAAAAGTGTGCACCCGCCTTTGCTCATATACCGAGCATACTTCGTGTTAGATAGCATTTCCGAACAACTCTATAATTTAAGGTTGTAACGAGAATATTTTTCTAGCCTAGAAATGTCCCTTTTTAGTTATACCAATTGTTAGCTTTCTATTGTACTTTTATAGCCACCTATCGGAATGAATGAAAACCTACGCGAACATGTATAATTTAAGGCGATTTTTTTTATATAATGCGTTTATTTTTGCAGGCTCATTTTCTGTAGCTTTGCGGAGCCAATAATCATTGATTAGATTACAAAATTACTTAAAACTAACATTAGGGTTAGGGGTAACAAATTGTAACAAATGGATGGCAGAGTAGGGATTGTGAACACAAGGTTTGGAGAGCAATGTGCTCTTGATCTCAAACTAAGCGGCACTCTGATGAAAACATGGGGGTACACCGATGGGCAGCTAAACACTTGCGAGAACACAAGATGACACTAACTACTAAATCCTATCCGTTTTAAAAACACCTAAATTAAATTCAAATCGTCGAGATCTCGGCTCACCAAGACATCTCTAACGGGTATCGCGGGTTGTGGATAACTCAGTTCTGGCAACACGGTGTAAGGTACATGACCAAACAACATGCTGCCACACGCACATAAATTGCTGCCTGAGAGCCCAATTCGATAGAAGTGCGAGTCTAACGAGCAGTGATTGGACAAAAGCCTTGATATAACGCGTATAAAGTCGCGGCTCATGTCCAACCCTTTGAACCATGGTTTGTTCGATACCTGTGGGAGAATAGAATGTAACCATCTTCCCAAATCACCATCATGCCATTTGTGGTGCCAACTGATGAGGACTTGCTGACGAGCAATGGAGAAAAATTCATTGAAGGCGATTTGTCGCTCAAAAATATCGCCTTCCATAGCGCCCACCTTAGCCAACGAGTCCGCTTTCTCATTACCCGGAATTGAGCAATGAGATGGGACCCAAGCTAAGGTGATAGTATAGGAGCAGTTAGATAAAGCACTCAGTTTAGATCGTATTTCAGGCAGGAAATACGAGGAGTACATCATCGGCCTTATTGAACAAATAGCCTCCAATGAGCTAAGACTATCCGTAAAAATGAAATAATAGTCAGAAGGTAGTGAGGCAATTCGCTCCACTGCGTAAAATATAGCTGCGAGTTCCGCAACGTATACGGAGCATGGTTTTTGCAGTTTATAGGAGGCACTATGAAATTGATTAAATACACCAAATCCAGTGGAAGCATTTATGGTTAACCCATCTGTGAAAAATCTTTTATCGTTACTTACATGGTGGTACTTGATTGCAAAAATTGAGGGAACATCCATCGACCGATGGTGATCTTTGTATTCCATGGATTTCTTGCATCATGGTCAGATCAAAATTTACAGAGGAACTATAGAAGGCTTGAAAACAATCACGATTGGGGATTAATGAAGAAGGACCAACCTCCAGCGTCATGTACTCATAGTATAAACTCATGAATCTTGTTTGAGGATTTCGGTCGAGCAGCTTCTCAAAGTTTTCTATTACCGATGGGTTCATTACTTCAGAACGGATAAGAAACCGGAAGGACAGTTCCACGAAACGATCTGTCAGTGGGAGAACACCCGCGAGTACTTCGAGGCTCATCGTATGCGTCGAGTGCATACAGCCAAGCGTGATTCGGAGGCAACGGTATTGAACTCGTTGCAGCTTCAAGATATGTGCTTTCGCCGCGGATTGACAGCAGAAGCTGCCGTACTCTGGAACCGAAAGGATGGTTGTTCGGTACAACCTGATCAGATCTTCCGGGTGGGCTCCACACCAAGTTCCGGTAATTGTACGAAGAAAATTAATCCTTTGCTGGCATTTTTGTTTCAGATACGCAATATGTTGAGGCGAGTTAACTGGATTCAAAAATAAATTAAACCTTCGATAAGTTGCGGAAATTTCCACAAATTATTTTCTACCTTATATTTTGTGTGGAAAGCCGAGTCAGTGGAAAGTATTGTTCCAAATTAGTCCGCCAGAGCTGACCAATAAGAAATAATCTCTTTAGAAAACGTACATTGGAAGCTGGAAATTGCGTCGTAGCAAAAAGGTAGCTATTTGCGCGTCGCTTGATTTATTCTGGTGGAGTCAGTTATATAGTAAAGATCAATTTTGGAAGTGATCGTAAATTTTTTGAAAGTGATTTCTAGTTATAGCCTTAAAACTTAATTCGAAAATTCGGATAGTTGCTAAGCAAAAAATATGGAATTTAACCTAAAGTTAATTAAGTGGAAGTATTGTGAATATTCAGGTAAGCCTTTTTAGTAAGATATATTGTAACCAATAGTGAGATTATCACGTGGAATAGGCGTCGTCAAGCCCATCCAACGTGGGCTGCTGGTCTGGACTGGATTGGTTCGTCCGGATTGGATTTTTGTTGTCTGGCCTGGATTAGGCTTTTCTGGACTGCATTAGCCGAAGTCTAGCAACGTGTGATTGTGGGGTTGGAAAACTCCCTGAGTCGAGTAGCGAAGACTCGAACTTGTGCCCGTGTGCGCGTATGTCCTTCGATCGATTGTGTCGATCAGTTTTCGGGTGGTAGTCAAGACGCCATTCGCGACGGCTCGTAACGTCAAGGCGTAAGGCAGAGAGCAAAGCCAATTCACTCTCACTCGACCAATCTTCCGGGGACGCAAACCCCGTGTATCGTAATTCACGCGCGAGCCGATGGATACGCACGAAGGCCAACACAACGAACGATTTCGTCGAAGAACATTCGAGACGCCGAGGGAACGCCTGAGGTACTAGATCGTCGTTGGAGCACCTCCCGATCGCCAAGGTTAGATGTGCCCTAGATACTGCGAACATTTAAATAAATGAAGAACCCCTTTTTAGCTAAACTAAATGCGTGACGTCACCAGATCAAGCTAGGGTGTACCAAAAGCTGAACTGATTGTTTACAATAACGTTTTTTATGCTTTAAATTTTCCTAAATATAGGCCCTATGTGCAACTCAATAAATGCGATTTAGTTATCAACTAATTTATGCGTTTGATTGAAATATTCTGTTTCCGAGTTAAGTTACCAACTATTTCACCTATTCAGGATCGTTAATTGATTGATTTAAGATAGTTTGTTTGCTCCTTCTAGCTTAAACCTTTTCTGCCGCTCAGTTCTGGTTGACTTTAGTTCTTTTTTTTTTAGTTTTCTTCAATGTATGTTCCGCAATAATCCAGTGCATTTGCTCATTTCGTTGGGTCAATTTGTTGTTTTCGGTTCTGGAATTACTTTTCGACCTGCCCTGAGAAGTGTAGTCTCATACCGGGTTTAGACGAGATATAATGGTCCTTCAAATCAGAAGGTGGCGCTTAAGCCGTTGTCTTGAGTAACAGAGATGAGCGTTACAAGGTTAATATTTTTCAGGAAAACATATATGAGTTTTATAAAATCCAGATCGTTTTTAGCCAAAATATTCCAAATTGGAATATTAGGTAGTCTACCTCGAGCCCGAAGGGAATAGTATAGCTCAGATCTGACTCCACGATGCTGAGCACAAGACCAAATAATGTGATCTACGTCCTGGTAACCTTGTCCTAATTCACAGAGATTTCTGTCCGGTTGGAAATGCTATCTAACATGAAGCATAAGTGTGATAATTTATTAGCTAGAGAATGGTCTTAGAAGAGGGTAGGTAGATAGTTCCGTTAGAGTACGGCAGTATGAAAATTGAAGCTGAAAATAAGCCAAGGGCCATTAATGCGACAGGAGCAAAACAAAAGTTGGGTAAAGAAGAATTGCATTATTACACACAATTGAATGGAAATGGTTTCGGCAACGTGGGGCTTTAGGTAGCGATGAAACGTCGCTAGAACTATTCCACAGCCGCAAGCAGTACTTGAGCAAAGTCAAACGCACACTTTTTGCCTGTAGGTTTGAAGACATACTTCAAATCTCCGCGTGCATCGTACGGGCTAGGAAAAGGTGTGCGTTTAAATTTGCACTGTCAAATTAATGGCCCTTCACTCATTTTCAACTTCTGTTCAATTTTTATACTGCCGTACTCTAACGGAACTATCTACCTACCCTGAAAACTCTGAAAATCGCAAACTTCGCGTATGAAGTACCATAAAATTACTTTGAATGTTTTGTTTATCTTTTGTGTAGTGTAAATATTATCATTAGAATTTCATTGTGTTGAGTCCTATTTAAGACAAAGTTTTGTAGTACGCGAATTTTAGATTGACCACCTGAGAAGGAAATTGACTATGTGTGTACAGTATAAATGAAGTGTTTCAAATATTTTTTTTAAATCTTTATTATAGAGATTTTTAGCCGAAGGCTAGTCCATCTCTTGTGTTGCAAATAGTAGAACGTGTTATACTATATAATGTAACTGTCACGTTTGACTTCCATCGTTGATTTTCCGCAAGATATCATTCAAACAAGCAAAGTAATATCACCATCGGACAGACGAGATAATCTCCTATTTATTGGTAATACTAATTTGTATGATTCAATTGTTATTAGGGAGATATTGACGATGGAAATCAAAAGTGATAGTTACGTTATATCGAGGTATACCTGTATTGTTGATTATCCATCGAAATCGGAAGATGAGAAAGATAAACAACGTAGGGCCGTATCCTGGACATAACATGATGTTATAATTTAGTTATTTCTTTCTGGTCGGGTTTCTACGCAGAACAGCGCTCTAGTCAGTGCTTGGTCAGTAGTTGGTCTAAGCAAGTGCCTTTTTTATTTTCAACATGCTGGACATTTGGAGCCGGGAACCTGTTGAACTCCACACTGGCTTGTAGGTCTATGCCACCTTCGTTATCTGATATATCTGATACTCGTCATAGTACTGCTTCCACCTCTCGATTGCCTCACACCCGTTTGTAAGAAGGTTCCCGTCTAGGCTTGTGGCACGTAGCCTTTTTGCGAGCTGTTTAACTTTTCTTATCAAGTATTAATTTTAAGCAGGGATGTCTGAAACTTTCACTCAACTCAGAAAGTTTAAATAAAATCCTATGTATAACTTAAGATTCATGAATTTAAAAAATAAGTAAATTGTGCAAAATTTAGAGTTTTTTTTATTTAACCAATTACTGATACTGAAAATTCACATTTACTTCTTACTTGCACTTTTCCGAAAACAGAACTCTTCAACAATCGAACAAAAATTCGCTCACATAATGTAACCAGCTCAAATCAACTGTTTCGCACAAGCGTTCATATGAAAAACGCTTCGTTTCGACTGCCCCCTCAATGAGGCCCCTGGTCTGTTTCACTGTGCAACCGAGGTTCGAATCCAAACTCACAATCGCTGCAGCAAAACCACCGTGAAACCCTTTTCGAAGGCCTGGGGCACGTGGTTGAATTCTTGCAGATTGTGCCAGCATCACGCGACACTGGCAACCACACCACCAACTGCCTACGTAGCTTCCTCCCACCCTCCGACTGTATAGAATCATGGGAGTTACTAGAACCGTGTGTGACGCTTTCGCCAACAACAATTGCGGTTGATTACCTATCTGATTATTGCTGCTTTGTGGTCGATTGCGCGCGCGGGAATTGCGATATGTTGTAGGCAATGCATGCGTACCAACTAACATTCCGATTTGGCTGATTGGATTTAGCTAGCAGGGGCAAGAATGTTGTACCATAGGTGCCTTTTTGCCCACCTGCCCCGATTGTGGAGCGGCGCAGGTGAGGTGGTTGTAATTTGTATACACTTGATCCCCGCGCGGTCTCTCACGAACGATGGAGATGCGGTTTCGGTTGAAGCATCGAATGTGATATCGTAAAACCTTGCCGATTGATTGTTATAATTTTGTAATAAAATGTTGTCTTATTAATCAGTGTCAGTGATTTCGCTTTGCGGTTGCAACACATAGCTAGAGTGACACCGGCAAGCGATCGGAATGAACAGATTTCTGCATGCGGTTGGCTGTGTCGAGACTAATTGGTTCTGTGATAATGAACTTTTGAAATGTTACATAGTTGTAAATTCTGCATCCAGCGTGTGAGTAGCACTAAACATTGAACTCGGTCTATGTAAATTGATCCACAACAGCAACGAATAATTCCTGTCATTTAATGACGCAATTCTTGACAGATGACTTCCATCGACACTAGAAAATACCCACTTTGGCGCATCAGCAAGGTATTTTAATTGGAGTAATATAATTTTCGACGAACCTATGTGGTCAACGATTCTTTACCGCCGCCGCAAAGCATCAACCGATGTGATGCAAAATACTCCGAATTTCTGCATGACCTCCGAACCGGGTCCTAATGAAAATTCCCCGTCAACCCATCGTCATATAGGCACGAAACTTTGCTAAATCTCTGCGTTGATGCTGCTGGTGCTGAAATTAAGTTATGTGCCCACCAAACAAAACCCCGGCAAACATAATGAGCTCTTGTTTGCGGTGCCTACGCAAGTAATCTCCCAAATTGCGTAACTGACACACTCACGTCTGCCGATGCCATCTTCCCCGGGATCGGTGGTGCGGAAGTGGTGGTGTTGGAAAGAAGGATCCTTGATGAGGATTTTTTACTTCTGTCGAGAGCGATGTTCATTTTTGTGACAAAGAACAAAGCATTACATTGGGGTGCGGGGTGAGATAAGTTACATCTGTTCATGAACAAGCAGACAAGAGCTGTGTTGCGGAGTATTTTTAATAAATTTAATTAAAATTAATACGTCAAGCCTTTTCCTTTGTTCATTCGGTTGGTTCTTGGAGAAAAGAGAAAAATTCACAAGCGCCAGTCAACTTCCCAGCCGTCAGGCACACCCACGCGCATATGTATGAGGCGTCCTAATGGGTGGCACACACACATGTGCGGAGAAAATTAGGATTCTTTTTCGTTCATGTGCCTGTGGATGCGAGGCTTGGATTAGGAGAAATTCGAGCTTAGTTTATAATTTTCCTGCAGGTTTAATTAAAAGATGTTTAACTAGAGAGTGAGCAGCCAACCAACAATGGCGACGCATTGAAACGGTTTACTCGGGGATACGGCTTAGATGTCGAAGGAATGTGAAATCTGTCTTCTGCAGACGAAACATGATTTTTTTGTTTTTGCGTGACAACTCAACAAACATTGCAGAATGGATTATGTAGCTTCTGGACAGCCAAAATGTTTTGTTGGAAATATTGATGATATTTTTAAGAGAACTTCAGTGTTATATAAACTATGGAATTTGAAAATCTCCGACTCCGACTGAATCATTTTTTTAAACTAGAACTTCTTAAAATTTGCTTCACGTCCAAATTGCTTTGCTTATAATAATTAGATTGGATTTGAGTGTCTATCATGAATACGTACCAGTACCATCTAAGCTCAGATTGATTGATGATTTCGATCTAACAAAACTCTTCATCACAGTTCAAAGCTTTATGGTTTCGATGTTATGTTTTTGATGTTTTAGATCAGTATGACAGATAATTTTTACTTTTTTACGTTATACAGGGCACATCACAATGCAAAGAAATGTGATTTTGTCCTAGATCTTTGTGGTACAATAATAACTTTCGATAAAATTGAATAAACATAAACAATTTCACTTATTCACTTTAACTATAAAAGACACGTATTTCGTTTACTACTGGCAAACTTATTTTATGAATTTGTGACCGTTTTAATTATAGATAACTACATATTTGTTAAAATTTATGTTAATTTTAATTGGTTAGTGTTTTCATTTAGGTCGAAAGTTTTTTGATTATTTCGATGATTGTTTAAATATCAATACTAATATATTTCATTCAAAGTGTAGGCCAATTTATTTGAATCTGAAACAAGTTTTTCAAAATATTAGCTTTAACATTTTATTGGAAAAAAATCTCATTAACAGTTGTGCGATGCTTGATTTATAGATTTTATATTTGTGTGGAGAAAATCACTAATCGCAAGTGAAGTAATGAAATCGGGTTGTTAGCGGGTTACACTGGCAACCCCGCAATCTGATGCTATCATAATTTTCAGCAATGCCAGGAATGCTCACAAACCTCCACCATTTGCCGGAAATTCAAACGCATTATTTTATTCTGCAAGCACTGTAATCTCGATATTTGTGTTTCGTTGCCCAAAAATAAAATGGATGGGAAAAAGTCTGGATGAGGAGAGATGATTGATTTGTATAGCTGTATTTTACTGGCAATAGTTAAATCGTTCTTCAGTCGACATAGAATTCCATACTTCTTGGCAATTTTCTTGATGACATTGTCAATGTGAGAGTTGAACTAAAGTTTGTCATCAATAATCACGCCAAGATTTTTAATCTCCCGAACGCGATCAATAGTCTCATCATCAATTACAACAGAGACGTTCTCATTTAATCGATTCCGCGAAGTTACCATAAATTTAGTTTTACTTGTATTCAATTTTAACTGCTTATACTTCAACCATCTACCTAGAGAACGCAAATCTTCATTTAAGTGTAAAACGGCATCATCTAAATCCTTAGCTGCAATGAATAACACAATATCATCTGCAAAAAGATTAATGTCGCAAATTCGTGAAACACGTCGCAAGTCATTAATATACTTAATAAATAACAGGGGCCCTAATACACTTCCCTGGGGCACTCCAAGCTTACTCCCCACGGGACTGGAAACAGAATCATTAAAAACAGTCCGTTGAGTTCTGTCAGACAAATAGCTTTCAAATCATTTATATGCAGTACTCGTAATTCCAAAGCACTTGATGGATCTTAACAATAAGGGCCTAGACATTGTTTCAAAAGCGCGTTTAAGATCCAAAAAACAGCAACAATCGTATCTTTACACTCCATGTTATTTTTCCACTTTGCTAATACCAAATTCAACGTGGTTTCACAAGAATGACCTTCCCGATATCCCGATTGTTCTGGTATCAACAAACTATTACTATTTGGATACTCCAACAGCTGGCCTTTAACAACAAGTTCTAAAATTTTCTCTAATGTGTGCAACATGTTGATGGGACGAAACTCTTCGGCTTTAATCGTTCCAGTAACTTTTTGAATAGGGACCACTAAGGATTCCTTCCAAATTTGTGACACATGTCCAGTTTGTAATGATTCATTAATAAGGTCCAGCAAGATGTGGCCAATGACATGAAAGCAATCTTGAATAACTCTAGCATTAACATTATCTACTCCAGTCGATTTTCCTAATGAAAAACAAATAACTCCAAGTTCATCTAATGTGATTGGGTGAAAAACTTCAAATCTACAACTACTATTAACTGGCTGTTTTATTTCGTCAGGTTCATCGACCAATTCAATAGATTGATTAATCAATGAAATGCTATCTACGAAATAATCATTAAACTTAGCTGCAATTACTTGTTCTGACTGTTCTACTGTGCCATTAAAAGTTATGAACCGCGGTTTGAAATTGCTAGGTTTTAATAAAGATTTCAAAATTTTCCATAACTCTTTGCTGTTGTTTTGATGCTGATCAATCTTCCTTTGAACATATTCACAACGAGTTTTCTTTATCGATTGTGAATACTTATTACGCGCGATTGTGTACCTATTCCAATGATTGTCATTATTTGATCTACAAAACTTTTTGTACCATTTCAGGCATAAAATTTGATAACCGCCCAAAGTACGCCCACGCAAACCAACAATATCATAGATAGGGGCAACTATCACCTTTCCGAAAGTGGTATTGGTTTGCGTTGGCGTACTTTGGTTCGCGTGTAAAGGGCCTTAGCAAGATTGTTTACAAATGCTTCTGTGCCGTTATCAAATGTTATGCCTGATTTGTCGCTTTTCCGTTTAAGACGGAAAAGATCCAAATTGTACCAGCTGTCTAGAGACAAACTTTTGCTCAACTAGTTGATTAGTACACGTTTTCAAAGCGTTATTAAGAACAACTGTAGATTCATCTAATTTACCGGCCGCGAATGGAAAATCCACGCTCCTCTCAACAAGATTCGAAACAGCCTGTTTAAAATATTTCCTCCAGCACTTCAATTTTATTAATTCATCGTTGTTATTTATATTATCTAATACATTAATCACTAATGTCTCATGATCGGTTATTTTCAAATCAGTATCCGTAACTGAACAAATGGAATCATAATTAGAATAAACTTGGTCAATTAAAGTTCTACTGTGCCTGGAAATACGCGTATATTCATTTACCGTTTGCTTTAAATTTAAAAACTGATTTGAATGATTCGAATTATGGTTATCACGCCAATTAATATTAAAATCACCAGTCAATATATTTAATTTACTAGAATCAAGGAATGTCTCGAGCCAGTTCTCTAAAACTTCAACAAAACGCTGGTCACTAGAACTGGGAGAATGATACAAAACACCATAATTACCCCAGTCCGCATCGTGCTCTCTTGCCGTGCGGATCTATTTGCTTTTTGCTTAAGGAAGTGTTACTACTACCTAAAGCTACAACAAATTTAAACAGCACTTTTCAGTGCTCAACCTGTAAAAATTTTCTACCTTGTTCAACTCCTCTTATTCCTCTTCGATCCTTGTTTGGACCCTACCCGAGGTAATCCTTCTTGGATATCGATTTGGAAAATTCCTCTTCGATCCTTCAGATTCTTATAGTAATCTGCTTGGAAGTCGATTTGGATAATCGCATAATCGCACTTTTCAGTGCTCAACCTGTAAAAATTTTCTACCTTGTTCAACTCCTCTTATTCCTCTTCGATCCTTGTTTGGACCCTACCCGAGGTAATCCTTCTTGGATATCGATTTGGAAAATTCCTCTTCGATCCTTCAGATTCTTATAGTAATCTGCTTGGAAGTCGATTTGGATAAAAATTTACTGCCGCCATGGCGCCTAAACGCAAAAGAAAGGGGCAAACTCTTGACCCCCCTTCTGATGAAATTAATTTGAGTAATCAATTTGATTTGCTCACGGATGATGAGAATGATCCATCATCCAAGAAAAATTCTAGTAAACTTTCCCGGCTTAATGCCAAGAAGGAAAAGATTCCCCCTATTGTGATAACCACTACCGATTTCCATGCTCTTCGCATGGAACTTTTGAATTTCGTGAAAGTTAAGTTTTCACTACAAATTGGACGTCGGGGTGAATGCCGTGTATTGGCTGAAACCTTGGACGGATTTAAATGTCTTCTCAAGTATCTTACTGAGAAGAAGCACAAATTTTTTACTTACGACACCAAAACTGAACGTGTGTTCAAGGTTGTCATGAAAGGACTGCCCAGTGGTGAATCCCTGGATCAGATCAAAGATGAACTGGCAAAATTACTTGGAGTTGTGCCACTCCAAGTAATCAAAATGAAAATGAAATCCCGTCCTGGCGATTCGCGCAACGGGATTTCTAATGATTTTTATTTAGTTCACTTCAAGTCTAGTGAACTAAACAACCTTAAGGCCTTAGAAAAAGCTAGCCTTATGCTCCATGTCCGAGTGAAGTGGGAACACTTCAGGAAGACTGGAGGAAATTTTCAAAACCTCACTCAGTGCCGTAAGTGCCAGGGATGGGGTCACGGAACTAAAAATTGCTACATGCCAGCTAAATGCATGAATTGTGGTGATTCCTCTCACGCAAAGGACGACTGTCCTGTGAAGGAAGATCCTAAGAAATTTAAATGTTCAAATTGTGGTGAAAACCACAAATCCAATTTTTGGGAATGTAAGACTCGCAAAGCGATCCTACAATCTCGTTCTAACCGACAGGTAGGAAACGCTCCACGTTTCCGACCAGGTATAAATTCCTCTGCTGTTAACAACGGTCAGCGAGGAACAAATTCTACATTCGTACCCGTAGGTACAAATATCACCCCTGCTTCAAATGTTTCATCTGTACCTACTCCCCTCGCTGCTAACAATGTTCAGTGAGTTAATGGAGCTACCTATGCTGCTATTGCAGCGGGTAGAAATCAAAATACTAACCAACGTTCTAACGGAAATTTTGACAATTTTGACTTAGGAAGCATTACTGCTCCTAAAATGGAATTTTTACAGAATTCATTAATTGACATGATTTCTGATATGCTTAAATCTAACTCCATGTTTGATGCTATTCAAACTGGAGTAAAATTTGCTAATAATATTGTCATGACTTTAAAATTCAGTAATGGATTTTAAAGCATTAAACATTTTAAATTGGAATGCTCGATCTCTTAAAGATAATGAAGACGAGCTATTTAATTTTTTGAGAGTTCATAACGTGCATATTGCCGTTATAACTGAAACGTTCCTTAAACCTGACCATAAGGTTAAGAAGGACGCAAATTACTTGATTTATAGAAATGATCGTCTTGATGGACCCTGTGGTGGCGTTGCCATCATTATTCATAGACGAATCAAGCATAAAATTCTTTCTTCATTTGAAACCAAAGTTTTTGAAACTTTGGGAGTTTCTGTTGAAACAAAATTTGGACAACTTACGTTTATAGCTGCCTATTTGCCATTCCAATGCGTAGGCCAGCAAAAGAATTTTCTCAAGGGTGACCTCCAGAAACTTACCCGCCATAGGTCTAAATTCTTCATTATTGGTGATTTTAATGCAAAACACCGCTCATGGAATAATGCTCAAAGCAATTCCAATGGTAATATTCTGTTTGATAATTGTTCTGCAGGTTATTACACTATTCAATATCCAAACAGCCCAACATGCTTTTCTTCTGCAAGAAATCCCTCAACTATTGATTTGGTCTTAACTGATTCATGTCATCTTTGTAGCCAATTGGTTACCCATGCTGACTTCGGTTCTGATCACCTTCCAGTAACTTTTGAAATATCCCAAGAAATAATTTCTAATCCCAACAGCTTTACTTTCAATTACCATAGGGCTGATTGGGAGCAATATCGAACATTTATGGAATATAACTTCGATCCAAACATTCCTTTGCAAACCAAAGATGAAATTAATTATGCTCTTGAATCTCTGACTACTTCTATAGTTGAAGCAAGAGCTGCCTCAGTACCAAAATGCGAGGTTAAATTCGATTCAATTATAATAGACGATGATCTTCAGCTCTTGATCCGTCTTAAAAATGTCCGTAGGAGACAATTTCAAAGAACACGCGATCCTGCCATGAAAGTTATCTGGCGGGATTTGCAAAAACAAATTAAAAAGCGATTCTCTGCCCTGAGGAACAAAACTTTTGAAAATAATGTTTCTAAATTAGACCCGAGTTCCAAACCCTTTTGGAAACTCACAAAAATTTTGAAAAAACCTCAAAAGCCAATTCCAGCGCTTAAAGAAGGTGGTAAAATTTTGATCACAAATTTGGAAAAAGCTCAGAAACTTGCTAAGCAATTCGAGAGTTCCCATAATTTCAGTTTGGGTCTTACTAGTCCTATTGAGAATCAGGTTGCTCGGGATTTTCGGAATATTTTCTCTCGGGAAAATATTTTTGATGATTCCTGGGGGACTGATTTGGACGAAGTAAGGTCTATAACTAAAAAGTTTCAAAATATGAAAGCTCCAGGTGATGATGGAATTTTCTATATCCTCATCAAAAAACTCCCAGAGAGTACCTTGTCTTTCCTGGTAAAATTATTTAACAGATGTTTCCATTTGGCATACTTTCCTGATAAATGGAAAAATGCAAAAGTTGTTCCAATTTTGAAGCCGGATAAAAATCCAGCTGAAGCTTCTAGCTACCGTCCAATAAGTTTGCTTTCTTCAATAAGTAAACTTTTTGAAAAAATAATTTTGAATAGAATGATGCTTCACATCAATACGAACTCAATTTTTGCAGATGAGCAGTTTGGATTTCGCCATGGGCATTCAACTACTCATCAACTCTTGAGAGTTACCAATTTAATTCGTTCAAACAAATCTGAAGGCCACTCAACTGGAGTTGCTCTTCTAGACATAGAAAAAGCATTCGACAGTGTTTGGCATGAAGGTTTGATTGCTAAATTGAAAAAGTTTAATTTTCCACTTTACATTATGAAATTAGTTCAAAATTATTTAACTGACAGAACTCTGCAGGTAAATTATCAAAATTCCAAATCTAATCGACTACCTGTTAGAGCAGGAGTTCCTCAGGGTAGCATTCTTGGGCCTATATTGTATAACATTTTCACTTCGGACCTACCTGATTTGCCTCAGGGTTGCCACAAATCTTTGTTCGCTGATGACACAGGCATTTCCGCTAAAGGAAGAAGTCTTCGTGTTATTTGCAGCAGACTTCAGAAAAGTTTAGATATTTTCTCTTCTTATTTACAAAAATGGAAGATTTCTCCCAACGCTTCCAAAACTCAACTTATAATATTTCCACATAAGCCCAGGGCTTCCTTTTTGAAACCTAGTAGTAGTCACATAGTCACTATGAACGGAGTTCCAATTTCCTGGTCAAACCAAGTGAAATATCTTGGATTAATACTTGACCATAAATTAACTTTTAAAGATCACATTGAGGGCATTCAAGCCAAATGTAACAAATATATAAAATGTTTGTATCCTCTTATAAACAGGAAATCCAAACTTTGCCTGACGAATAAACTTCTAATATTTAAACAAGTTTTTAGACCGGCCATGCTTTACGCTGTGCCAATATGGTCTAGTTGTTGCACTACCAGGAAAAAAGCACTTCAAAGGATTCAGAACAAAATTCTGAAGATGATTTTGAAGTTGCCTCCCTGGTACAGTACTACCGAAGTACATATAATTTCGAATGTTGAGACTTTAGCACAAATGTCCAACAAAATAATTAATAATTTCCGGCAAAAATCGTTACAATCCTCAATTGCAACGATTAATTCCCTTTATACTTAGATAAGATTTAGTTTTAGTTATTTAGTTTTAAGCTATCAATTGTTATACTGACATGCAGGTTTAAAAAACCTGTTTAAAATACTGAATTGCCAAGACAGGAACAATGTAAAAACACTTAGATATATATCATAACAATTAAGGCTGGTAAGTTACTGTAGTAACTGGAGCACCTAGGTTAAAAATGAAATGTAATTTATTTTGAATTTGGAACAAATAAAGAGTTAAAAAAAAAAAAAAAAAAAAAAAAAAAAAAAAAAAAAAAACCATAATTACCCATCTTCATGCCACGTACAACTGTAATGCCCAAGAACCTGTTGCCATCAATAACTTCTTTGATACAAAAGTTGAATTGAACTGATTCTTGGACATAAATAGCAACACTGCCAGTGTGTCCAGAATGTAATAAACAAGCAGCAACAATATATCCCGGAATACTATACTGATCAAAAACTTCAGTTTCTACCATATGAGTTTCAGATAATAAAACAGGACGTTTTTTCTCAACAATCTGACGTAATGCTACGTAGTTTGTTGACAACCCCGCAATATTCAAATACAAAAATCGAATTGATTCGCATTCCTGGCTATAGAGCAACTGTTTTTGCTTAATGAGTAGAAGATAATGGGTTCAAACTCAAGCCTCATTACATTACTAAGTTAATATATCCAGGCCTCTATAGAAGAAAATCGTTAATAACAGAAATTGAAGGCATGGTTCAGAAAAGTAATGAGTATATTTAGACAAATGCGACGTACGGCTGAATCGGTTCGGAAGACATTGTTAACTACTTTGGATGATTTAATTTTATTGTAATAGCTTCTTGTAACCGATAATGAACGATCGTCAGTCGTAGCTTGTTGTGATGTAAGGGGCACGGTGGCCTTAGAGCGACCGTTTTTCCTACTGAGTAGAAGATCGTGGGTTAAAACCCAAGCCTTTTTACATTACTGAGTTGATAAGATCGCGTCATTTGCTTAACAGATTATCAAAGACCGCATCACATACCAATGTAAATCAAGATCTAATTTACCCTTCCCACTAACAAAAACGTCCTTCCCGTGACAACCGTGAAGATGCAGAGGTATACTCGGTCTCTAGTAGCAACGGTTGTTGAAATAACAATTCTTACCCTCCCTGATGACCGTACGGACGTGGCCGGCGCCGTTATTGACCTCAAAAATATGGATTCTCTGGATTTTGTACACTGAGAATGGATTGCTAGTCCCATATGGTTCTTTGTGCAATTTCGCTAAATCTGGTCAATCACGCAACTACTATGGTCATCAATGCTCATGCTCATGCTCTTAAGCAATTTAAACTAATTTGAAATTGCATCTTATGCAACTTCAACTTGATTTAGATATTTAAACGATTTTAAACGAACATCCTTATCACGCCTTTCTTCGGGGGTAATTCAAGGGAAGTAAAGCAGTTGGTCCCGATCTATGTGTTTATAGGTAGGGTCCAGGTGAGGGTGCTGCTTCCCTGACGTCGGTAGCATTGGTACTCAGTACAAAAGCAAGATCGACGAAAAAAAAAAACTACAAGGGACAGTCCAATGGGGTTGTACGAACAGTTGACGTAGGACTACGCTCACATATTTTAGCTATTTTGAACGAACGTTATTTAAAGTTCCCGATATGATGACATCCGTAAATTTCTTCCGAAGTGTAATAATTGGTCAGTGTCCATTTTCCGTTTAATACCAATAAGATTCTTTTTCAGTTCATGTGTAATTATTCTTGTGTTAGAAAATATTCCAAACTAACTCTTTCTTTGAAAATTGTGGTGGCCCTGAAAAGGGCCGTTTTGATGGTTTGTGGCTCTGAAAAGAGCCGTTTTGATGTTGCATGGCCCTCAAAAGGACCGTTTTGGTGATGTGGTTTTAAAACTGAACGGTTGTTGTAAAAGGATACTGTGAACACCCAGTTCAAAAGGAGAGCATCCTACTGCCACTACTGTGTCGTCGGTGGCTATAAAATTAAGCAAATGATCAACCATATTCAAGAATTATTCAGAAACTTACAGCAGACAACAAAGTAAACAAGGGGCGATGGTACGAAAAGTACGTAATAAACCTTTTGGTGGGCAATTCCGGTATTTTCCTTGCAAACACCAAATCGATGCATGTGCCACCCAATGTAGTCGGCAGCTTAGGGTCTGATATGATATAGAGTTGCAGAAAATTCTTCATAAATTGGACGAATCCGATATTCTCAGCTTTCGAGACGTCTACGTTGAAATCCCCCGCAGGTGCTGGTTCCAGGAATTTAATTCATGCCAAGTTTAGTAGAACTTCTAAACCATCTCTTTTGAAATCAGTTATTGGCCCTGAAAAGGGCCGTTTCAGATAGGGAAAATGAACGAAGCTTAACCTCCGAAACTATACAGGGTGCGTCCCTGACGCGCCCCTTGACTCTTCACGAATGACGTTTTCCAGCAACAGCTTCAGCACACCTCGGGCTTCCTCGTAGATCAGACCGGAGATACGCATTATCACGACGAGCCTGACGACAGTCTTGGAAATACCCTGTAAGTTATCATGTAACACCTTACGATGACGCTTGGTTCCTCCTTCGCCGAGTCCTTTGCCTCCCTTTCCACGTCCAGCAAATGTTTATGCTGTTTAAGCTGCCTTCGGGTACGGTTGACAGGAAATGGATGCGAAAAACTTTCCATTTAACTCTAGAGAGCGAGCTCAATACATACTGACCTGCTTGACGGTCTAACAAAGAATGATGCTTATTTTGTTAGTTTAGTTTAGTTTAGTTTAAATGATCTTTATTTTAGTTTAACTTGGACGATTACCATATAAATTTTTACTAAGTGATTTAATTGCTTTCTTCATCTTTAGGTATGGGCAAAATTTAAAATTTGTTTTACAGGATTAGTCCTAGACTTAGTACACGGTCGACCACCTTGGTGGGATTGGTTTGTTTTGTTTTTAGAATTTGAAGAGAAACTACTTAATACTACTATTTACAGCTTAAAACTAACCTACTCTACTATATACACTTAACCTACTATGTACAAATTGCTTATTAAAGCATGTTCAGAAAGATTGCATTTTTGAATAAATTTAGTTGTCATATCATCAATTTTGGAATCTACTTTGGGAATTTCTGCCTCTTGATGGAGGTCTGCTATTCTTGTGTCGAATGGACGATCTAGGATCATCCTCAACACTCTATTCTGTGCAACCTGGATTTTGTTCCTGTGGGTCTGAGCGCACGATTCCCACACCGGGGCGGCATATAAGATCGCGGGGGCTATGATCTGTTTGTAAACAGCCAGTTTGTTTTGCCTTGAGAGGCGGGATCTGCGGCAAATGAGCGGATACAAACACCTAACCAAGACGGAGCACTTAACTAGGGTTTTCTCTATGTGCGAGCGGAACAGGAGCTTCTCATCGAACAACATCCCGAGATAAGTAACATCAGTGGACCACTCGACCCTTGTACCATCCATTATTACGGTACAGGAGGGAGACGGTTTAAGTTTTGGTGATTGTCTGTGAAGGAACATGATCGCTTGGGTTTTCGAGGTGTTGATTTTGATTTTCCACGAGGTGGCATAATCAGTAAAGGTGTCAAGGCATCGTTGCAGCTTGTTCGTAATTTCACGAGGCATCCTACCCTTGACGGCTATCGCGGTGTCATCTGCGAACAGAAAGAACACGCAACCGTCTCCTAGAGGAGGGATGTCCGACGTGTAGATGCTGTAAAGCAGTGGTCCCAGCAGACTCCCTTGCGGAACACCTGCTGGGATCGGAAATTGTCCCGAAAGGGAACTATTCAACGACACCCTGAACGACCTTTGCTGGAGATAGTTACGGGTGATTTTCACAAGGTATGGTGGAAAGTTGGAGTTACAAAGCTTGTATATAAGTCCGTCGTGCCAGACATTGTCAAACGCCTTTTCGACGTCTAACAAGGCCATGGCTGTGGACTTGGATACAGCTTTGTTACTTCGGATGTTATTCATCACCCGCACTAGCTGATGATTGGTGGAATGCCCCTTGCGGAACCCGAACTGTTCCGGAAGAAGAATGTCATGTTCCTCCACAAACTTGTTTAGTCGGCTGAGGATCAATTTTTCGAACAGCTTGCTCAGCGCTGAGAGCAGGCTAATCGGTCTGTAGCTTGACGGTAGTGAAGGGTCTTTCCCAGGTTTGCGGATCGGGATGATTTTTGCCACCTTCCAGATGCTTGGAAAGTAGTGCAGCTCCAAGCATCTGTTGAGGATGGCAGCCAGCAGCGAGTGGACCCTCGGGCTGAGATTTTTCAACGCTAGGTTGAATATTCCGTCAAACCCGGGAGCCTTCATGTTTTTACTATATTTCAGCGCTGAGCAAATTTGTTCCTCTGTAATCCGTTCTTCTGGAGGGACGGCACAAGGGGAGGTATCTAACGTCTGGACGCACTGCACAACCTGGTTCTCGAGTGGACTTGGGATTGTAGAGCCAAGCAAATGCGATTGGGCAATGTGCTCCCCAATTGCATTGGCCTTCTCTTCGTTGGTGATAAGCCGTTCGTCATTGACTCTAAGTGGTGGAATGGGCTTGGGGTGAGACTTCAGCACCTTGGCAACCTTCCAGAATGGTCTGGAACGGTCGTCCAGGTTCTGAACGAGCCGCCCGAAACTCTCGTTCCGGATTGAGACCATTCTGGAAGCGATCTGCCGATTCAGATCGACCATTTCGTATTTACGCTGCAGATCCCCAGTCCGCTGAAACTGGCGTCTACGAACATTTCTGAGCCGAATCAAGAGTTTGGTGTGGGAATCAATTGCTTGAAACTTACCCCTCACAGGAACTCGTCGAACGCACTCTTCGTCAGCCACGGATATGGCTTGATGGAGACCCTCCAGGGCCCGGTCGATGTCCTCCACTGTGTCGAGTGGTGGGTTGTCGTCGATGTGGCGGTCGACCACGCGTCGAAACTGGACCCAGTTGACTCGATGGTAGTCCTTCCGCTGGCACGGTGCAGGGGCCACGTTGTAGCCCAGCTCGGTCAGCACCGGTTGGTGGTCCGAACTCAGGTCGTTGACGGCAACCGGCTTGGCTAATCTGGTGTTTGCTAAGAACAGGTCCAGCGTCGATGGGTTGCCCGCCGGTGATGTGAAGGTTGGTTCGTCCGGAAACCAGACGGAATAGAGACCATGCTGGGAATGGTCGAATAGCAGGCGGCCGTTTTGGTTCTGCTGGTAGTTCCGCCAGGCCTCGTGCCGGGCGTTCAGGTCCCCTCCGATTACGAAGCGGGCATTGGTGCGGGTTATGATGGCAAGGTCGTTCTTGAACTGCTGTGCTGTACCATTGCTAACGGTACATTGCCGGGGGCAGTAGACAACGATGAACCGGACGTTTCCGGTCGATGTTTCCACCTCAACGCCGACGGCCTCGATGATGGAAGTGTGGTAGTGGGGTAGGGTGCAGTACTTGATGCCTTTCTTGATGATGACCGCGACACCGCCCCCCCTGGAGCTGGTGCGATCAAGCCGGACAATGCTGTGGTCGGGCAGCCAGAAGCTGTCACCGGTCTTGAGGTGGGTCTCGGTGAGAAGGCCCACGTCGATGTCGTGCTTGCGGAGGAAGTCTGCAAGCTCAATGTTTTTCGCCCCTACGGAGCGAGCGTTCCAGTTGGCGATCTTTATGGGTTCACGGTCCATAATTAGCGACGAAGGAGATGATAGCTTGGAGCTGTTGTGTTCTTGTTGCGCAGGTGCGCTTGATGATGATGGCCTGGGCCAACAGTGTGACGATCTCATCCGTTGACAGCGGAGAATCGTCTGTAGCTTCGCCGGTTGTACCGGCCAATCCCGGAGCAGGGGGATCCGTCGATGGCCCGGAGGCTTGACCGGGTACTGCAGCGGCAGCCAACTGGGCAGCAGCCAACTGTTGGTTAAGCGGGAGCGGCGGCAACACTGGAATTGGCCGTGATTGGACCGGTGATAACGGAGGAAAGTTCTGCGCGTTGTTTTCTGGAACCTTCTTGCGACCGGGCTGGTTGTTGGACGAGGCCTTCTTCCGGATCTCGGCGTATTCGGCCCGCTTCGGACAGGCCTTACTCGTGGCCTTGTGGGCGGCACCGCAGTTGGCGCATGTGGGAGTGGCTTCCTCGATGCTGTCGCAGTTGTCGATCTTGTGGTTTTTGCCGCATTTGATGCAGCGGCTGGCCATGCGGCAATTCCTGGTGCCGTGCCCGAACAATAGGCAGTTCGAGCACTGAGTGACGCCACGGTGGGTGGGTTTATACCGCTCCCACTTCACTACGATGTGGAACAGTGTGCGTGTCGTCTGGAGATCCTTCACGGTTGTGGAGTTCTTCTCCAGGTGGACCAGGTAGAGCTGGTCACGATACTTGATGGCCTTGCTGCGGGTCATCTTGTGGACTTCGACCGGCTTGAGGCCGTTCGCCTTAATCTCGTCCATTAAGGTGGTGGTGTCCATGTCGTGGAGCCCGCGCAGCACCACTTTCAGCGGCTTGGTGGCCTCGATGTCGTGGGAGAAGTACTCCAGCTTCATCCTGTCCAAGAGGGCCTGAACTGCGTTGAAGTGTTTTTCGGCCGGGACCATCAGTTTGTAGCCTTTCGTGCACCGTTGAATGGTGCAGCGAAGGCCCTGCTTAATGTAGAAATCCAGCTGCTCCCATAGCCCGGGAGGGAAGCCCTTCACATAGAAGGGTGGCAACTTAACTTTTTTCGGCACCGTCTCAGGGTCCGACTGCGGCTGGGCTCCGTTCTGCAGGGCCGAGAACGGATTGTTGCTCAGCAGCTTTTTTGCTGCTGATGCGGTGGCGCTGCTGTCTTCAGGTCTGGGTCGTTTAGTTCCGGGAGGCCCCGGCTGCGGGTCCGCAACGCCTGTCGGGATGGGCAATGGGGTTTTCTTCTGCTTCTTCTGGGCTGGCTCGGTGGTCGCGCCGTCTCCTGGGAGAGTCTGTTTTCCCGGTAAACCGGCACTCGCGTTACCGCGCGATTTCTTACCCATGGCTGGGTCAGCGAGAGCGTCACTACACAACGCGGAGCTAATTTGACTTGCGAACGAACGAACGAAACTAGAGAGAATTCAAATCGACTGAACTGCTCAACAGTCTGGCAGCGAATGAGCCACTGATGATGCTTATTTTGACCATGAATACTTCTTTTATACCTACTCGAAGGCTAAATTCTTCTTGCAAGTTGTTGCATTTTTGTTCTTTCATAGTTTACGATTGGTTGAACATAACAAAAGTATGTTATTAAATAGAGGAGAAAGCGGTTGAAATTTGTATTCAACGTGTTCGATTCATCGTATCTGCACCGTAACTAAGCACAATGGGTCGTACCAAGCAGACCGCTCGTAAGTCCACCGGAGAAAAGGCTCCTCATGAAATCGCCCAGGACTTTCAAGACCGATCTGCGCTTCCAGAGCTCGGCCGTTGCAGGAATCCAGCAAGGCCATCTGGTCGGTCTGTTCGAAGATACCAACCTGTGCGCCATCCACGTCAAGCGTGTCACAATTATGCCAAAGGACATTCAGCTGGCTCGTCGTATTCGTGGTGAACGCTCTTAGTTTCTCCGTCGAAATCTAACAAAGCTGGCCCTTTTCAGAGCCATTAATAGATTCCACAAGAGAGTTGGGAAGGAAATTTCGGCAGCTTTCACTGATCGCATCACAGTGAATCCTGATCTTAAAATTGCAACCAGCAAGTGCCCTCGAACCAAAAGCGGTGCGATGCTAGTTTTCATTGCTGTGACGACGACTGTAAGGGGCTTAGAAGCAGAAGGATGAAAGCCAACGATTTCCTCTTTTGTGATCACCATGGCTTCACTTACCTATTTCGCACTATTTCACAACAACAATGGTATCAATGAATGTTGGCCGTCGAGTTAACGTTATCCGATCTTCTTAGTTGCTACTCCGTGAATGATCAGAACTAATCAACTAGAGACCGAGAATCCCTCAACATCTCCACGGCTGTCTCGGGAAGGATAGTTGTGTTAGTGAGGTAGGTTATTTTTAGATCAGGATTCATGTGGTAAGTGATGCGATCGGTTAAATCAGAATTTGTTTTTATTTAAATCTAGTGGGGATAGGATAAGGCAAATTGAAAAATTGCAAGGATGGGAACGGGCCTGCAATTAAACCCCGACCGTCTGCTCAGTAAGCAGAAACGGTAACCACTGAGCTACCGAGCCTCGTCGTAATGCTACATCGACATGTTTCGTCTAGGAATGATTCTCTGATAACTGTGTTGGGAAAGCAGCATAAACATGTACGTAATTGGTCGATTTATTAGTTAATTCGTCGCTTTTGGACAATGCTGGACATTTACCACTTTTTCAATTGTTTTTTGTTGAAAATCATCAGTCGAAAGCATATCGATATTTGAAATTGGACCAGGGGCAGCTGAGTTATTAACGTTCAAAATCTTTCACAATTTTGTTTCATGTTCCATTTTCGGTTTGCACAAAGTGTACCCCCATATAGAAATCAAAGACGTAGTCCTACGTAAAAAAAAAAAAAATAACTATAACACCCATTGACTGGTTTTAGCAACCAAAACTTAAACGCTAATTTCACTGTGTTTCCATCAAAACACACGCTGAATGTATTCAAACGATTTCTTTCAGCTTCAATCCCAAGTAACAATTTTGGTTTTATGAAGGTTCTGTAGACCATGATTTAGGCTTGTAGAGTGCTATAAAACCTCTATAAAACTGTAAATGTTACTTGGGATCTGATTACTTTTTAACGACTGAGTCATATTTTTCTTTTAATGAAATATACGCACTATAAAATGTGGCTGATTTCGAATTGCCGGTAATAGATCAGCTGGTTAACACGCAGTTCAAACGGAAAGGTGACCGAAAAAGGGTGCCAACAATAGTCACACTCACCTGAGAAGTTTTGGGCGTTGTAAAAACGCCTTTTTAACAGTTTTGAACAATTGTGTCGATTGGAATGGACAGAGAAGCAAGCTGTAGATAAATGTAAACAAACAAACATGGCATATGTGTACGTGACGCTTAGAAAATACTAATACATGTTCAGACGCTGCTTAGGCTGTGACAGATGAAAGTTATCAAATAACCCTTCTATCTGAGCGTGGTTATTTTTGACAGACAAAAAGCTAAATTTTGACAACTGTAGCTGAGTTCTGTTCGAAAACCGGTCGATCGTCAATACAGGGATTTTTGAACATTTAAAATAACTCTCGGAATTTCACAAGATAAATTTAACTTGGCAATTGGGACACAGCCTTAGATGAACGAGAATACGTAAATTGCCCTACTTGCAAATGAACGATTGGTGGTTCTAATCAACAGCAACATTTGACTTTCTCGAAAATCAGTATGAAGCAATATTTTGTAACTCACTCTTAGCTATTATTTGGAAGGTTTCAAGGCAAAGGGTTATTATAGGCTACCCTGCCAGTTATTCGTATTCTATTTCATCGATCCGCATTGATGGGAACCGTACCTTTAAATATTTTATTTTGCATTCAGCAGAATGAACCACCTAATTAGTGAGTGTAAAATCATGTATAATTAAGAGAGCACACCTGATATACCAGAAGCGCATCAATCAATCAATCAATCAATCAAACAGTGAATCAGTCATACATCCACACCCGTTAACTGCATCATATATTAGTTTTCAAATGAATTTACACCCAACCTGATGCTATTGAAGTGGTGCTTTAGAATTAAACGCTGAATTCACCTGCAAAAAAAAATTCCAACCTATGTAACATCATGTGCATTTCCCGGTGATAATTGCACTCTAACCCTGTTAATTCAGATGCTCGCAACGAGACTGCAATTGAAAGGTTCAATTAAGCCAATCGTATGAATTAATGGAGTGGAATAAAAATAGATTAGAGCCCACACTGAAGTCCGGTCTGCGGGAGATCATCAATAAATCTATTTTACTGCCAGGCCGAATAATTGATTTGCGAAAAATTCTCCACCAAGCGGTCTGTGCCCCGCCAGGCCATATATCCATATGGTTTAATTTAATTGATTTCCTATTTGATTTCCGAAAACCGTGTTCATAAAATGCAATTTTTCAGTCATTCATTATTAACTTTCGGCTCGCTGGTTCTGGCAGATTCCGACCGGTTGAATGGAAAACAAATCGACCAATATTTTAACCCCAGACCATCATCATCTGCTGCTGCTGCTGGCCGCTGACATCCATGGAAGGCCTCTGCATCCCTCCTCCCCCACAGGGTATGAAACCGAATTTTTCTGGCGGATCGCTTTTCACTGGCCGTTCCTACCGATTCATTTTATTTAATTATTCATATTTCAATTACGTATCCGGTCTCTAAATATCGAACAAATCATGTTAACTTCCATATTACCGACCGGTTATTGAACAATTCATTTTTCTGCCGCTGCCTTCGGATGGGGATTTGATTTTTTTTTTCTCTTTCTCTCCAAGCATTCTATCAATTTCCAAGCGTTCTAAGCTTGTGAGGGATCGCTTTTTTGACCACACTCGAAACTTTCCCCGAACCTGCTGAACCTCCCTAAATATACCACAATGGCCGGGTTCGCAAAAAAAAAAATGGCCAGATGCTGCGAATCGGTTCCTATTACCTTCCCGTTACGTCATAGGAGTCGGTAACTGCCCACTCGATAATAATAGTTGAAATATAAATTCATGTTTGCGATATTAAATTCAATTTGTGTAAGTTTTTATCGCCTACCGAGACCCGCCGCCATACTCACCGGAAGCGGAAACCGAAGTGCATGAATAGAATTTTTTCGAACATCACAATCGTCGGCCATTGTGTATGCATTTTTAAAAATTTATGTATATTTATTGGTTTAATAATGAAAGCGGTGTAGGTCGGTTTCGAGACAGGCGGGGCAACGTATTTGGTGGGCAGTGGGCGGAAGTATGTATGGCATTTACGGTGGAAAAACAAAGCATGCCCACAGATTCATGACCTGTCAATGGTTGTGCGATTTGAGTTTTACATGGACACACATGGTTTAGGACAATATTGGGCTGAATATTGGATGAGTGGTATGTTTATTCTTAATTGAATTAGCAATGATGTTAAGGGGCCAGATTGAGTGGGTTGAAGTGGATTGAGAAGAGATTGTGGATTATGGTCTAACCACGCAATGAACTGTGTATGATTCATAATAAACTATTTTTCAAGAATCTTAAAAATAAATTTTTTAAGGTTTTTTATACCAATTTCCAATATTTTTACTATTTTTAGAAAAATCAAAACAAGTTTATTTTGTCGTCTGTTTGGTTATTAAAAAATGAATATGTTTTATTCGATCCGTATCAACGTAAAAATAACAAGAGACACAGGAGCAGGTGTCGAAAAAAAAGAAGACGGGAAAAACACATTCGCTGCCGTTCTCGCAGGAACGAGTTCGTCAGAAAATGTCGAGAAGCAGGCAATAGATTTGGAAATAGAGATGCTGGAGGAGGAAGAAGAAGAAGAAGAAGAAATCAGTACAACACTGGAGGCTGAATTGGATCACGGAAAACAGCAGAACAATCAACACAACCAGCAGCAGCAGAAGCAACCGGTATTACACTACCAACCGCAAAAGCAGCAAAAGATTGGAAACTGGACTGAGCACGTTCAACTGCATACAAAGCTGCTGAAGCAACAGCAGAAACAACAGAAGTATACCAATGATAATTCACCGCCCAGGAAGACCTTACGTCCCAGCTCTTCACGTTCGGGTACCGGATCAGATTAGTTTTAATAATTCAAATGAATTGTAATTATTCATTCTCTTGACTCTTGGCTCCGTAGAGTTTTAATTAACAGTTGAGCCTTACAAATAAATTAAATGGATAAAAAAAAAAAAAAAAAATTCGATCCGTATCGTGCTCTCTTGCCGTGTGGATCTATTTGCTTTTTGCTGAAGAAAGTGTATCTTCTTCCTTAAGCTACAACAAATTTACAAAGCACTTTTCAGTGCTCAAAATAAACTGCAAATTTTCTACCTTGTTCGACTCTTATTCATCTTCAATCCTTTTTTTAAATCTAGTTCGTTTATTTGTAAGGCTCTATCGCATTAGCTTTACGGAGCTAATAATTCATTGTTCATTGTTTGTAACAAAATTCACTTAATTCTATGTTTAGTAGGAGTTGGGCCGAATACTCGCGGCTTACCCGAGGCTAGAGGGATACATTGTCGAAGGATAGGAAACGAAGAGGAGCTTGAGGGCAGGGTTTCGTTGTCTCATCAGAGCGATGTTGCCAGTATGAACGGTAGTGTGGAGCTAGATTCGTCTGGAGTTCAACTCTCCCTACCCGAGGTAATCTTAATTGGACATCGACTTGGAAAATTTCTCTTTGATCCTTCAGATTCTTATAATAATCTGCTTGGAAGTCGATTTGTAGAAACGTTTTACTGCCGTCATGGAGCCTTAGCGCATTAGAAAAGGGCAATCTCTTGATCCCCCTTCTGATGAAATTTACTTCTGCACTCAATTAAATATGCTTACGGATGATGAGAACGATCCATCATCCAGGCAAAATTCCACTAAACAGAAGGAAAAGGTTCCCCCTATTGTGATAACCACTCCCGATTTCTCACTTAATTTTTACAACGCCTTACAAATACAGTTTAATGGTAGAATTAAAATCTACTTTTTTAAATGGAAAGCTTAAACTCTGTTCTATCAACTGCTTAAAAAAGAACTATGTTTCGTCAACCGTGAGCAAAGTTATTAGCAACTGAGCAGTTCATGACCAAAATTATGTATGCCGAGCATTCATGAGAAGACGTTTGAATCCGTCCAAGGTTTCAGCTAAAACACGACATTCATCCCAACGGCCAAGTTGAAGTAAAAACTTTAATTTTGACGTAGGACTACGTCTGTGATTTCTATATGGGGGTACACTTTGTGAAAACCAAAAATGGAACATGTAACAAAATTATGAAAGATTTTGAACGTTAATAACTCAGCTGCCCCTGCACCAATTTCAATAATTTTATCACCAATCGTTCTGAAATATTCCTACGCATCTGTTAAAGTTAAGGCTTTATCATTTTTCAAAATGTCTCTATTGAAAATAACACGAATGTACAACTGTTGATATGATAATTAAAATTATCACCGATTGCCTGCGAAAAGCGATTTCCCTAACACAGATTTCAAAGTTAAATTTCATCCGGTCTCACCAAACGAAGTTTATTCAATCACCGTGTGGTGAGTGGTGGTGTTTTCCAGCGCACAATGAAACCAACAATTATTGAAATATTCCACAAACGGTTTGGATGATACCACAAACACGTCGCTAAGCAAAATAACCATACAAATTTTATTAGGGAAGGCTCCTCTTAAGCAGCTAGCTATCAAGGCTGGCCTCAACCGTTGATCGGATTCAGTTCCAATCACCGTTAGTCATCAATCGGGTCATCATCAGGTAGGCTAAAACTTCCTCTACCCGACGGTAACGTTGGTTTACGTGGGTGTGCCTTGAAATCCTAAAAATCATCGAGAGAAGTCATTGTTTACAAAAGCTGTTACGCATAATTCCAGCTCTATCTAGAGCTGTTAGTTTAAATCTAACATACCCTGTACTTTAAGGCAACATTGGGGGTGCAATTTCATAAACCAAAGTCGGTCGTGGCATGAAAGTGGTCTGATTTTGATCCAGAGATGATGGATGTTAATTCTAAACGATTTCATCATTTTTAAAATCGTCACTATTGAAAATTGGACTGTGCAACTGTTGCTATGATAATTGAAATAATCACCGATTGCCTGCGAAAATCGATTTCCCTAACACAGATTTCAAAGTGGAATTACTTCCGGTCTCACCAAACGGTGTTTATTCAATCACCGCGTGGTGAGTGGTGGTGTTCTCCAGTTCACAACGAAATGCTGCCTGCAAGCAACGAGCTGCAGCCTACATGATCCATAAAAGGAGAAGAAGCCGCGTCGCTATTGATCGGAATCACTAGCTCTTCGTGAGTCGCTGTGGGCCATCTATAACAAGCGCGTCATACTAAAGAGTATAAACAGAGAGAACCCCGCTCAAATTCCTATTCTTGTTTTCCGGTGCCGTTCAAATATGTTTTTCTCTGAGACACTTCAAATTGAAAAAAAACCCTCGTCGTTTCGTGTGTGAGCTTTTTGCAATCTGATGTGATGTCTCAGAGAAACCCATTTTTGAAATTATGATTCACTCACTAGGTCACATTCATCTTATACGGTTAAATTGCTATGGATAAGGAGAAACTCATTATTTTGTAGCATATCAAAGTAAAAGTGTCAGGTGAGCAGTGATGGATCGCTCTTTTGGTGCTTTTTATTAATTTTTATAATAGAATGCTAGCGTAAAATCCAGTTGAATTTTCAACAAACCCATCATAAAAAAGTTAGTTTAATGCTATTAATTTCCCTATCAAAACGCAAAAGTTCCACACCGTAAAGCCACACTATTTGTTTTCACGGAAGGTGCAATGGAGGGCGCTCTCAAGCGTACCTCCAGTGAAAACACAGAGTGTGGTTCTGCCGTGCGGAAATTTTAAATTTTTATAGGGAGATTAATAGCACTAAACTATCTAGTTTAAGATGGCTTATCTTAAAATTCAATTGGATTTAATGTTAGTATTCTATATCAAAAAGTAATAAGAATCCCAAAAGAGCGATCCATCCCTGCAGGTGAGAAAACTAAAACTGCTCAAATTAATCCATCTGATTCCATCATTGAGCTGGATATGCTTTCAATCGGGTTTCTACTCGGTTAGAGAATTGTTTTCACATTCCTTCAGTTTCTCGCCTGTTTCGTTCTATTGCTGTCTGATAAGAGTTTTCAAATAGAGAAACTTCCTTGAAAGAATTTACACTCGTTTAGCGATCTGTTAACAACTGAGGATGGCCTTTTTGCTTCTTTGGTACCCGTGCGAGTTATTGCATTCTCTTATGCTTGCTAGCAAAGCTGCCTATTTAGAACCCTGACGTATAAAACATTAATAATCAATATGTTCTCTCACAAAAATACTGAAAATGCTGAAAATACTGTTCACTCCGCGGCTACGTGACTAATAGGAAAACATTGTTGTTGGATCCTCAAGTTAGTTTTGCCACAGTGATTATATTAAATCATGCATTAGGGGACTTTATTTAAGTAGAAATGTAAAAACATCATACGAAAATATGTCGCTTTTTTAAAACCTGGAAAGTAACTGATCACTAGGCTTAAATGAGTGAATAAGCAGAGTGCAAAAAATTCTCATTATAATCGATACAATGCCAAAGTTCGTCTACCTGTCTACCTGCTTACTGAATTATTAATTAATTTCTGACAAATTTCTCCTCCACCTCAATTTCAAACCCCATCCGAATCATCAGCATCAGTTTTCGTAATACCGCACCGCGCAACAGCGATGGGAAAAGGTTACAACGAGATGCATCTTTTCAACTAATTTAATTACAAACAACTTAGCCCGAATGGCAACAAAGCCGCGTTGATGGAAGGGAGAAGTATTTTTTTCCTACCCAATTCCGGCAAAAATCTACCGCAACATCACAGACAATGCTGGCCATCGTCCTCAACAACCACCGACTCAAAAGACATCAACACAACGAAACCGAACGATGACGGAACGAGCGTCGAGAGAATTTAATAACCGAGTAAACAAAATTTAATTTAACCCTTCACTCCTACCAACGACACGTCCCAAATTTAGGTTTTGGTGTAAGTTTTTAAGGACCATATCGATATAGCTTCTTGTTCTTAATTTCATGGAGCGTGTTCTCAAAGCATTGTAAGTAGCAAGAGCTGTTTATCTTTTAACCGCGGGGCTGAAGGGTGACGCCAAATTATGAACAAAGAGGCTTTCAAACGAAGTTTTGGGTAATGAGAAAAATGGTTTAATGTAGTAATAAGCATGGGTTGCGTGATATTTTCAGGAGCTTGCTATTAACAGAAGCATTTGTTTAAAATTGCATAATTCAATAACACAAACTTACCTATGAAGCTTCAAAATTTATCCTGAATAATTAAAATGTTTAAAACAGAAACCAAACCCCTCCACTGAACTCTCATTTTTTTTTTATATTTAATCTAAATCTCCTACAATCAGACAATCAAAACAATGGCAAACGAATTGAGCTGGACCGGTTTCACAAACTCCCCCACCAATTTCCGACATTTGGTCGGGTCGCAGGCGGTATCGGTTGGCGGTGGGAGGGAAACGCTAAAAGAAGCAACCCATTGAAAATATCGGAACTGGAAACTGTGCACTTTTTTCCGTCCCTCTGTGCCGGATTCATCGTTACGCTTGGCCATTTTTCGTCCCTCTACCTCCTCCATTTTTGCTGCTCAATGGTGCAAACCCCTCATATATAACAAACTGAACTTATTTATTATGCCCGCATGTATAAATTAATTTCACATTTATTAATTAGCGAAATGAAACTAAATTATTTATGGATGCACACAATCTCTAGCACCACCCACGTGTATGTGTTTGTGCGTTGAGGCGAGAGGCAAGGGAAGTGGAAAGCTGTCTAAAATTCCCATTTTCAAACGGCCAACTGTCGATAATGCCCCGGAAATTTTGCCAATCGCGAGAACATGTCGGCAGCCGCCATCGAAAAAGGTAAATTTATACTCAAACTAATGATGAAATTAGAAAAATATACAATTGAGTGAAACCCAGGCTCGGTTTTTTTTCGGCCCCGAGTGCCATTTTGCATGGCATCCAGCCGGCTGGAACTGATTTTAAGGGTTATTTTCCGGGTCGATTGATACGGTGGAGTGACGGGGGTGCTATATGGTTTTGTGCAGGTGTGTGTCAATAGAATTGGCAATAGACTGGCCGCGTGTGTATCGAAGAAGGGGGAAGACAATTTTATATTTTGTAGGATTTTATTTTATTCAAAAAAGTGAAGCTCACATGATTGCGAGAAATTGTTTATGTTGTTAGACCCTTTCATAACTTTCTATCGATGAACTTGAAATTTCTTTTGGCCGTTGCTCTATAATTAATAAGATTCATCAATTTATATAAAATATTTTGCTGGATTTTGGCACAATCCATCTAGTACAATATGTTTGTTGGATGTCCAATGTCAAATTGATAGAACTTAACTGCTCAATTTAGTAAAATTTAAATACTTCCTGACTATTTGAGGAAAATCGGTTGACCTTTCGATTTATTTATTTATTTGGCAACGTCTTCATCTACTTACTCACACACCTACTTCATTTAATCTTCTGACGCATCTTTGTAACGGATGATTTTCTCCGAATACTGTTGGGTGCCTCGGAATCCACAGAAGTTGTCGTTGTCGTGAACTGCGAGCAGGAACGTTAAAGTTTACTTGTTGCAGAAGATGTACAGGGTGAAAGGTAATTCCTCTAAGCAATTGTAGTATCAAATGGGTTAATAACATACATGTCTGCATATTTTTCTTTTAGAGTGTGTTCAAATGTCAACACGGCATGCAAGTTTGTTTTGAATTTTCATTCGTTTGATACTCGTGATAATCATGGACGCGAAAAGGGAACTCGTGATAACCCTGTTTTTGAAGCATCATAGACCGTGTTCTATTTTGAAGACGCTGAAACCACTCGGAATAAACGAAAGATTCATCTTTCGCACCATTAAACGGTACAAGGAAACCGGTTCGTGGAAAATCGCTCCCAGACCAGGCCGAAAACGCAGTGTCAGGACTCCGAAAGTTATCAAACGAGTGAGAGAGCGAATTCGGCGGAATCCTTGTAAGTCTGGGCGTAAGATGGCCAAAGAACTCGGAATGTCGCAGTCAACGATTGAAAGATGATCTCGGTTTGAATGCTTACAAAAAAACAGCGGGTGCATGGTTAGACCGGAAAGCAAAAGATAGCTAGAGTCGAACGATGTCGGAAATTGCGATTGCGGATTGCGAAATTGTTTTCGGACGAGAAAATGTTCCTGCTACAGGATCACCACAACCATCAAAATGATCGGGTATATGCTGCATATCTTGCTGATATTCCTCGTGACAAACTGGCTCTTCAAAGGTTCCAGAATGTTTCCAGGGTGATGGTTTGGGGATGACATTGAAAGTTCCATTGCTGTTCATTGAACCTGGTGTTAAAATCAACAGTAAATCTTACATCGATAATGTTTTTAAGAACCACTTGCTTCCCTTCGTCCCAAAACATTATAAGAATGCACCATACTGCTTCGAACAAGACTCTGCACCGTCCCATCAGGCAAAAGTTACACAGGCTTGGTGTGAGGCCAATTTCCCGGATTTCATTTCGTCGAAAGAGTGGCCTGCCTCCTCACCTGATTTGAATCCTCTCGACTTCTTTGCATGGGGCTACATATTAGGCGAACTAGGGAATACCAAGGGACTAACCGTGGAAACTTTTAAGCAATGTTTGGTGAAAATATGGGACGAAATGCCTCAAGATATCGTGCGTGCCAGCTGTAACGATTTTCAAAAACGGATGCGGCTCGTAATTAATGGAAAGGGAGAAAGATTTGAATTGGACTAAGTTAAGACAAATGTTATAGATACTTTACTAACAGGAATTTCCTTTCACCCTGTATACAGTACAAGCGGTTACTTAATACGTCAAATGCAAGCAATCTCTGTTAGCAAACCCTGCACTGATGAAGAGGCTCTAGACTTATCAGTTGACATTGGTGTTCGTATGGAGGCAGCCGAAAAGGGTTATTTAGCGCCAGGTTCCGCAAAGCAGTACAGCAATTTCAGTGCGTGCGTATCATTGAAATCGGCACAGCAAAAACTTTAGCGGAGGTTTTTAAATATGTTCGTTGAAATTCAGCTTAAATCCATTGTCACTCTTAGGTCTTTAATAGAGTTGGCTCGTTCAAGTTCATCTTAATTGATGGAGTAGTGGAAGGTTACCTGTGAACGGGTTCCACTGAAGCTTATAACCTTAGACAATCATACCCAACCGTAAAATACCATTACAAATTTGCATAAAAAATGGGCAAAATTTGTAATTTCACCACCGCATGAACAGATGTAATGTGGTCGACGGAAGGTTTTTAAAATAATTCTGTTATTTTTGTGTTAGCAAAATGTTTAAACAGTGTTTGTTTCCCCAAATGCAGCTCGTGATGGTTTTATACGGAAATATACAGTCTATATAACTCTATATGACTCTATGAGTTAGTTGGGACATGTATTGCAAAGGAAATTTTTTAAAGTCGTTGTGATGATGCTGATAAACTGATATGAACTCTAGAACGATTTACTTGGAAGTAGATCTTAAATGATGTTTCAAATATGCTTGGAAATATTTTGTTGCTAAGGTCATTGTTGAAGTCGTAGTTGTTCACAAACTTTCGTAGCGTTAGTTGATCAGTGGTTCTAAAAGCTTCGTTAATTGCGACCCCCTTTAATACATTTCTTAAGCCAATATTTGTGGAATTTATAATTCCACTCTGGGGGAAGAGTAGGTCGTGCAGTGTGAAGCTCTTGCATTGAACGATTCCCCCTGAATGGCCCCATGACACCAACAATCGATAAAATGTCCTTGAATACATAAACCCAACTATCAATTTTAGCTTATACAGTTAAACATTAGTTAATACAGCAAATTTTAACCTGTATAAGCTAGTCTGCAACTAAGATTGTTTGTTGGGAAATGGCCTAAATTTTGCCAAAAAAAAAAAAAAAAAAATTCCCTTGATTTATAAAGAGAGAGAGAGAGAAGCATTAGTTATTTCCATTTAATTCCACTACCTTACTATAAGGTGGTGGAATTAAATTGAAATTACTAATCTTTCTCTCTCTCTTTATGCAGGTATTCAACTAAGACGCCCACATTCATCAGGATTCCTTGATTTGTTTTCCGTGCTGAGCACCAATGCTATCTATGCCAGGGAGGCAGCTCCCACACCTGGACCCTATCTATCGGACCATCAAGCAATGAACCGATAACCAACGGCTTTCCCAACTAACATTTTCAGCTTTATAAGCCAACTTTTGCAGCGTTGTGCTGTAAAGTAGCTGAAACAAAGCTGCATATACAGCTACAAGCAGAAGCTAGCAATATAGTTTTGAAGAGTGTTTACTCAACTTTTCCACAACCATTATTCAATTTGTCAGTCGCACTGAATAATAAAAGGCAGTAAACGCTAATGTCACTTTTATACACATTCTAATCAACTTTTAACTTGTAGCTCCAAAACAAAGCCAATGAAGTGAATATGTTACTCATTTGAAGGCTTCTTTACAACCAACCACTCTTGTTGAATAATATAAACCTAAAAAGTGTTTTTTCAACAACTAAACAAGCTAATAAACTGTGTTAGCGCTACTTTGGAAGCATTTTTACAGTCAGCTAGGTTTATTTTGGACGTGTGCAGTTTTACAGCTTTAACTGTGCTCCTTTACAAATCTGAAGTAACTAGTCGAGAAAAGTGATTCATGTGTACTATTATAAAACCTCTACCCAGCGATTTTGTTGTAGAAGGGCATATTGATTTGTTTACATCAGTTCAAAGTGTTGGCGTAGCACAGTTGGTAGTGTCAAGGTTTGCCAATGCGGTCGTCTCGAGTTCAATTCCAGTTTCCGGTGCAGTTTGTAGTTAATTTCGAGTAATTTAAATCGCAGCTAAATAAAATCAATAAATTCCCCCATCAAAAAAGCAAACAATATTTAACCCGACTTCAAGATCAAGCTGTGTAGTGATTATTGGATAAACGGGAAAAGGTTTGAATAAGCGCCTTTCAAGTCCACACACAACTAAACAGCAGGATAACAGCTGTATAGAAGCGTTAATGGATATGCAATAATAGCTTGTCCCAACCGTCCTAAGAGCCATAAGTAGCTAACTAAGTTCGCCAGATTTGCTTGTATGAGGTTGAGTAAAGGTTTCCTCATATCCTTTAACGTTTGAATACAGCTTGAGGCTGTATAAATGAAATGAGTAAAGCGTTTACATTGTGAAAATTGTTAGTTGGGTTACTTCCCTTCCGAAGGAAGGCGTGATCAGAGCACTCCGGTGGCAGAAACGTCATCCACCAACATTTTGCTTGAAGCCAAAGTTGTTGGTTTTTTTTGGCTCGATTATCTGCCAATCTAAGACAGCTGATGCAAAAATTGAGAAATTAAGCTCCGTCCACACAGATGTTTGGTTAGTTGCGCGGCAATTGAATATTTATTATATTAATTTTTAAATTAAGCAAGCTAATCGTGAAAGATTCAAGTTTCATTAATGATTATTCACATACGATTTTTTAACGCATACGTATCGTCAATGCACATATAAACATAGCATAAAAACTGTAGACTTCAGCAACCCTCCTTCTTGGCAGAAGATTGCCGCTAATTTTTGTCAAAATGGTTCAGAGTAGTTTTTCCATTTCCCGGCAATTTTTGGCTTCCAGAGAAACGGGAAACAGTTGATAACTCTTCCCGGGAATCGGGAAATATATTAGTTCAGAGACCAGAAAAGCATACAGTTAAATTCATGACAGTTATTTATCCCAATGTGTATTACTGAACTTTTGTGATTTACAGGGTGGCAATGGGCAAGTGATACACTCATTTGAACGCCTCTCGTTGTAATTGCTGCTACACCATGTGCATGTTTTGAAACAGTGCCGTGTTGACGGATTATGAGTAAACAGTAAAGTCCAACAACGTGTTTTATTCGCATGAAATTACTATGGATTCGCATAGAGACAAAATAAAGATGTTGCATCTTCAAGGATTCAAAAAACATTCAAATCAGGAGGAAGTTGTCAAATTTGAAATTGAGCAGACTATTCGTCTACAGGACTATTAAACGTTTACAGGATACCAGTAAGTTTGTTCCCAAGAAAAACCTGGTATAAACGGGATGTACGGACTCCAGCAGTAATTAAGGCAGTAAAGTAACGAATACGAAGAAATCCAGCTCGTTCAGCAAGAAAAATGGCGAGTGAAATGAACATGAGTCACATGACCATGCAAAATATAATTAAATCTTATCCCACATAAGACGCAGGTTTTCATGACAAACAAGACTATGGATTCCAAAATGAACAAGCAGGAGTGCTTGAAAAAACGTTATCTTCCGTACATTAAGACTCAAAATAGATCTGTAAAGTTTTAGCCTGATTTGGCAAGCTGCCACTACAGCGAAGAAGTTGAACAGTGGTATCGAGACAATGGGGTAGATTTATTCGAAAAGGACATCAATCCACCCAACTGCCCTCAATTCCACGCAATTGAGAAATATTAGGTAATTGTCAAACAGAAGTTGAAGAAGAAGGGAAAGGTTACTCGGGATGCGACAGAGCATCTCTTCATCTCTGTCGCATCCCGAGTCGCCTTCAACGAGTGTACCCCATTAGGCATACGGAAGTTAGGCATACGGACGTTAGGCATACGGACGTTAGGCATACGGACGTTAGGCATAATGGACGTTAGGCATAATATACCTTGCTGCTGTGCAACTCTAGAAACCTGTTTCGAGCATGGTAAACAATGCTTAAATTAGGCTTATCGTTGAATAAAAATGATACAAGTTAAGCAAACATAGTTTATTTAATAAGCACAGTTTGGAATCCATCCATCCATATCATAAGTGACGTAGCTACATATTTACTTAGATCCAAGATTAGTAGCGATAGTGGTTAAGTAATCTGGCAATAAAAACTCAGCATAATTTATCTTGAAATCAATCAATAAAATCACACATTTGTTGTAATATATTCTTACACACATATTGCAACTGTCAAAGAAGAAAAGGTTTTCCTCAAAGAACAGCTCATGAAATAAAGAATGGTGAATTCTGTGATTTTTCATTCAATAACAAATAAAAACAGCTAAGGTTGAATAAAATATGATGCCAAAGAACAGCTCATGAAATGAATAATGGGGAATTCTGTGGTTTTTCATTCAATAACGATAAAACATACCTGCTGCTTCCAGGATTTCCTGCCATACTTTTCGATACAACGATTCTGTTTTTGTTGTCATCAGAATGAAAACTAGCGGAACCGTCTGTTGATGCGAGGGAGCGATACTTCCATGAACAGTGACGAGTTGCCGAAACAAACAAAGAACTGTGGCAAACGTACCATCTGTAACCCAATACTTTGCCTGTCCAAGACGTCGCAACTTTTTATGAGTTCCAAAAATTAAGGCTCTTTCATTATTGTCACCGAAGTCAGCAATCAATAGACAATTCCCATTATCATCCTTCTGGAATTCATCGGGTAGATTATGCCTAAAGTCCATTATGTCTATCGTACATTATGCCTAACGTCCGTATGCCTAACGTCCGTATGCTTAACGACCGTATTCCTAACGTCGTGTACCCGTCAAACAGAAGTTGAAGAAGAAGGGAAAGGTGACTCGGGATGCGACAGAGCATCTCTTCATCTCTGTCGCATCCCGAGTCACCTTCAACTTCTGTTTGACAACTACCCAGTTTTTCTCAATTGCGTGGAATTGAGGGCAGTTGGGTGGATTGATGTCCTTTTCGAATAAATCTACCCCGTTGTCTCGATACCACTGTACAACTTCTCCGCTGTAGTGGCAGCTTGCCAAATCAGGCTAAAACTTTACAGTGGAACAAAACGGCCGCTCAGGTTAGCAAACAGAGTGTCCAAAATATGATGAGTTGTTGCATGCAATATATGGAATATTGCATGACATGTCTCATAAATTTACACGATCTATAATGTAAACTTTTAGGATATATGACGCTCCATTTATATGCATCATAGTAACATAAAGTTAAACTTCTTTTTTTGCTGGGTAGCTATTTTTGCATGATGATTTTGGTTGATTGTATTCTTTTGTAAAGTCGTCGGGAAATAACACCTGGTAAATCACCTGGTTTTTATATGGTAACTCCTTACTTGAAAGCAAGAAAAAACTCCCAAACAGGCTGCTTTTTCATGGTATACAGTGTGAAAATTCAATAATCAATAAATTATCTCAACATTTAGTGGCAGACTATTCATTAATTTTTGTTAACATACATAAATTCTATAATCCATATTAAATTTCCTATGCAAGCGTCGAATGAAACAAACGTTATGACGTCACTACAAGGGTGTTTGATTAAACGAAAGAAACGAATCGTGCGAAGCGGAATGAAAGCCGAGTGAAAAACGAAGTGCACCAATACATTCAGGCCTACAATTCCACATCTTGTATAGACTAGGTTGCTGTAAACATCCATGCATGCAAACATTCATGCATGTTAACTTTCTTTTCACGTAAACTAGCAGCTTGCAAGAAATGTTGCTTACAAAGATGGACGCTTGTATACAATATATGGAATATTTCATGATATGTCTCATAAATTTACACGATCTATACTGTGAATTTGCATGATAGGGAAAATGGATGTAATGTCGGCCTGAATGCCCCTAATTTGGGCCAATAAATAAACTCAGCAATCGACTAAATTTCCAATAGCGACCAAAAATATCCATTAGTACCATCCCAATAACGCATTCTATCTGATCTGATAAATTGATAAATAGCAGATTTTTAGCGATGGACCCAATCTTCGATCCATAAGGCAACATTAGAGCCATTTCCTCTATGACGCTCCATTTATGTGCACCATAGTAACAAATGTACCTACACTACTTTTTCGAACTGTGAGCTACTGGAAAGAAAGTCTGGTCCCAATCGACAAACTCTTCCTATCCAACTAGACAAAGCAATGATCGCAAACTTAACCCCAAAATAAAACGTTTAATGACAATTATTCTTCATAATACCGTTAATTACAGAAATCCAACTAACGTCAACAAATTACCACCTTCATCACATCTGGTCGTCCATTACCATCGCCACACACGTCGTCGGTAACATCACCGTTATGGGGACGATACAATGTTATGAAAGCTTCTTATCTACAGCGTGGTGGAAATTCGCACCATAAATTGTAATACTAATCATTATTTCATTCGCGGAAATCGAGCGAAACCACCGCTGTCGCACCGGTCGAGTTGGGAAGCCAAATCAAAACGTATAAAGTAAGAAATAATTTCGCTGGTGATTTGTGGAACCGCAGGCTGGTAGGTTGGTGGCACGCTTCGGTGCTTTCCGGAGTGGAGAAACGGAAAGAAACACTAATGCCCCCTGGGGTGGCAGGCAGCATAATTGTTTCGATATCAGCTGGCAGATCTTAATCAAATTCGTATCTAAATGGAATTGCTATGTTAAAGATGCTTTTAAGACCTGCCACCGTGTACGCTTTGATACACATACTCACCTTCTCTCCAGGCACTGCTAGTCAATTAAGCGAGAAAACTTGTGAACAGCCCAAGTCTGGCAGCTAGTAGACTCTATCAACGTCTCACCATCATCTCGTCATCGTCGTCGTCGGTTGGTCTGGTTGCCACACATGGATGATGTCGACGGCTACGGTGCAGGGGCACTGACGTTCCATGGAGCGTGTAAAGTGCTACCGTGCTGCTGTTGGGATAGAAAATAGTTTTCAAGTTCACTCTTTAGATCCTCACCTCACTTAGCCTGAATGGGATATATCGTTTAAAAGTAAATACTATCCACCCCGCACATACAAGTATACGTGACACATGAAGGGATGAGCATCTATGGTAAGGGTTGCATCATAATCGTCACCACTTTCCACCGTCGATCACAAAAGACAAAATTGTTCACACTTAAATTCACATAAATCTTGTCCCGTCGTTCCAAGCGTGGAACCAACTGTAGGACGCTGATGAACTTGTCGTATACATGTCGTTCAGTCTCATGTTCCATTGACAGCTTTTCTTGATGGCTTTAAATTTTAAAGTTTAAAAGGATACTGCTCGGTTTGATCCATTGAGGCGCCGTGGCACTCTTTTACCGAGTGAGATAATGTGTAATTGTTTGTATTATCCAGTACAGCTCAGTAGCTAGAGCGATATCAGGATCGGCTTACTACTTGGTTATCATAATAACGTGTGCAGCGTACGGTCACTGGGCTGGAGATTATGGTAAAGTGAGGATTGGAAGATTCGTTTTGACGGGAAAACATTGGGTTTTATTGAAAATTGTCTACACCCAACCGGGAAATGTAAGATTCTATTACAGATTAGCATGAAAAGTATGCAGAATTTGCAATGATTCATGACATGACCAGATTTTGTACTGTGGTCGCCGGAAGGTTTTTTTAAGTAATTTTGTAATTTTTAATTTATTTGAGCAAATGAATTGCGTTGAAAGCCTGTCCACGTTAAATTTCTGACACTAATCCTGATGAATGGAGGCGTCTTAGTGGAATACCTGTATAAAGAGAGAGAAAAAGATTAGTAATTTCCATTTAATTCCACTACCTAATTTGCTTATTGTTGCAGGCAACGAAAACGGATTTAGCAACACTGTCGGTTGCCCTATCTTTATCGCAGGCCTCACCGACGGCATCAACATAGCTGCCGCTTGTGTGAAGCAACAGAAAGAACAAAACAATAACATAATGTTGTCGAGAGAGTTAGAATGTTTTAAGATTGTTTTGTGTCGCGTGACTGTTTTTAGTAGTGCCGTAATAAATTAGTATTTATAGTAACGTGCGCATTTTATTTCCTGCCCCTGATGACGGGATAAGTGCCATCTTAGTGCGACTGTCTCGCGACATAAAACTTATCCTGACAGATACGCGTATTTTGTCTACAATGTGCTGACTTCTTCAGTGTCTTGTATTAATACTCGACTGATTTTTATTAAAAAGAAGTCTTGGTATGATTTCACATCAGCTGGAAGTAATTTTCAAAGGGTTTTCATATAAATTCGAGATTTTTTGCACTGTCAAGCGTCCTGGAGAAAACCTAACCTTAATTCGAAGTGTTTCTGGTTAATTGACAAGGTCATGTGGCATTGGTCATTGGGAGATTTTTCATGTTCCACTTCAATACTGCTAAGCATTTGACCATAAACGTTTGGTTGCTGGGTACATTATCAAAGAGTTTCGGGGGTGCCACATTGCAGCAAGGCGAGTGAACGTTCAATGAAAATTAACCCTTAAACAACAATAATTTATGGTGGTTCTGAAAAGCACCGTTTTGTCGTGATCGTTGAGTAATGCTGAGATATTAGGATGTTCAACACGTATGAGGCTGGCGAGCTATATGTTGTTTGGAATGAGTGTGACGCCCTTGGATGGAACACAGTGATTAACGACGAGCAACTGAATCCGATCAGTAGCAGTGCGGTTTTTTCTTCGGGAAGGCTCGTGTGGGCAGCCTTGATTACGGGGAGCCTATCGTTGTGTACTGGATACAAATGTACAACGCCAAGCACCTAAAGTACTGCTGCTGCTGCTGATGATGATGATGACTACTACCGGACACCACCACTCACCACCCGCGGTGATTGAATAAACACCGTTCGGCGAGACCGAATGGATTTTGATTTTGAAATCTGTGTTAGGGAGAGCGCCTTTCGCAGGCAATCGGGGATAATTTTGATCACCATTGCAACAGTTTTTATGACCTACTGAAAATTGCTAAAGTATTAATTTCAGCAGATTCGTAGAATTTTTTTCAATAGATTGGCTTGTTTAGAATTAAAATCCATCCGCTATTGACAGAGTTATAAGTGGTCAAAACCTTAAAGGTTTTTTGAAATTGCACCCTCAATATGTTGCCGATCGACGAAATCATACGTAAAAAAAAACAATGTATTTATAGGTTTGATCCACAGCGTATCGCTTTAAAGCGATGAAGTCCTTTAAGGTGGGACATGTCATTAAATGTCAGCTTGACGATTTTATGACATTTAATGACATGGCGATACACCGTGGATCAAACCTATAAAGACATTGTTTTTATATACGTAGAATTTAATTTAAATTGTTTTATACAAGGGGCAAGACAGCTTTTAATCATGAGTAAAATCGGAGTTAATGCTCAGTAGCTCTGAGCCGCTCTGAGTAACTCGCGTTGATCAACATCAAATACACATAGCAACCTGATTTTTGTGTTGCAATATGTCATCATCGGTGGGCTGAAACCGACTGACATATTTTTCTACAATAATTTCGTACGCAACTGAAAACTGCCGCTGAAGTTCTTGCAGATGAGATACTAGTGATGCTGGACTTGCTGAATTGTATAATTCAGTCCGGTGTTACAGAATGCACGGATTGTTGATTGCACCGATCGGATGGATATATTTGCAGAAAAAAATTGTAGCTGTTTTGAGATTGCGGCTTGTGGCACCGTTTGTTTCTCCTTCTCCCAGTATTTTGCATTTTGTTGAATTTCCATGAGTAGCATGATGGCATCCACCAACAAGGCTGTTCAGCTATTGAAAATAAAATTGTCTGAAACTATTAAATTTAACACTGAGCTCTCCTAGAATTCTCCGGAATTCCTTTTGGAATTCACTGCGTTTAATCTCAAGAGCAGATAGTCATCAGCTTATAAACTGCTATGAGGCTGTTCATAAACTACGTGGACAGTTTTTTGGAATTCTTGACCCCCCTCCCCCTTCGTTGACAATTGTCCATACAATTTTTTTTAAAAATTTGTATGAACCGTGGATAATTGTCAACCCCCTCCCTCTCAAACTGTCTACGTAGTTTATGAACAGCCCCTATTCATCGCATTATTTTTCATTTGGCTTCCTCCCTTTGACAACTTTGAGAAGTAGCATCCACAAGTACTACGAAGGCACGAAGCTTATATGCAGAAGGAACAGAAACGTCATGATGTCATTAAGAAGGGCTAAGATTGTCACCAACTGCGACCAATCGAAAATCTCCGGGTTCAATCTGGGCAAGGCCTTGGTGCAATAAATCTATGAGCTATCTTCATCAACACAAATAGAAATCTTATTAAGACTGCTTAAGATGGAAACAATGGCGTTGCGAATATCACTCAGAAAAACTACGACCAGGGTCCTTTTTACCGATGTCACTTCACGGTGAAGTAACAACTTATCACTCCAGGTGAAGCGATTCCCATTTGATTTACACGGCCATCATTTCACAACAGCAGTCTCCGAGGAGAATCAAAACTCCCTGTCTGAGCGATCACTTCAAGTTCCAGGTGTTGAAAAGGCTACTATCGATGAGATGTTTGTCTTTTTCAAACTACTGCCAACCAACAATCCGTCCTAAGAGATTTCCAGGTTAGAGGAGCGCTGCAAGTCCCACCTGCTATGGCTTATGGGATATCGTCTGAGTGGAATCGCGTCCGCCTATGTAGCGCAATCTAACAAAGTACAGGAAATCAAGAAAGAATTTCTACAATTTTGTTAATTGGAGTATTTTATAAAATTAAAAACACAATTAGATTAATAATTTTTTGAATGTTAGTATTTGTTTATATAGTACAACAATGCAAACCATATCTATAGTTTTTTCACTTTCAGCGAAAAACATGAGTCCTGCTGCAAACCCGTTCTGGTAAATATCGTACGTGTTCTACAACTTCTAGCAAAAGATTACACTTCCTTCCAATCTCCTTTCGACGACTTCTCGCCAATCTATTCTTGATGGCGTCCCCGATCTTGTTCTTCCGATGGTCGTGACTAGCTTTGGAACACCAGTGATCATTTTTACGATCAAATAACATTCCTTCCCAATTATTACTTTCTAGATATAAGGAGCTTTCTCGCCGCATACGTCTTCCTGTCGTATCAATGATGGTAACCAGCCCTTTGATATAAGATTACAGTAGATATCGTATGGTTTATACGCTCTGGTTGTGCATCCAGACAGAATCTAATACACCAGCTGAGGTTCACGAGTCGAGGGTAGATTACTCCGTCATCGCCTATAAAAAATGCTTTAGCTACGATAAATCCTGTGTTCATAAGAATCAAATCCCTGTCTATGATATCTTGACGATTAATGCGGATCGATGTCACATAGCACCGATCAATATATTATCAGATATGAGCCGTCCTGCACGTGATCTCCTACAATTTTATCGGTTACCAAATTTAATAAATGCATGATTTCAACTCAAATAAATTAAATCTAGAGTAGGTAGATGACGTCTGTTTCGACTTTTCATTGAAGGTTTGTATATGCTGAACAAAGTGAGACTACTTTGATCAGTTTTGAGTAATTATGAGTTGCTCAAATCTACTCGCTGCAAAACTATTTGCTCTGAGTACAGCTGACTTGCCCCTTGGTTTTATACGCCTATTTTTTGTCTTTAATTGAGAGATTTTTAGCCTGAGCCTGGTTTGTCTCTTATTCAAACGCCTAACAAGACAGGTTTGGAGAATTAAAAATAAATATCTCATGTTGCTCCAAAAGATCTTCATGAAGGATGCTTTTAAGGAATCAACCTATTTTAATAAAATCTAAATGTTTATTTTTTTTAATTATTGATACAGTTTATTTCCTAGTATTTTTTTTTATTTATTAGTATTTAAAAGCCATTCATACTTGATTATGAATTTAAATAACTTATGCCATACTAATAATGTACATTAATAAAAAAAAAAAAAAAATATATGGTCAAGAATAACGTCTGAATAAGAGCCTTGACAAATAAACCAGTTATAAAAAAAAACTGTTGGAATTCTTAGCCAGCCTGTAACTAACTAGTGGGGAACCTGTGACAAAATGACGAAGGACAAAATCTCGAAGGACAAAAGGTCGAAGGGACAAAAGGTCGAAGGGACAAAAGGTCAAAGGGACAAAAGGTCGAATGAACAAATGGTCGAATGAACAAAAGGTCGAATTAAACATAGTTGGACAAAATGTCAAATAGATAAAAGGTCGTGGGACAAAAAGTCGAATGGACAGAAGGTCTAATTGAACTTGGTGAGACAAAAGGACGAATGGACAAACAGTAGAATTTAGTTTAAAATAACAAAAGGTTGAATGGACAAAAGGTCGAAGCGGAGAAAAAGTCGAAGTGGACAAATGTTAAAAAATCCATCATCAAGTTTGACAAAAATTTTCATTCAGAGTTTAAAAGATCTTTAAAAAATACCATGCAAATACCCCCAAAGAACTGCTCATGATTTAAAGAAGGAATATATTCTAGAGAAAGGCAGTTATTTGTCTCTTAAATTGCCGTGACATGCATAGTTACTATTTGTTATCGTAATGTTCCGCACAACTGCTCATCATTTAAATATGGAAAAATGTTTCATAGTTAGTCACCCATTTTATCCTCCAACAATTTGACCAGTTTATCCATCTAGACTTTTCATCAATTTCGGAATTTTGTCCACTTTGACCTTTCGTCTATCTGAACTACTGTCCATTCGACATTTTGTCCATTTCGCCCATTTGTCCATCGATGTTTATTTAGACATTTTGTCCATTGGATTGTGCCACCTTTTTTGCATTCGACCTTGTGTCTTTCGTCCTTTTATCCTTCGATCTTTGAGCCTCGAACCTTTTTTCCTAAAACCCTAGTTGGATGTATGTGACTTTTTCGTTTTGAATTTTAATTCCTTAATTTTTATCTACATTTAATATATGGGAAATGGATGTCGGCCTAAATGTCCCTAATTTGGGCCCATACATAAATTCAGCAATCGACTAAATTTTCAATAGCGACAAACAATATCCATTAGTACCGTCCCAATGACACGTTCATCTAGATAAAATTGATAAATAGCAGATTTTTAGCGATGGGCCCAATCTTAGATCCATAGGCCATCATTAGAGCCATTTCCCCTACCTAGTTTAATATGATTTACAATTCTTTGCTACATTCGATTAGCACAATTTTATATCCTCCTTTCTTTCAAAAATGCCGACATGTTAGAAGCCTTTTCATAAACCTAAAAATTCGCCAAAGGTACAAATGAAAATCTACAACTTCACTGTTTTCCATCCAATTCCCTTCCAAGGACCTTATGTGCAACAACGAAACCGGTACCGCTCCGAAGCAAACGCAAAACCATTGTTTTCGGCGTGCTCCAACCAGGAGGCATCATCTCGAGCTCGAGCCAAAGCAGCAGCGCCAAATTTCACCGAACACCGACAAAGCGTTTCGCTGCTAAATTGAGTGAAATTAAAATATTCTTTCCTATCGCAGAGGCAGTGCCGGATGACTTGTTGTTCTTCGATGTCGGTGGTGCCAGTGGTGAGATGGCAGAAAACCGAAATGAATCAAACCAGGTTTCGCCACGCTAGTCGTCTTGCTACTACGGTGGTGGTGACTAAAAGAGGTTCCTTTTGCTAGCCGTGAAAACACGCGGAACGTGCGGAAGGAAATTAGTTGGAAAACTGGTTAATGCAATGCACCACCCACTGACTGCCACGCGAAGAGGACGACGTTGTCGTCTGGAAAATTGCGAGCGCGAGCGGTAGGTACCTAACTACAATCGATTTGTTCCATTCAACTCGTGCTAATGTAGATATATAGTGAGAAGCAAGGCTTGCTCGTTCAGAACAAAGGAATCCCCAAAGCGAACAAGTTTTCCACGACGTCGCCGACGACGACGCTTTGCGGAAAATGAGTAGCAGAGCAGCGCATTGCTCGCTGCCTCGGTTGATGGTTCCGAGGCTCAAATTAAATTTAAAATATGCAAACATCAATTAAAACTAGATTAGAATAAATTGTCAACGATACGTAATTAAAGACAAATATTTCTCGTTGAAATTTGGAGCGTCTTATCGTGCGCGCGAGGTTCTCTGCGGGAAATGCAAATGTGTAGCTGAAGTGGCAGCAACAGCAGCATCGATAGCATCCCGCATCTGGAAGATGGGTTTAGTTTTGAATAGTGGAATATTTTTGTGATGGAAGCAAGTGCTGACTTTAGATTGAGATGATTACACATTAGGTTTGGCAAAATTTTCAATCTCCTGCTCATCAATGCTCTTACGATATGTATTGAGGTCCTTAACAACGGTACCAAATTTCAAAATATTTGTTTATGATGTGGATTTGTGGAAGTACTTCAAAGTTAGTTTAAGAAAATGTATGAAGAACTGAGTAAAACTATTAATTTGGTTGTAAAAAATTAAAAAAGTGCTCAAGTTTGACTAAACCAAAGAGTTAGATTAGAACAACATGCAGTACCATTTTTATCGAATACCGGAGATCTACAAACCTTTTACATTAGGCCAAGTGGTTTATAACTTTTTGTCTAGAAGTTGAATCGATTTACTTGTATATTTTTTTGAATCTATTTTAATTTAAGTCTCAGGTTTGGCCAAATTGTGAATTGTTTGAATTTGTTCATTCCGTTTCCTCTAAATGTTCCCAGTTTAAAAAAAATGAATAACAGACTCAACTTTCTCCGACTTACATGAACCTTTTTAAAATTGTTTGTTTTCGTCAGTCATTCCTATTTATGCTAAAAGTCAGCAATTTTTATTCTCGCAATTTTTTTCTAAAACGCGTATTCGAGATTTCTGAACAAATAATAATTCTTAAACGCCATATCCAATGAAAATGACGTCTGATTCAAAGTTGTTGGAAAAAGTAATTTATTTTTCAGGATAAAAATACACGGTAAAAAAAATTGAGAAATTTGGGTAAAAATCCAAAAGAAGAGTTTAAAACTTTAACAACAGAAAAATGCCCATCTTCAAATTTTTAAGTATTTTTCAATAAAAAGCTTATAAAAAAGCCTACTTCTGGGAAAATTTAAAGTAGGACACCAACAGATTAACATAAATCTTTGAACAACAACTTTTTGACAAATATTTGAATCTTTTGTTTAATAAAAATATTTGTTGAATTTTACTCAGAATACAATTTTGAAAGCCTAAATAATTTCACATAAAAATTGATTGAACATCGATATAAAAAAAATTTATCCAAAAGTTGCTATTCAAAGAGTTTTGTTAATTTTTAAGAGTGCATCTTGAAATATTCACAGAAGGTAGCATTTCTCATAAGCTGTTTTTTGCAAAAAAAAAAAATCAGTTAATATGAAGGAGAAATTTTTTGTTAAATAAATTTTAAACCCAAAATACGTTTAAATTTTATACAATGTGAATTTTTCTTGAACAGGAATTATTAGACGGATACTCCATTTAGAAATTGTTTCCGAGATTCAACATTGAATTTTTGACGTTGGTGTAGATAAAGGGGAGCTGTTCTCCACTCTAGACCTAGAGCTGGCCCACAAATAATTTTTTTCGGAGCAATCATTTTATGCATTGCATGGATGAATTTCAATATTTTTCCAGATTATCTAAAGTAAACGCTGCTGCGACTTTGAATTTCTTAATTAATTGCAAATTTACGGCTGAAGATTGGCCCTCATCTTTATTCTCTTTTTTGTCACATACAAACGTCTCATCAAGTCTGTCCACGATATATTTCGGACACTTTTCTTTCAGTGCAGTTTTTGAAATATGCTGGATGGATGGATTGAAGACGTTGGTAGCTATTATTGAGAAACATCAAAATCATAATTTTGTACATATTTTTAAGCAGAGGCATGGGTAGAAGGCGTTCAAAGTGAAAAGGTGCCCAATCGTAATGATAAGCAAAATTTCACTTCAAAAAGTCGTGCTAAGGAGCTTCTCACCCAGTTTTTGCAAACAATTTTTTTATCAAAATGGACGACGAAACATATGTGCTCAAAGACATTCAACAGCTTGCGGGTTTGGCTTTTTGTAATGCAAGGCAAAGGAATGCCGTTGCCGACTGTTTCCGGGCAATCTTTCGAAATTCCCCAAAAAGCATATGGTTTGGTAGGCCATATGTAGTTGCGGCCGGAAATCCAAAAGATTCATATCTACCGGCACTATCAACAAAGATGTGTACGAGAAAGAATTTTTTCAAATGCGGTTGCTACCATTCATCAGAAGCCACGATACTCCAGCTCTGTTTTGGCCTGATTTGGCCTGTTGTCACTATGAAAAATCCGTCCTGGAATGGTATAACGCACAAGAGTCCAGAATTTCGCCCAATAGAAAGGTACTGGGCTCTGGTTAAGTGGAAACTTTTCGAAACAAAGAGAAAAACAAATGGCAAAGAGGAGATAGAGGCACACCACCACTAAGGTATCTGAGGGTACTGTATGGAACCTGATGGCGGGTATCATACAAAAAGTTTGAGAAATTTACAAACAAAAGAATCAAATAAGCTACGTTTGTTATCGATATAAGTCTACTTTACTGAAATAAACAATCCGGTTTGTTGTATATGTGTAGATTTTTTCCCCGTCATCATCGTAGTGTCCAAAATTTAACGTGAAAAAGCTTTATAAAAATTGCATCTCTTCATTCGTTTTGAAGTTATGTCTTAATTTTGAATTTATTTTAAATTCTCTGAAGAAGAGTTTCTGATCTTCCAAAAAAAAACCTTTTCAATATTCAAGACATTGAAAACATCCAATTATTGAAATCATACCGGAAATCAATCGATATCAACTAAGGTCTATACATCTTTTGTGACGGTTCCTGTACTATTTTAATTAATTCAACTCCATGAACTCAAATAAAGTTCCTTGAGCTCTTCACCAATCTATTTAACTTATCCCAGAGCTCTTCAAAATAAAAAAAAAAAATTGTGGAAAGTTCTTCGAATTTCTTGAAGGTTGCGTCCACTTCTACGATGTTTTCTGAACTTATACGATTTGTTTATAGTTTACCCGAACTTCAAATAAAATTTAACTAAGTTGGTTGAACTTGTTAATATTTCTTATGCAGGCATGGACAATTATTTACATTCATTTTGTGCATTCATTTACATTGATTTGCCTCTAACTTTTTTCATCAACAGAATTCCGTAAAGTGATGTATGAAGCTTTTGTAGTTTTTATGATTAGCTACAACTTGTCGACAATTAAAATCTGTATATCTTACGCATGATGAACCAGAGCGAATAGAACTCACCATTGTTTATCAGTGAATGTAATTTACATTCACTGAAAAACAATTTCAAGGCCCTGATTTTCACGAAATTATGAAAAATCTGGCCGAGCTTCCATGAAGTTCCCTGAACTTCAACATAATTCTTTGCTCTTTAAACAAGTTTTGCGAAGTTTTTTTATTTTATATTTAGCTCAACTTGTACAAAGATCGCCCTTCTATAAAACTTTTAACTTAACTGAAGTTTCCTAAACTTGTATATGGTCACCGCTTTTACAAAGTATTCAAAAAAAAAAAAAAAAAAAAAATCGGAGCTCGTCAAATTTATATTAGATTCCAAGAATATGTACGATTTCACTTCAACAACTCCAAAGCCCCTACAGTTTGAAGAAACTCAATGAAGTTAAAGTAAAATGCCAATACTTCAACGAGCTTCCACAAATTTCCAAAAATGTCTATAAAGTTTGATGAAGTTCTGCAACATAATTAGTGAAGTTCGCTGAGCTTTTACAATAATAGCTGAACTGCTATAAAAATGGTTGTCCTTCTAGAAAATTTCCGGAACTTCTACGCAGTTCCTGAAGTTCTAAAAAGTTTTCTAAGGTTTTATGAAATTTCTGAAGATGTATGCTGTTTCTTAAAGTTGTATAACATTTCCTAAACTTTAAAAAACTTGTATGTAAATTGATGTAAATAATGCACTATGAACTAAATCCACCCAAATTTTCATTAAATTCTACCCAACGGTTAAAAAGTTAGAGCAATTTCATAGTGTGGCAATTTCATCGTGGACACCCTTTATAACAATCTTCGAAGTTCCTTGAAATCAATCTCTCAAGTCACGCTTTTTTTTGATTTTTCATTTATTTCTAACAAGGTAATTCTGAAATTCTGTAACAGCTATAACCCCCCTCGTGTATGCTTTCCTAACTATAGTTCCTCCATTGACTATGATCTCTCCATGAAACAGGCTATTCAAGGAGTTCCAGATCAACTTCGACCTATCTCAATTCCCCGGATTTTTACTGAAAAGTATCAACAAGTCAATTGAAATAGAAAATTTTTCACTGATGAATCACGCATTGATGGATCCACTGGCTTCGGCGTCTTCAATGAATACTCAACCGCCTTTCGGAAACTTCGGGAACCATGTTCCGTTTATGTTGCTGAGCTAGCAGCAATAAACTTCGCATTGGGGATGATTTCCGGCATGCCCATAGACCATTACTTCATCTTCTCGGATAGTCTCAGTTCGATTGAGGCTATTCGGTCGATGAAACAAGGTAGGCACTCATCTTATTTCAGCAGATGAGTTTGCTGGTCGAAAGATCATATATGATTACCTTTGTATGGGTCCCCTAACATTGCTCAATCCCAGGCAATGAGAAGGCAGACTCTCTCGCAAAGGTGGGCGCACAACAAGGCGAGATTTATGATAGAAGAATTTCACATGATGAATTGTTCCCATTAGTACGTCAGAGTCCTCGTTTAAGTTGGCAAAACGATTGGACAAGTAATTCTCTTGGGCGGTGGTTACATTCCATTATTCCAAATGTTTCTTCGAGAGCGTGGTTCAAAGGTCTGGACGTAAGTCGGGGATTCATTCGAGTGATTTCAAGACTTATGTCCAACCACTACTCGCTAGACGCACATCTCTATAGAATAAACCTCGTTGACAGCAATATATGTAGGTGCAGAACCGGTTATGATGACATCGATCACGCAGTTTGGTATTGCCCGGGTAAGGACGCCTCCAGAGCACGACTGTTGGATACCCTTGTGGCCCGAGGTAGACAACCCTTCTGTGAAGTAAGAGATGTATTGGGAACTCGTGATCTTCCCTACATGCAGGCGACCTACGAATTCCTTTGTTTGTCTGATGTTAGAGTTTGACGTGACCAGCCCCTCCTTTCCAAACAATTTCCAGTCATTGTGTCCCAGTTTTAATATCCTTCTGTTTCTGTGCTAATTGCCCCTGCCCAACCAGGATTTGGTCAACCGTCCGATAGTTCTGAAGGAGGCTTCAGAAACCAGTTTCCTACCTAGCTCCTTCTAATCGAAATTGTTACCCATTAACCTCGAGCCCGCCACGAATATTTGGTACCCAATACTAACCTAGAACTACTGCTGTTTAAAATGTAAATTCAAGCATTACTGATTTTTGGCTTCGCAAAGTGTCACACACGACTGAGCCTAGTAAATAAACGAACTAGTTAAAAAAAAATCTGCTGGAAGAGTGTACATCTTTCGCCAGCCGTAATTTTAAAATGTAGTAGTGAAGACAATTTGTCGATCCCCCCATACTACCGATGGTTTGTCTTTTCAGCTAGGACCATGGCCACCCCTAGCTCAACACCCTAGTTCTGCCTATGAATATTAACCATAACAAACGATTATGCAAAGTTTCATGTAAATCGGTGACGGTCGCATCCGATCGATTCGTCATTTGCCGTGGAACTGCGTAAAAACTTCGAAGTTCTCCAGCAAATTTTAAAATTTGACACAGTTGTTGAGGACCTTGATACAGATCTTTGCTGTTGATCGACTGGGAAATGATATTCGTATAGGGTGGCTTTTCAGTCTGGACAAAAATTCAGTCTGGGCCAGAAGGTCCCAAATGGACCGAACCGGCTAACCAAATAAAATAACAAGATTTTGATTTCTGTCGAGACTGAAAAGCCACCCTGAACTTGATACAGATCGACAGAGCAGTGAAGAGCCGGGGGTTTTGACCCACCCTATCACACATATTTAATTGTAAAGAATTGCGTGATCAAAACGTTGCCAAATTTAGACCTGTAAGCCGATCAAAATATCAGTGGCGATGGCATCGTGGCGTAGTTCCGTTTGCATATGGCAGCGGTGGCGTGGATCGGCGTGAACCTTTTGTCAGTTAATAAAAAAAATACGAAGAAGTTTCAAATACTATTTAATCACATTCTGGTTGACGAGCAAGGGCTTCTGATGCTGTTCAAAACGTTTTCGTAACAGATCAAATGACACCGGTAGGAGGATTAATCATGGTTTTTTACCTTCCTAGAATGAGATTTTTTGTTGTAGACTACGTCTTCAGGGGGTTTATCGAAAATCTAAAAATGCGACCGTCACGAAAAGGTGTTTGGTTTGGAACGCTTAAAACCTTGCCATTTATACATGATTTTAAGATCTAAATACACCTATATACATATGAACCTGCTACAATAAATAATTTCCTATTTTTCCATAAAAAAAAAACTTTTGAAAATATACAAATAAAACGTGATAATTTTGTCACTGTTTTCATGAAATAAACGTCATTATCGAGTACCACTTGGTAGTGCACCGTTCTGCTCGAACCTGTAAAGAAATAAAAGAGCGCTAATGTCACGCATCCACTCATTTTCGCATCGTACTATGATGCGTAATTATGATTCTTACTATCAAAACATTTAAGAGGTGCAGGTGCAGAACCTGTATAAGAACTTTTGCTCTGATTTTTCGAAAATAAATATCAGAATCTCCCTGATTTACAATTAATGTTGTACTAAGCATCTACTTATTGGAAAACAAACGTTTGATTTGAAAAAAAAGTTACTGCTACAGCTACTGTATTTTAAATCAATATCAAGAAAAATGTACGAGAACTTCAATAAACAGCTTAACATAGTCTACGTCAACCTTGCGGTCGTGTATTGTACACAAACCCCAATTTTTTTTAAAATATGGAATGATGATTTTGTAAAGTCTTCAATGCCTCTTTTCAGGCACTTGTAACATATGATTAAACATTAAAACCTTTAATGCATTATATTGATCAAACCATAATTAAATACTGCAACTGATTGGTTTCATGCAAGCGAGGAAATCCTCCCATCAAGACAAAATTAGAAACGTGTCCTGGTGTATTCTGCATTCTGGCAACAAGGTTCAATTTTCATTAGCGATTTCCAACTACAGGCTGCTTCCAACCAGCGTGCATTGAGGAGTGAGACATTCCCAAGTCCCATTAGGAAGCTCATTCCGAGAGCCTATGCCACCGCCAGCATCATCGGAGATAATGGCTCCCAGAGCATATATATCGCTTTACAACCCTATTTTCTATTTCGGCTGGCATCGTACATATTTTATTCATCACTCATTCGTCATGAGCCGGCAGCACCAGCAGCAGCATCCTCATCATCGTCGTAGTCGTTTTTAAGTGCAGCACGTTCTAAAATTTATACAACACATTTTATGTGCCCCTCCGAGAGCGCGGTGGAGAGTGATGGGTGATGGAAGGCTAAAACTTTTCCATCAACGTCGTAGTTGACATCGCCGACGCTGTGTCGTTTCCATCATCGTCGTCGTCGTTATCGTTGTTGCTGCTGGAAGCTGACCATCATTATTAGGATGGACCCATTCGACCATGATGGGGCGGGTAGGTAGTTGCTACCATAGCGATGGACCATCCGACCGGTTCGATCTTTCAGTCCAACACTTTCTCGTGGGCGAATGGCCAAATTTTGCATGAGGTAATAGGGATAAATTCGACGGTATGGTACGTCGCCTGATAATCATCGCCAGGAATTTACGAACATTACAATGCATCGGTATGGGTAGTATAAGAAGAATTAGCCGATCGCCTGGCGTTCGGGGCTGAGGTCTGGATATAGTGCACTTGCTGGTTGAAGCTGGTAGTTTAGAACTTCGCTCCTGCAGTGCAAGTGGATTTCATTGCATCAATGGATTCGCATTAGGAGAGAACAGTTGCACCGCGTGCATCCATCGGGTACCTCCAATGCATACCAAATTGGGTCATCATTATTCATCGTCGTCGTTTGGTGCGTTTGGTGGAACCAGTGGCGAGCTTAGTTAGATCCATGAAATAGAACAGTGGGTGTTTGTTGATTATTTGCGTTATCCGCGACCAACTCGTTATAGCTGTTTTTTTTCGGTAAGAGTTAGTTGCAACTGTCACTTCAGTCAGAATTATGACTAAAAATCATTCTTTGTATTTTCGGCAAATCGTCCCCCGCAAATCTCACTGTGTCCATCGGATCAACAACAGCCACGATTAGTCTCGAAGTGCACTTTGAACATACACGCGCCCTACTTGCAGCTGGCTGACGGTTCGATGTCTAAGCGGCGCCACACTCGACGGCTGTTCGTCCGGATGATGGTTCCGAAAAATGAATTAGGATGGACATGCGTCCACCGTGGAACAAACTGATGCAATCAATCTGCGCTCAGGCTGCTGTGTGTAATGGAAAAATTACTTTATTTTCTGTAAATAATTAATCATCTAGTCGGATGGATTCTACTACAACCGGCCGAATGTGCCTGCGTTCCTCATACGGAAAACCACTTTGAAATATTCAACTAACAAGAGAAACTCACATCATGCCACGCTCCATTAGCAGCGATCCTAGATGAAGTGTACGCGAGATTGTTATGCACATTTCACCGAATCTGAAGAGCTTTTGTATGTGCTTTCATTATTCAATTTGTGCCAACATTAGGTTCTGTATGCTCGCATTATATTGGTAACACGGCGTGTATCCTAATGGAAGCGAACGAGTGTTTCTAATAACCGACATTTCCAGCATCCCCTAATTAGTTTCCACTGCGGAGCGGGAGAATTTGCGATAAAAATTGAGATGCAACATTTTTCCACCCTAATCGTTTGCGTAAAATCTGACGGCCTAATTCGGATTTGATGCCAGCACCACCACTGCCGACAGCCGTTGCTGGGCATCATTTCAATCGACCTCAATGAAGCTGAGTTGAAATCTGTAGGGGTGGGGAGGCTGAATCTGCTGCTGATGTTGAAGAAGACACATTGTAATCATATCTGCTAATGACTTGCTCGCATTTTCAGCCTTCAAAGTGGTTGAAGCGATATCGGTAGTGACGCAAATCTGTTGCTGTAACTAAATTATAATTAATCTTCATCTAGTTTACAACATGGGACGGTGGGAGGTGGGATGAATTGACTGATTGGAGCGACATATTGACGTTAAGTTCTTGTTTTTTTTTTAAACATAATTCAAGCGAGATATGGTCATGGATTTGAGCATGGGTGGTGTATTTGAGAGAGGCAGTGTTTTATGCTCCATCACTTTATGAGGAGAAATCACATCTTGTTTCGGAAGGGGAAGTGAAGCTGTTTGTCTCAGTTTATGTGCTGATGTTTTAGATATGTAGATGAGACAAGGCGGGTTCGATAGCCGGTCCGGTCAACAAGCATAGAAGGTGGATCAACATTACAACCCCCTATTCCCCATTGCTCTTTCGATTTGTATTGAGATTCCCAACAACCGTGTCAAATTTGAACGAGTTTGGTTGAGAATTCGATTTGCGGGGGAATTTTAAAGTTAGTTTGAAAACATTTATGAGGAGCGGACAGAACATATGAATTTGCATGACAAAAATTCACGATTGACTTAATTTTGACCAACATTGAAAATCAGATTGGGAAAAATATGTATATCAAATTTTGTTCAAGACCACAAATCGAGTCGACTTTTGTGCACAAAGTTATTAAGCATTTACTTATAGCCTAGGGCTCCACGTGTTCTTACCAGTCATATATTAGATCAGCAAGCTTGATCTTGGGATGCCCCGCTAAATGCTGAATGCTTAATTCTTACCAGATAACTATCTCAGTATTATGAGATCCCTGAACAATGTTGCAGTGTGTTATTTGGGGTGGTATATTTTTGTATAGTGGATTACAACCCCCTGCTCCTGTTTGCTCATAAGTACGGTAGATGTACCAGTTACGTTCCTATTATGGTGTGTTCCAATTAAGGCATATGAGATGTCCATAGGCCATAATTGGAGCAGACCATGTAGGGTAATGAAACATAAACTGGGCAAATGATGTAGAACAACTTTGTCGAAGACCGCAAATCGATTCGAATTCTGTTCAAAGGTGAGCCTCTGATTACCCATTAGCCATATTCTTGTGTGACATAATGAAAAAAACAAAACACAATGGGTAGACGTACCCTATAGCCTATGAAAATCCCATATGCTTTGATTGGAACACACCATAATTGTAACGTATAGCCATAACTGGTACATAATCATAATCATTAATCGAGAAAATGGTTATTGTAACATTTAAACGATGACCTAAACCATGGAAAAATGCTTCTTTGCTGCGCAGTTTCTCAGATTTACAGTCCTGCTCGTGTTTTTTAGTCAGATGAGCTGAACGACGAGCAGAGCGTAAAATTATTTACACTGCACTATTCAATTCATTGCTCTATCCAGACCGTTTGTACCAAACGGTAAAGGACGAGGCAATGAAAGAGCAAACAAAAACATTCAGTCTCTCACGAACAGGCAACTTACACCGCTTGCCTTCACTCACAGAGCATGTAATTGAGGCATTTTTCCATAGAAAATGTACGCTCAGTCATTCAAAACAAGGATTGGGTATCATCACGGAAGAATAAACGTGCTGACTGAGCTAGTAACTGAGTGCTCTACTGTCAGTGACTTGTTTACTTCCCAATAATTCAGACTCTCACGAGGCAGTGAATGATGAGGCAGATGACAGTTCATATTCATATGCAAATGACTCATTGAATCTGACTGTTTTGCGCACTGGCGACGAGAAAGCATTTAGGATAAGCTTCTAAGAGAAGATTCTAAAAAACATCTAAAAGATGCTTCTTGGGATGATTATAAAAGAAGCTTCTAAAGAAGAATCTTATATAAGATTCTAAAAGATGCATCCAGAAGAAGCTTCTTTTGGTGCTTTGCTGTGAAATCCTTAGTCTCGTAACCACTTTGAAACTTTAAGCACACAAATATCAGCTTCCATGACGCGTACCACAATGAAACTGTTACTCCACGTTTGCCGCACTGCAGCTTACATGAATTAGCAATCTCAGATGAAATAAGACACTAGTTTCCGAGACATGTGTAATTGAAAGTTCGAAGTGGAAGTGCATTTATAGCCTATGTGGCAGCCATTTGTGAACTCTAATAAGGAATAACCTTGAGAAGATTTTAAAAGACGCTTCTTTTGGAAGCTCATTATAGACGCTTGCCACACCTCGCAATTTCAAGAGCATACAACTCAAGATCTACGAGGTTTACACATCTGCAAATTTAAGACATTGCTTGCTTCTCCGCAGCAAACAACAAGTAGTACTTTCAGCTACATGCATTCACAGAAACCTTATTATTTTTACATGTGAAATTGCGAAGTGTCTAGTCTAGTCTAGTCTAGTCTACACATACACAGCCAGTACTTGAAAGAGTCCTGGAAAATGATACATCTATCATTTTTCTTGTCATTATTAATGCCTGCTGCACATCAAGGATGTGAAACAAACAATAAAGCGGCCAGGCCTACTGTGTAGCGTTTAGTTAATTTTTGTGTAAGTGAATGTTTACCATGTCTACTTTATAAGTATAGACAGTGGTTAACATTTAATCCACAGGTAATCAAAGAGCGGGGACATACCGTACCAACCGCTCCGTATGCAGGATTTGAAAATAGGCTATATAAATCGTTGGGAGTGACAAAGCTAAGAAAGTTAATGTACACTCCTTGGTTGTCCGATCTCCTGGGATGGAACACAGGTATTTACCCCTTGTGTTCGAGCGTACAGTCCTCCCTCCGTACAAGCGTGGACGGCACCGCCAACCCACTGCCATCCCTCAATCGATCCAGCCGACCTCAGTCGAAGGACAACAGAGAGCGGTGTGCGGACGTAACCTGTACGGAGGGAATGTTGTATTCGCCTAGGTTATAGCGCCCTTGCTCACTACCATTTTCTTCTAGCGGTTGGGACCTGAGCACTAACTCTTGTCCTAGCCCTATATGGCATATGGTTATAGCGCCATTACTCGCTTTCTGAAAAGAGAAGAAGGGAAGGGAAGGAGAGGAAAAGGACTTGGGAAAAGGAAATGCGGAATTCCTTTCCTCATTAGTATTTGTATCGTCAACTTTTATGAAAACTATATAAATCATTTTTCCTTGGTCAGAGGTATTATTACGACATTTGAATAAGATTGTCTTATCATTTGTTATTCAAAATTTAATGTTATAATGATCAACATAGCTTTAGATTATCCAATATAAATCGGTAACACTGTCCTGCAACCGATGATTTTTCTAAACCGAAAACTAAAAGTTACGAAAAAGCACTGATGCCTTCATTAAGTTCCACTTTCACACGACGTTCAATGGTTAAACAAGTAAACAAGTTATTAAAATGAAATCACGTTCCCGAAAGCAGTCAACAATGTATCTTAAACCGGATCAAGCGTGCGCCCTATTTTTCTAAACATTCCAACGCGTTCCGCCCAATATCTATCATACGTTTTTCTACAATAGTAGCCTGGGATAAATCCTAATTCGACCGACACGTGTTTGTTGAAAAATTATATTCTGCCTAATATCAGTAGTCAGTAGTCATTAGGAAACCTGTTACTATATTACCACATATGTATCCTTCTTTCATGAATTTGTTTTACGAACATGATCTAACACAACCTTTTTCTATGACAAAACTATATTCTGATAAAATTGGATCATTGCCTAGACCAACTATTGAAACTAAAGAACAAAACAATTGGCCACGTGTCTGGAATAATATTAACTTAAAGAACCTGAACTCAAATGAAAAATCTATTCTTTATTTACTTTATAATAGGAAAATTGATCACAGAGCTCATTTGTATCGCATAGGTATTGCTGACAACCCTAATTGCTTATCATGCGGATTCCTCGAAGATCTTGAGCATATATTTTGTAAACGTTTTTCGGTCAATCAGTCATGGAACTATTTTATTAGACATTTACTAAACAGATTTGATCCTCGTTTAATGCGCTTCTTAACCTTTTCTAGTTTGATAGCCCCAACCTTAGAAGAGTTTAGCAGGGATGACAAAATTATGATTCTAAGAAAATTTGTTCAGTTTAGTCAATATATTTTGGAAACAGAACGACATATGATCTCCTTGCCTAGCTTCAAATTCTTCTTGGAAATAAATGCCTGTAATTAGTTTAGAATAGCTTAGCTTGTAAGACATGTTTATATGTTAGGAAGACAGAATAAAGATTTTATAAAAAAACAGACTGATTTTGACACATTTGACTGATGCAATTTTTCATTCGTTCATTTATTGTATGTACTGTATGTATCTACAATCACACTCCTGTCTGGCAGTGGTCTGGCAGATGTATTATGTATAAAATCTACCTGTAACCATTTTTTTATGACTGCAAAAAGTTTGAACTCTGGAGTTCGAAGGTGATAGCTTTACCGTATACCCATTAGCCCATTTCAAGATCGCATGCTTCCGAAGATTTTGCTTACAATAAGCCCCGCTCCGGTACAGTATCGATGCTGATAATGTACTGAAACTTTCTATAAAACAGTAGCGCAAAATTTGATTGACGCGTATTTAATGATTTAAAAAAAAAAAATATTTACGATAGAATTACCACATGTGAAATTGCGAAGTGTAACACGAAAAAGGACGCTACAGGGAATCACCTTAATATTGAGATTCGTTTACTCAATTCTTGAGAAGCGTTTAAGGTTCAATTTACTTTGATGCTTTTTCGAAAAATTCAAGAGCAGTTTATTTCGACGCATTAGTTCAGATTGCAAAATGCTCGCACTATTCGGTTCCTATTTTGTGTAGAATACACAAAATGACGCGAGCTTTTAGCAATCTGAAATAATGCGTCGAAAAAAACTGCTTTGAATTTTTCGAAAATGCATCAAAGTAAATTGAACCTTAATCAGTGCATGAGTAGCCCCGATTTTTGCCAAAATGAGTTCAATAGTCGATTTTGAAGGGTGTATCAACAGAAGGACAAAATGGTTGAATGAAATCTAGGGGGATTAAAGGCCAAGCGTTGATATGGATAAAATATCGAATGAAAGCTTAGAAGGTCTATAGTTTGAATGATAAAAAAGTTAAAGATAGTGTCCAAAATACGATCGCATTATTGATGAAGGTCTACGAGATTGTTTTATTTTAGCTCAATTCAATAACAATTACAAAATTATTGATTCATAAATTTTATTCAAAAATAAATAAACAAGCAACTCAATGTTTTGAAAATAGGCGACATTCAATATCCTTAATTGAATTCAGTTTGCACATTTCAAACTACCCAAATTAGGTTCCAAACATGTTCAACAAATTTGCAGGTACTTACCGAATAATTTACAGTAATCGGATTGAAAATACGCATATTAAAATGCATTAAACCGGTTTAAAATACTTCAAAGTACGTCATACCAAAGTACCAAAGAAAATAACTGTAACTTTATGCAATCGCTGATCCAGAAAGTGTACTCTGGCAATTGAAAAATTAACATCGATGTTGTGTTCCTCTAATCATTTTATATCTAGCGTGTTCGCTTATGCCAGTTTAATCTGGAATAGAATGGTATAATTTCTGACTACGTTTTGTAATAACCGTTACCTTTACAATTCATCCTGCTTAATACGAACTGTTGTTTTTAAGCTCACAACAATTTGTACACACAATTTTTTATTTTTGTATTTATGTAGGTAAGGGAATTTACGTATTCTCGGCAACCTAAGCAACTACCTTCTTTCTATAGCCTTTTTCTCTAAGGAACGCACACATATGCAGTATTGGTTTGTTTACAATCTTTTGCTGCCAGCTGCTCTAACAATTTCAGTCGAAAGAATTGTCAAAAACTGTTTTGAAACGCTTTTACAAAGCTCCAATCTTCTCAAGTGAGAGCGAGTATTGTCGTCAACCAGTTTTTCTTCGGCAACCGTTCCATTTGAACTGCATGTAAATCTGCTGTTCTATTATCGGCAACTCGAAATCAGCTACAATTTGTAGTGCGTGTGTTGAATTTCGAGAAAACCTTGCTAGATTGCTTTTTCTCAGTGGTAAAAATATAGTCAAATTGAAGCTGAAAGCATAAAGAATCGTTTGTATGTATTCAGCAAAGTGTTTTCGTAAGAAAATCGAGTGAAAATAGTGTTTCAATTTGGGTTGCCGAAAATAGTCTGTCATGCCGAAGCCGTCATTTCCCCTATATACTGGACATATCAAGATTAACATTGCAAGAGTTCCTGTCTGTATTTATCTAAATATTAATTTCATGATTCATTCGATATTCTAATTGTTTACCCACAGTTTTGCATACATGCTTCATGCTATTTGTGCTAAATGGCTTAAAGAAAAAAAAAAATGAGATCTTCTTTTTTGGCTATTGCGCCCCAACTAAAACTTTACGCTTGCTCTAAACTGAGGGGATTAGAAGCAAAGGGGTGCAATTGATTTTGATTGATTCTCTTCATTGAATTTGTCTATCGTTAATAAATCAGCGGCAAACATATTCCTTGATGAGGTTGCTATCCTGCATGACCGATGATGGCCTACTTTATCAAACTATGTAGCGGAAATAGTGTGAAATTGGTTGGTAAAGCCGGGATTATCAAAAGTGAAAGTCGATGAAGGGAATCGATCAAAATCACTTGTACCTCTCTGCCCCTAACCCCTCAACTTAGTGTTCTTTGAGCACTTGCACTGTTGTTAATGGAGAGTTTTCTTAGCCAGCACTATTTTTGTATTCGTAAATTGTGTGGCATGCACAATCATACCCTATTCCCAAGGAAGTCCCGAAAATTCGTAATAATATCGAATAATGAGAAGACCTTAACAAAATAACGATTTAAAGAATCGTTATTACAAAGGCAAACTTACCCAACTAACAATTTTTGACTAGCTTATACAGTCAAAATTTACCTTATGCAGCTAATTTTTGCCTGTATAAGCTAAGCTGCAGTTAAAATAGATGGTTGTGTACTTCTCTGGTGATATGATTCTGAACTAAACTGTGTATCATCCAATAGGTTTTGTGCATCTGAGCAACACGGATAACAGCAGCAAGTCACTTCATACACTAGTCCACCTGGTGAAGACTATTTAGGCACCGTACAATAGGTCTAATAAATATGATCAACATTGTCGAAAACAGCAACTAGGGGAAACGGATGTAATGTCGGCCTAAATGACCCTAATTTGGGTCCATACATAAATTCAGCAATCGACTAAATTTTCAATAGCGACCAAAAATATCCATTAGCACCGTCCCAATGTCGCGATCATCTAGATAATTTTTTTTTTTTTTTTTTGGTTTGTTTTTTCCGTCGATCTTGTTTTCCGTGCTGAGCACCAATGCTACCGACGTGCCAGGAAGGCAGCTCCCACACCTGGACCCTACCTATCGACCCATCAACTCATGAACCGGGGACCAACGGCTTTACTTCCCATCCGAAGGAAGGCGTGATCAGAGATGTTATGCCTCAGAACATCCCGGCGGCGCCGACTGGGATTGAACCCAGGCCTGCTGGGGTGAGAGGTAATCACGCTTACCACTACACCACCGGCGCCGTTAGATAAAATTTATAAATAGCAGATTTTTAGCGATGGGCCCAATCATAGATCCATAGAACCATTTCCCCTATCTATCTAGTATAGCTTTCAAGTTAAAGCAAGTAATTCAGAACTGAGCTGTCTTTTATTGAATAGGTCGAGTTGACAGCAACCTTCTATCTAGTCGAGATGTCGACTTAAGCAACCCATTAGTATCAAATGGCACAAGTGGTTAGTGATTTTTTCGAATGAGATACGATAGGTCTTGTCATTCAGAACAACTTTAGACTAACATTTGAAAATGGCGTAACTCCAAAATTACCATTGCGAGAAAATCGCTTCCGAATTTTGATGACCTAAAATTAAACCTATTTCACGAGTTTCTATTTTATGGATGATTTTATAAGCTTGACATAAAGTTAATAGTGTAATCTATCGTCATGCATCACTAAAAACTCAAAAAAAGTTTTCTTTGTCGTGAAATTGAGAATAAAACATCATACGCTCTGATAATTTCTTACATGTTGTTACCCCTCGGATCTTCCATCCTTTGAACTGCCAACACTGGTGATACGCCGTGGAAATACACCCTCGGGATTTTTTTATTTGTTGTTTTCTTCGTTCGCACATTTTGTGAGGGTGGAATTACGACCGCAGATTTTTTTGGTTTTCGTTTTGTTCGTTGTTTACACGTGAAATATCAATCGGATGCATTTAAAATGAATCGGGCGTGACTAGATACTACAGAATCAGTACGTTTGGCATATTAAAACAATTTAATTCGTAGTTCTGGTGCAATGCTGTTTACATTTTGAAGCTACGCCCTTTTCAAATTGTTAGACTAGAACTTTACTGAAGACAACAAACTTCTATCTAGTCGCAGTGTCAAATTAAAGCAAGACATAAGATGTAAAATTACACACTAGCGTCACCTGGTGAGTGAATTCTGAACTGAGCTGTCCATTATCCAATAGGTCTTATTCGTCCGAACAATTTTGTCCAAGACCACTACCTTCTATCTAATCGAGGTCGGAAGACACTACCTTCTATCTAATCGAGGTCGGAAGATAAAGCAATTAAAAGTATAAAAGTATACTACCCAAGTAACCATCAAGCCCGCTAATTCGCCTTTTTGCAATATAAGGCTGATACACGGCTAACATAGGACACGGTAAGCTTTATATTAGTCGCATATTAGCTTTATATTGCAAAAAGGCGAATTAGCGGGCTTGTTGGTTACTTTGGTAGTGTGATGTACCCCATAAGTCTTTCTCACTTGAACAACTTTCCCAAAGACAACAATCTTCTATCTACTGTGTTACCTGACTTATAACGAATATACGTTGTATACAAGTACCCCGAATACAACGTATAGTTCGTCTAATTTTACATTGCAAATGCTATACGTTGTATTCGGGGTACTCGTATACAACGTATATTCGTTATAAGTCAGGTAACACAGTAGTCAAGATGTTAAGTTAAGCAAATAATTTGAAAACAAATGGAATATTAGCCAAGTAACTAACCAGCCCACTACTCACCATTTTTGCAATATAAGGCTAATATACGACTGATAGAAAGTTTGAAAGCCCTATATTTATCTTATATCGCAAAAAGGGCGATTATCGGGTAATTAGCGGGGTTACTTGGGTAGTGCTAACAGTAAGACGAATTCCAAACTCAACCTCCCAATAGGCCCTTTCCATCTGAACAGCTTTGATGAAGACTGCAACCTAGTTGTTGACTACGCCCCGTCAGAATCAAACGTGACCGTGCCCACATTTAACGCTCCGCTACTGTACGCCACACCCAGCGCTGGTCAAGGGATTAATAGCACTACGAATGAATCATCATCCGGAGAGATGCAAAATAACAACAAAGCGGCCATCGTTAAATCAAATTAATCTACAGTTTTTTTTTAAAACGACAATTAAGTACTTAATACTAAATTGGTTATTCCTACATTTACGGAAATTTGAATTATCATCTACTGAATTGTTCGGATTAAGCTAAATTTAGGTGAGTTATTTACAAGATAATGATATAAGAGTGAAAATATCGTATAATACCACATCTAGACGAAAAGGAGGTTATTTAATGAGAACCAGGCTTTGAACAGCCCGTAATGACGAATGCCATTGTATTGTCGTTAGCTCATAGGTGAGAAATTCCTTAATTCTAAACTATAGCTATTTAAATACTAAACGAATATTATATACACAAACACAGGTCGTTAGCTGCGGGATATTCGAATATTAAAGTTGTTAGAGAAACTAGAAACACTAAAAGTAAGATTAACTTATACTTAATTGATTAATCTGCTGACATTACCAGTAAAAACTGTTTCATTCTTAGGAATTTTATAATTTACAACATCGACGGATTAAATTCATGGAATTTAGTTTCTTGTTTCACTCTCTCAACAACAATTTATAAAATTCTTTTATTATGTCGCTGAAATCGTCAAGTTCCACACGGACGATCATTGCAACGCAAACACCAAGGCACATAGGGGAAAACGGAGACAATCCAGTCCCAGGAACCGCGAGAACCAGTGCAAGTGGCACATCTCCGTTTGTGGTCATACCCCCTCCTAGCATCATAGGCGAGGAAAATGCTGACGTTGCCAATATCACACAACCCCAAGGAACTGGGGCAATTCCACACCGAAACGCTGTCAATGTCGAGAAAAACAACGCCGGTACCGTGATCACTGCTAGACGTAACCCTATTCGCAATGTTAGAAGAAATCGTGATTACCAGTGTCAGTTGTGTGAGGAGCGTGATGATAATCAGATGGTGCAGTGTGATGGTTGCGATCGATGGTTCCATTTCGTATGTGTGGAAGTTTCAGAAGATATCGCCAACGTCAGTTGGGTCTGTCCGGAATGTAAGGACGTACTCATTCCCCTCACCAGTACTTCCACCACAACGACTGGTCAGCAACAACAAAATCCACCCCTAAAGAAGACCAATACAGTACGAACCAAGAGCAAGGCCAGTTCTTCCCGCAGTGAGGCTAGAAGGCTGAAAGAACTTGAGCTGAAAAGACTGGAAGAGGAGTTCGAGATGGAGAAGCGTTTTCTGGAACGAAGGTACAATGTACTTAAGGAGTACAGTAGCGAAACATCAACCGAGGTCGATGACGTCGAAGATCATGCATCAAGGATTGCAGAGTGGTTAGCTGAATCGAAACACCAAGGGGAAGATTCTGGATCAGTAACGCAGGAGACGAATTGGCCACCGAACACGTCGGATAGGCCTGAGGAGCACCAAGCTTCAGATGTCGTCCAGTGCAAGCGAAATCCATCAATTTTCCATACGAATCAACTCGGTCAGCGTCGGTCAGAGCCAGTTTTGCAGTCTGAACAGCAGTATCACTCATGCCAGTCATCCACCACGTCGGTTGCAGCTCCAGAAAGGCAGTACGAACTTCATTCATCGGATGCTCATTGTTGGCAAACTGCACATTCGCAGTTCCACGATAAACCAACGTTCTTCCATAGGAAGATTTCGAATACACATTTTCGCCAACAAGCAGCTGATATTCCTGAGTTTGGACAGTTGAATATTCACGCTAAAGCACCGCTTGCACCTGAAGCAAATCCTAGTGCACAGAGTGGCTACCCGCAGCAAGCGCAGCCACAATTACATGCCAGACCATCGTTCGTTCCTTCCATTAATGCAGGTATCAATGTCAACGAGTTCGCTCCAGGTCAGTATTCAACTCCAAAACAATCGACTAATCCGAGATTATACCCGGCAGCAACAACCGCAGACGAAACATTCTGCATTCTGAACCGGAACCAAATTGCAGCACGGCAGGCGGTGTCCAAGGATCTGCCTGAATTTGACGGAACACTAGAGGACTGGCCACTATTTTACTCTACGTTTAATTCGTCCACACAGATGTGTGGTTTCACGAACGAGGAGAATATGCTGAGATTACGCAAGTGCCTGAAAGGTAAGGCTTTGGAAGCAGTAAGATGCGAGCTACTTCACCCGTCAAACGTAGCGGATGTTGTGTCGACTCTGAAAATGCTTTTTGGGCGATCAGATGCAATTGTCCAGTCGATCGTCAAGAAGATCAGGAGTCTACCTCCACCAAACATGGAGAAACTCGAGACGGTGGTGAATTTTGCACTGGCTGTGAAGAATATGGTTGCGACAATCCGAGCCTGTGCTGTAGACGACTTTGTCTTCAACGCATCACTCCGATACGAATTAGTAGAGCGGTTGCCGTCAAGCCTAAAATTAGACTGGGCGAGGTTTGTTCGGAATAACCCAAACCCAGATCTTGTAAACTTCAGTGCGTGGCTGTACACTATAGCGGAGGATGTAAGTTCAGTGATGGTTACTACAAGTCGTGATCAGCGATGTCGTGGTACCAAGAAGGATGGGTTTCTAAATCTTCACTCTGAGTCAGAGTCCAGCAGCTCGGAACCGACCGAAGCGTCTACCAAGCCGAAGTCGATTGCGCCAAAGGAAACTGTCGAAGCTGAATGTGTAGTGTGCAAGGGAAGCTGTTCGAACGTGGCGAAGTGCAGTAGATTCGAATGCTTGAGTTACGACTCGAAGTGGGCAACTGTGAAGGAGTGCAGACTTTGCCGCAAATGTCTTCGTAAGCACAATGGCTCATGTAAACAACAGAAGAAATGTGGTACAAACGGATGTACGTACCTGCACCATCCTTTACTCCACAACCCGGTGAACCATCAAACATCAACACAATCGACATCGCAACATACTACTGATTGCCTTCCACATTCGGAAGGATCAGAACCAAGCTGCAATTTGCATCAGGGACAGTCCACAGTGCTATTCCGCATCGTTCCAGTCGTATTGTACGGACCAAAAAAAGTTGTGCAGACTTATGCGTTTATCGACGATGGATCTGAGCTAACTCTTATGGAGCAGAGTTTGGCAGAGGAATTAGGCGTTGAAGGACCCAAAAAATCTCTGTGCTTAAAGTGGACTGGCGGTACTCGAAAGTTAGAGAATGAGTCGCAACAGGTGAATCTACAAATCTCCGGGGCGCGAAGCTCAAAGAAGTACGATCTGGCCGGAGTCTACACTATGTCTTCTCTACAAATTCGTCCACAAACGTTGCTGCTTTCCGTGTTGCAGAGGAAGTATCCACATCTGTCTGGATTACCGCTTGAATCATATCATGACATAAGTCCGCGAATTCTAATCGGTTTGGATAACACCGATCTCGGACACGGATTCAAGAGTCGTGAAGGAAAGCCAAACGAACCGATCGCTTTAAAGACGCGCTTGGGTTGGATGGTTTATGGTAACTGTACTGGTAAGCAAGATACAATCGGATACTTAAACTACCACAGCGTTCAAACCTGTGAGTGTAATCGGGAGTACGACGATGGCCTCCATAAAGCGATGAAATCATACTTTGCGCTTGATAGTCTCGGAATCATCAAACCAAGCAAGCTTCTTCTTTCAAAGGAAGATCAGCGGGCGCAATCTTTGTTGGAATCTCTGACACGTCCTATGAATAACCGTTACGAATCTTGCCTTCTCTGGAAATACGATCACGTCCGTCTTCCGGACAGTAAAGGGATGGCTTTCAGACGTTGGAAGTGTTTAGAAACTCGGATGATTAAGGATCCCGAGCTTGCCGAGGCACTTAAATTGAAGATGCACGAACATATTAGCAAGGGCTATGTGCGAAAATTGATTCCAGAAGAACTGCACGAATCGCATGCTCGAATTTGGTACCTGCCAATTTTCGTAGTGATGAATCCCAACAAGCCTGGAAAGATACGCTTAGTGTGGGATGCTGCAGCAACTGTGCACGGTGTTTCACTGAACTCAGTTCTCTTGAAGGGCCCCGATCAATTAACATCGCTTCTGTCCGTACTGATTCGTTTTCGTGAGTTCCGGGTGGCGGTATGCGGTGACATCAGAGAAATGTTCCACCAAATACAAATGTTGCTGGAAGATCAGCACTGTCAGCGTTTCTTTTGGATGGACGACGATGAGTCAGAACCAAGTGTCTATGTTGTACAGGTGATGACCTTCGGTGCCTGCTGTTCTCCAAGCACTGCACAACACGTCAAGAATACCAATGCGAAGAAGTTTGAACAGGACTACCCAGACGCAGTCGACGCTATCATCAAACGGCACTATGTCGATGACATGCTCGTGAGCACGGAAACAGAAGAAGAAGCCGTGAAGTTGGCTCAAGATGTAAAGAAAATCCATGAACATGCCGGGTTCGAAATACGCAACTGGATCTCCAATTCTGCCATGGTCCAGGCGACGTTGAAAGGAGCAGCAACGGAGGAGAAAAATCTGAATATCGGCGAGGAGGCAACGACGGAAAAGGTGCTTGGAATGTGGTGGAACACATCAAATGATTGTTTCACGTACAAATTGTCTTCCCGGTATGATGAAGCACTTTTATCCGGTAGCCGTCGACCAACGAAACGGGAGGTTCTCCGGACGCTGATGATGATCTACGATCCCTTAGGCTTCATTGCACATCTTCTAATGTTCCTGAAAGTGCTTCTGCAGGAAATTTGGAGAACGTCGGTTGGCTGGGATGATCCAATTGAAGACTTGCAGTTTGAGAAGTGGCTGAAGTGGTTGGCAGTATTTCCGGATATGAGACTTGTTGAAGTACCTCGATGTTACCGATCATTGACGTCAGTAGAAGCTGAAGTAGAGATGCACACATTCGTCGATGCAAGCGAAAACGGTTTTGCGGCAGTAGTTTACCTCCGATTCCGAGAAGGGAACGTGATCGAATGCGCTTTGGCGGGAGCAAAAACCAGAGTGGCTCCACTGAAGTTCCTGTCCATCCCACGGTCCGAGCTACAAGCAGCGCTACTCGGAGTTCGATTAGCGGATACTATACTGGCGTCCCTCTCCATCAAGATCTACAAACGGTACTTCTGGACAGATTCCAAAGATGTCCTCTGTTGGCTGGCATCCGATCATCGGCGATACAGCCAGTTCGTGGCTTTTCGGGTCAGTGAAATATTAGAATCGACCGACGTCAACGAATGGCGATGGGTCCCAACGAAGCAGAACGTCGCTGATGAAGGAACAAAGTGGACACGAGTTCCTGATTTTTCCAGTGATAGCCGGTGGTTCCGTGGACCAGATTTTCTAAAGTTTCAATTTCAGGCTCAAAACATATCATTCCACCTAAATCTGCATTCTGTACCACTGTGCAATGTGCCAACCGCCACATCCACAGATGAACTGAGACAAAACAGATCCCGAGCAGGAGAAAATAACTACACAGTATGAACGAAACGTGTAATTTTCTGTTTTACTACATGTAACAAAAAGGTTCCATGATAAATAACATATTTTTACATTAGTTTTTAAAATTATATAGATATTTTTTGAGGTTATGGATAGTATTTTCGGTAGTCATTTTTCTTCGGACAATTCTGAATGATTTCATCGTACATTTTTAATTTTAGATTTATTTCCATATACTAACTACATTTTAAAATAAAATGGACATCAATAACTTCAAAGCACGCTCTCACATCACTGTGACCCGCTTGGAGTGGAGAGCATGCAAATTGATGTTTTTTAATAATCTCCGCTGGTCCTGCAGAAAGGACCACCACCATGGAGATTTGGAAGTGCAGATCCGTTTTTGGATTCCTGGGAAATTGCACGTTCCAAGCACTGGAACAGAAAGCTACGGATCAGTAACCTATTCGATTTTTGCATAGCGACGGATCTTACGAAAATCTGTTCCCGAATGAGAGTGATGGGGCTTCTTCATCCTTCCGTTGGCGGGATCACACTTATGTCTGATTATCGCCACTTGGGGTACATTGTATCCCGTGGATTTTCTAGCGGTTCGTATCGTATCGACCATTCCATATTCAGATTTGAAGAAATTTCGCACTGAAAAGTTTAAGAAATTAGTGTAGTACATAAAATTTATGAAGCTGATATTTTCAACCAGGAACTTACCATAACACTTCTAGATTCTGTCACTACTTTCAGTGCGTACCTATTACTGTAATACTATTGATACGATAAAAGATGAGGAGGAAATTTATTTTGATAAACACGTCTTCTATCATGGCTGACGCACTGCTTTGTTGATAAACGTCAAACGCTGAATGCCGAAAAAATTACGTTAAGTACATGTAAAATTATAATGTTTATGATGTAAAGTTGAATGTGTCATGTAAAATTAAATTGTGTTTCAATTAAATTCATACCATTAATTTAAAATTAAATCGAAAGAGATCCAATTCTAATTTGGATGTAATGTTTTCGGTATGTACGTCTTTACAAATGTAAATTTATGTGCGTTATTGCATTACGTTAGCATTTATGCAGTGACTTCTCAAATTAAGTGACGGTTAATTTTCATTTATTTTTGCTGTGTAATGAATGCCTAATTCTGACCTGATACCAGAATTTGGTGTTGACCAGCATGACATAAGAGGCAAAATAACAAAGAATAATACCAAAAAATTGCATACAAAATGCTTTGCAAATAACAAAAATTGATATTTGCATACCAAAAGAATACCTGTCTGGTATTGTTTTGGTATTGCTTATTATTATTTGGTATTGGAACAGTATTGTGGGAAATTTTTTTTTGGTATTATTGTTTGATATTTTACCTCTAATGTCAGGCTCATCCATACCAATTTGAGGTAACGAGATATTAGTTCCTGCTCGGGAATCATACGCTATGCTCAGGGAAGTCGAGAAATTTTTCATCCCGAAAAATTCCTTAACTGAACCGGGAATCGAACCCAGCCACCTCCAGCCTGGTCTTGCTTTGTGAAGGTGCCAGTTATAAGTGTTTAAAACCTGACACTATTTCGTCACACAATTTTTTGATTTACACCCCATTATAGTCCACAAAAACGTAGTTCTACGTCAAAAAATGCCAAAAATGGAAACGGAAAAAAACGTTGAACGTACAAAACATCGAATTACATCTAGGAGGACGAATATTCAAATGAACGGAATCTGTACATTTCTTACAATAGTAGACGACTTCTATAAAATGTCCAGATTTTGAATTATTTCTTAAGGTTCAATTTACTTTGATGCTTTTTGTGGGATGAGAATGTGTCGAAATTTGACAGTTTGACCATTATTCCTTTTTTATGGTTTCTTAATAGTGACCATTTTCACAGTCGACCGTGTAAACTCTTGACCTGGGAGCTGCTTGAAATCCGCCTTAACGTATACGTTCAGTATAACGCAATCAAATTTTTGACGCAATCAATCTGCGTGGGAATAATTTGGATTTCACTTATACGCGAGTAAAATTTGATACGTTGTTACTATTGCTGCGACGCCATTTTGACAACTGAATGCAAAATGGCAATAACAGACCTACAAAATGAGGGGAGTTCAAGTTTTTTAAAGGGTCGATTGAACGGAATTTGAGTTGACCAATTTTTGACCGTTCCACCCTTTACCATATGTTTCAGGTTCTTTAAATCGTCCACGATTTCAGATGATGTGTTCTACTAAATCAACCAAGACTGGGAAAATGTCTGTAGCATCGAAATAAGTCCAAACAGATATATAGTGTTTATGTGCATCATGCACGACCTATTGCCACGTATACCAGAAGTTATAGGTGCTGCAAACCGTTCTGGAGTTCAGATGCTTTAATCAAGCAAGGCTGGGACAATGTCCGTAGTATGGAAGACAAACTCAAACTGTGGATCATTCACGACTTTTTTCCTTTTTAACGTCGGTCTCTGTTCCACAATCTAGTGCCAATCACCGACGGACATCGATTACCATCCATTGACGGCAATCGAATGTGCAGGAAGGCAGCTTCCACACCTGCGTAGGATATCGCACCCATTTAACAACACACATGGGCCGGGACCAACGGCTTTACTTCCCTTCCGGAGGAAGACGTGACCAGAGATTTTTATGCCTCAGAAAAATCCCACCGACCTCGGCTGGGATTGAACCTAGACCCATTGGGGTGAGAAAGCAGTCACGCTTACCACTACACTACCGGCGCCGGCTTCACAACTTATTATCATGCATACTAGGTGTTATAGGTTCTCCAAATGTCTAGAAATTCAGCTGTTCTACTAGATCACCCAAGACTGACAGATTCATAGTGTCTGTGTGGTTCATGCATAACCTATTTATTTCACATTCCCGAAAACCCAAGGATTCAATTTGATGGGAATTTATATGCACGTGGCTTTACTACAGATGCTCGGTGGCGTTCAAACTCACCGGCAACCGCACATGCCCCACTCAGAGGAACACATGGTCCTATACTCCCACTGCTGAAGCCTGTGACCAAAAGCCCAAAAGCTTTCCAATTCTGTCGTGCGTCTCCTCCAGTCGGAGTGCAATCTGCAGAGCAGTAATGTTTAATTTTGCTCCAGACCACCGGCATTCTCGAATGAATTGCTTTCCAATGAAGAGCGATGAGATTTTTCCACCAACGCCGCTGTTGTTGGAAAGCTGAGAGGGACCTTCTGTGCTCCAAGTCCGTGGGATCGTTTTTCTTGGGAAATAAATTTCGAATCGTTCCGTAGGTACCTACCCCTTCTCGGAAACGGGGAAAACGAAGCATGAATCGTTCTCCGTTTGCTTTGAATGGAACTTTTTCAAAAAAGATTTAACTTGTAATAAAATAATGAATTTACGAGGTAAATAAAGTCTTCGCACAATTTCAAACCAAACCGGGGGGTGTATCATCATTCCAGATGGGGATGGATTTTTTTTTTGTTGCATTCTCGCTCACGACTTGTTGGAAAATGTAGCATATGAGTTGCTCGGATTCATAAAATTTGAATTAAACGTTCCATTTTTTTTTCCGGTGGGAAAGGGGAACCGGAAAAGTGCTTTTGGAAAAAGTTATGAGGGAATTATTTATTCACACAAGTATTTCAGCACATTATTTCACCCTTCACACTCCCAAAGAGTGATACAATTCGTTTGAGTGGTGCGAGTGAGAGGGGGAGTACCATGAATATAAAATTTAACTTAAATGGTTTCAATTTCCCCGATGCCAGGCGAATCATCTTTATTAATATTTTTAAATACATTTTTCGTCTGTTGTATGCCATCGCATTTCCCGGTTTTTTTTTTGTTCAACTGTTTCCATATTGTAACCACCTTCACCTCATGCCTTCATGTTGAATTTCGATCCGCGAGGCAATTGCGATGCCAGGCGTTGAAATATTAAATTCCCATAAATATGTGAAATTTAATTTAATTACAATAAATTATTGAAATTAAAATTAATTAAAAATATATATATCGAAAAATATAAATATGGGATAAATAATTAATTTTCGGTGAGTCGCATTTTCGCTGGCAATCTTCGTTAGGCCGGATGCTGCGTTCGTTCGTTATATACCGGGGTAGGTTTCAATCAAATGAAACAATTTTGCACATTTTTCTGTCAGCACTTTTCGGTGTTTTACGAATTCTAGCAAACAGATGCACATATATCAAATTAACCTGTATTCAGGGGTGTAGCAAGTATAGAAAAAGGCTTTGATATCAGGAGAAATGGCTCTAATGTTGACCTATGGATCTAAGATTGGGCCCATCGCTAAAAATCTGCTATTTATCAATTTTATCTAGATGAACGCGTCATTGGGACGGCACTTATGGATATTTTTGGTTGCTATTGAAGATTTAGTCGATTGCTGAATTTATGTATGGGCTCAAATTAGGGGCAGTTAGGCCGAAATTACATCCATTTCCCCTATAACATGTAATTTCCATCTGAAATTTAGAGAATTATTTGGGTTTATGATTTATGAGTTTAGACTTGAGCTTGAGATTTCTAAACAATTAGCTCAATCCTTAATTTCAAAGGCTTAGTATAGCTTGATTTATTTATGCTTTTGCTAGATGTCTGCTGCCTAGGATTTGGCATTTTGAAAAGGACTTCTGCAAAAGTTTTGTCAAATTGATTAATTAAAAATGCTTTGTTAGAATGGTTATCAGGATTTCAACGAACTTTTAAGCTGCATGGGGAAAAAATACTTAAAATTCGTCGTTCAATTTTTTCCTTGACATCTTTATTAAAGAAGCTGCAATTAAATAAAAATGATTTTTCTCCACATAGTTTTACCTGCTTTACTAGAGAGCCAAAAAATCAAATTTTGAGATAGTTCAATTTCTCAACATGCCATGTATTTTGATGACACTCTATTTGTGATTTCCCTTTGAATACCTGACGCTGCAAAAAATGTATGGTACCTCTATATATGCATTTTGATTAACATAAGAAGTTCCTCCTTTTTTACATATTCTGCCGGTGCGGCGGGAAATCTTTTGAGGGATGAGCTATTTTGTGTGCAGAATGTGTTAAAAAGGAGGGACTTCGGATGTTAATCTAAATGCATATAAAGAGGTACCAGATATGTTTTGCACTGCACTATCCTCTGTGAACAATTAACGGAAAACAGATTATGTGTAGTTTCCGATAGATGTCACCGTCAACAACAGCAGTGACATATGTAGGAAAATGAATGCACAAGCTTGAAAAAATGAGTAATAGTTTCCGACATATGTCACCCTGTCAGTGAAAGATAAACCAATTTTGCGGTATGGGGATTTTAGAAAATCATCGATTTGTCTTCAAACCTTACTTCTAGCGGCGAGAAAATTTCTACATTTAGTTCTTTTTAGTAATAGTGACATTATGTAGAATCAATACATCAAAAAAAAAATTGCACCATTTTTAATATTTTTAATTAAAAGTGAATTTCGCCATACATTCTCAAGTCGATTTTCCACCAGCCCATACGATTGTAGACCCATACGATTGAGGGCTGCTTACCTTATTCCGATGCAATATCAATAACAATAAACTGTGTCTTTTTTTTTACTTAGGAAGCTACAGCTCCTAAAATGGAATTTTTGCAGAAATCATTGATTGACATGATTACTGATAAATATGCTTAAATCTAACTCCATGTTTGATGCTTTTCAAACTGGAGTAAAATTTGCGAACAATATTGTCATGACTTTGAAATTCAGCAGTGCATTTTAAATCATTAAATATTTTAAATTGGAATGCTCGATCTCTTAAAGATAATGACGATTAAGACGAGCTATTTAACTTTTTGAGGGTTCATAACGTGCATATTTCCGTTATAACTGAAACGTTCCTTAAACCTGACCATAAGGTTAAAAGGGACGCAAATTATTACATTTATCGATTTGCGGACCTTGTGGTGGCGTTGCCATCGTTGTTCATAGACAAATCAAACATAAAATTCTTCCCTCATTTGAAACCAAAGGTTTTGAAGCTTTGGGAGTTTTTGTTGAAACAAAATTTGGACAACTTACGTTTCCTGCCATCAGCGTCGTTCTGGACCTGCGGTCGAGTTCGGTGGTGGTGTCTCCCAACCATCGTTTTCAGGCAAGTATGCATACATTAGTTACAGTAATTTTCCTGATCAGCTTCCGTGTTCCAGTGCAACGCCTCAAGCATCTGCCGGCTATTTCCAGTTGAGAAGTACTTCTGATACTGCTTATTCACAACATCCGCTTTACTGTTCGAACAATCCTAATTCATCTCCGGGGCGCACAATAGACCGCTCTTTGGAAGCTCCTGGTTCCTCCAGCCCAGTCGTGCCGATTCCTGCCAGCGTTCAGCATAGTCGTCCTCGACCGGTGGCTGGATATGAATCAGGAGTCTTGCACCTTGCCTCTACAAGCAAGTACAATCAATATATTAATATATTCGAAGCTGTTCAATATTTCATTACAGCAGGGGGAGTTCCCTACGCGTTGGAAATCGTCATTCATGTTCTCGATCTACAAGAAAGGAGACAAGTGAAACGTCGAAAATTACCGAGGGATCACATCACTCAGTGCCTGCTCTAAAGTTTTCGAAATCATCATCAACGACACATTATTCTCTAGCTGCAGAAATTACATTTCTCCTGACCAACACGATTTTTATCCCAAGAGATCAGTTTCAACAAATCTAGCTCCGTTCATTTCTTTATGTCTTCCGAGTATGGAAGCTGGAGCGCAGGTGGACGTTGTATATACAGATCTTAAGGCTGCATTCGACCGGGTTGACCACTCCATACTGCTAGCTAAACTTGAACAACTCGGTGTATCCTAATGTTTAACTCGTTGGTTCAAGTCCTATCTGACCAATCGGGAACTTTGTGTTAGAATCGGATCAGAGCAATCGGACTATTTTACAAACAGCTCCGGTTTTCCTCAAGGTAGCAACTTGGGACCATTGCTATTCTCGATTTTTGTGAATGAGGCCGGACTGTTCCACCCAACTGGTTGCCGATCGTTCTACGCGGATGATGTGAAGATCTATGTGATTGTTCGTAGCTTCACCGATTGCTTGCGGCTTCAGCACCTAATCGATACGTTCGAAGAGTGGTGCGATGATGCCTCTGTAACTCTCAATCCTGGGAACTCGGAACGCGCCGTAGAAAGCCCCATGGAAGCCCCCAATCCCACTCAGTCTCAGTCCTGCCATCAGCAGCCTTCGTTCATCATAGTCGTTCCGGACCTGTTGTCGAATGTGGAGAGGGGGTCTTCCAACCCACTCACTATGGCGAGAATCTAATGAGACTTGATGATGGTCAGTTATTGCCTGATGTATCTGTGATTTCCAGGGTGAGCAGTCGTTCGATTCTTTGCCGCAAGCAGGACGTCGTGATCTTCTACCAAAACGCCGGTGGAATGAATTCTGATGTTGAAAAGTACCGCCTAGCTGTATCGGATTGTTGCTACAATGTAATTGTCCTGTGCGAAACGTGGCTCGATTATCGAACGCTTTCCAGTCAAGTCTTCGGTCCTGACTACGAGGTCTTTCGTTGCGATCGGAATCTTAACAATAGCCGTAAATGTACTGGTGGAGGTGTCCTTATAGCTGTCCGGGTTGGAGGCAAAGGCCATCGAGAACGATTTATGGATCTATGTGGAGCAGGTTTGGACAGCCATCAATCTGGGTGATCACACACTATTTCTATGCGCTCTGTACATTTCACCTGATCGAGTCCAGGACAAGGAACTCATCGATACTCACTGTTGGTCAGTTTTCACAGTTACCGAAAGTGCCACTCCAGTTGATGAGATATTCATTTTTGGTGGCTTGAATCTGCCAGGCGTTTCGTGGAGTCCATCTCATAGCGGTTTCCTGTACCCAGATCCTGATAGCTCTACATTTCACGCAGGAGCTATTAGCCTTCTCAACAACTACAGCACAGCGACGCTTTCTCAAATTAACCATGTGGTTAACGAAAATGATCGTAGTTTGAATTTCTGCTTCGTGAGCACACAGGACATGACTCCATTAATTTCCTCGGCTCCTTGTGCACTAACTAAGCTAGTTCCACATCACCCTCCTCTAATTGGCACTGTTGAGGACAAACTCGTGCGTGATTTTGACGACTATCCTGCTACTGTTTCTTATGACAATCACCAATCTGCTGTGTCTCACATCGTATATAACCGAAAGCATGTCGGATTGGGTTCAAACGGACGTTACACGCTATGTCTGAAGGCACTTTTTTTGCAACATTAATGTAACTCAGTTTTTTCATCACAGGAAGTTAGAATGGATCTTAACAATCAAATCAGTGATGGTTTTAAAATATTTCATCTTGGGTTTTTTGAGAAAACGTATTTTGAAGTATACTTAGTCGTTTATGAAGGCGTATATGGACCATTGACGATACAAAACTGTTACGGATCGAAACAAATACAACTGAATATGATTGTTGGAGATTAAGGTAGTCAAAATACTTCGTTTCAATGGTATAGTAAGATTTCCTCTTCGGTACCGTAAGATGTCGTAAGTTTGTCGTGAACTCATAATGTTTAAAATGATGAAATAATTTACAATGGAGAGAATAAACTAAATTTACTATAATTATCAGTTCCATCTGTTTCATCCATTCTTATCAATGCTTACATAAATATCTAAAGATAATGATAAAATAAACTTGGAGCTGCCAAGATAAGGAGATTACTTCAAATGAGCACTACTATACGATACCACCGCTTTCATCAAGTTTTTGTCGTATCTGAAATTATTTTCCACTGCTTTATAGATACTCCATGTTTGGGAAAAATCATTATGAACAGCTTCGTTTGTTTTTTCCGTGAACCAGGCTAAGACTTTTCGTGTGCTCTTGCAAAAATCTATAATGTGATATTTAACAATATTGAATTTTGGGGCTACCGGAAGGTTTCGGTAGACCAACTTTCACAAAAAAGACCTATGCACTCATTCATGAGTTCATCACCAAAACAATGTCTCATCATAGCATCCATATTATCCAAAACCATTAGCTGATGATCAAAATTGCATCCTTCCAAAACTACACGATTATCAAGCACCTACAATGGCGACCAGCGAATCCAAATTGCGCATGATGAGCAGCAGCCACAGAATTTGAAGCGTTATTGAGATCATTATTGGCCGCGTTGTCTTTTGTCATAGCTGATTTGATACCGGGCTGGATAGTTTGACGGTCGGTATGTCTCATACGCTGAGCCAATTTTAGCGTATGTAACATAATACAAATATAGTGTAAAGTTATGTACATACTGACCTTATTAACACTCGGATTAAGATCTTTCTTAAAGCTGAGTAAATCTTCGTGAGAGATTTTTTACCATATTTACATCTCTTTGATGGACTTTCAGTAGGCCGATTTGACAGCACATCCCGCCCCTGCTGCCACCCTGCTCACATTTTATAAAGGAAGTGTAAAAAAGAAAGAGATATCGCAACAAATTATCTCTATCATACCTGCTTTCTAAGACATGGAGTGGGAGTTGTTCCACCAACGACCCGATGAGACAGCTTATAGAAGTTAAATACATTCAAATTCATATCCCTGTCCATTTGGTTTTTCCTTGATTTCGTTGAACTTCGATGAAATTCTTCAATTTTTTCTGATGTTCTTAGAACTTTTTTTAAGTTCTCAGAACTCCCCTGAAGCTCACAACACATCCCTGAAGTTAGCAGAATTTTCCTGAGGTTTATAGAGCTTCTCTGAAGATCGAAGTACATCTTTAAAGTTTGAAGAATTTTCCTAAACTGAGATCAATGAACTCCTGTGAAGGTTGTTAAACTTCTCTGATTCTGTTGAGGAACGACTTTAACTTTTCTAAAATTCACTACAGTTCCCTATAGTTCGCAGAATTTCCTAGAAAGTCGCTGAGCCTTCCTGAAAGTTTCCTTAGACAAAATATGGGAACTGCAATGAAACTCTAGCAATTCTGTAGTAGTTTAAGGTGAAGGCTACCTAAACTAACTGGGCAAGAGCAGCTAATACCATGTGAGTTTCATTCCTGTATTATCGACATTATCTGTAAAGCGATTTTCAAACAACTTCGTCATGGGTTCCAAAAATCCAAACTAATTTTCTATCCCTCAGGGTTGTAAATGCCACCTTCGTTACCAGCTGAGTACGGCACACAAGCATTTCAGATACCTACTAACTCTTTTATTGAACTCTGATAAAAATCTTTCAGCGAACGTCGCTACTAAAGCGGCGTAATTTTTTTTTGTCAATCGCTTTTCGAAGCACAACAAGCGAACTCTCTATTTTCAGCGAAAGATTCAAAAACACTCGAAACAGGCAGAAAATCAATGCCTACTATGATTACGTGGCTGTCTTGGACTGTCCTACTCGTTTTACTCTTATGAGGGAAGAGACATTAAACAAGAAGTTGTTCTAGCAACAAATATTAATTGATTTTGCGCAAAGTCGACGTAATCTATACGCATCTTGCTTGAGAGTCAAAGAGAACTCTTTAATGCCATTTGGATTAATTCAATCAACTTTTGAACCTGATTTAATTGCATTTGTTCAATTCGCAATAGTTTTGTATCGTCAATAGTCCAATATACGTCTTCGTTATCGGTGTTGTAAACTTCAAAACACCATTTCTCAAAAAACCCAATATGAAATATTTTCAAACCATCACAGAGTTGATTGTTAGGATCAATACTAACATCCTGTGAAGAAAAAACTGAGAAACATGAATATTGCAAAAAAAAAGTGCCTTCAGACATAGCGTGCGTTACCTATCCGCAGCATTATTGAACCATGCTATTGCGATTGCTAAACTCGGCAGGCTCGGTGTATGCGGTAATCTTCTGAGTTGGTTTCGATTATATCTTACCGGTCGGTAACTAAAGGTTGCCATAGGAGATTGCAGATCAGCTAGCTTCCTCACCACATCAGGCATACCTCAGAGGTGCAGGTTAAACAGGATGATAGTGAACCCAGCCAAATGCTCCGCTATTTCGTTCTCACGAAAACAACAACCGATAATATTAAGCTGAGTGGTGCGAAGTGAAATTTTCTTCATGTTGGTAGTGTTGAAATAAACGTTTCATCACCGTCGGTTGGTAGAGAGAAGTGTCAAACGGCTTTTTGTGCAGAGCCGATTCGTGACTTTGTGATTGTTTGTTGACATTGTTCATAGCTGGAGTTTTTACGGAGTGGAATAAAATTCAGAATGAAGTGTTTTGCTCACTTTTGCAATTATAAAGATGGACACGACGAACAGCGAAGCCTATTCAGGTTTCCCAAGGATTCAGCAGTACGAAAAGAGTGGCTCAGTTTCTGTGAGGTGGATCTCAATTTTCAAATCAAACCCAGTGACCGGTTGTGCAGTATTCATTTTGATAAAAATTGTGTAAAACATCTGAATTCAGTTGCTTATCGTGATAAAAATGCAATCCCTACACTGCGAACATATGATGATGGTCCATTTATCAGTGAAACAATTGACGAAAGTGATAAAGTTGTTAACGATGAAGATTGGCGATCGCCGGAACTGGAAAATATTGCAAAGCAAAGGTGAGACATTTTTTAAATTGAATTTGAAATCAACAAACAAAATAGGGTAGAGAGCCTCTGCGAGAACGAGAACGAATGATCGTGTGAAACTCGAACATGAAAACTCTATAGAACCTCCGAAGAACCTCGCTGGCAGCAACTAAAATATCCACTGAAACCTCTTCTGTCGCGGGAAAAATCTGTTGAAATTTCCTGGAACTTTTGTACTATCATCACAAATCTCCTTAGAACGTTCTCCGAAGTCACAGTCGTTCCTGAGCGAAAAAAAATCGGAGGGGTTTTTTTCAGCGCAGGAGTCTACTTTGGTCCAAAATACGCAATAATACTGTTATTTTTAATTGTTTGAGTCGTTTCGAATCACGTTTTTAAAAAGATCAAAAACATTACTGAAAAATATTTATTTTTTATTTTGGACGATAACAATACTTCTATCTATTTCAACGAACCACAATGATAAAAAAGTGGTTCGATTTGACAGCTTGAAAGTGGTTCGATTTTGAGGTCCGTCTTCGCACCACTCAGATATTAAGCTATGACCAGCTTGGATCGACAATCGAACGCGTGAATCAGGTGAAAGACTTGGGTGTGATCTTGGATTCGCAGCATTCATTCAAGCAACACATTGCATGTGTTGTCGATAAGGCGTCAAGAACTTAAGGGTTCATTTTTAGGATAGCTAAATACTTCACTGATATCTACTGTCCAAAATCTCTCTATTGTTCGCTTGTTCGATCGACGCTTGAGTATTGTTCAGTGGTTTAGAACCCAAACTACAACAACGTTGTCGAGAGAATTGAATCTGTTCAACGTTGCCTTCTTCGTTTTAAGTTGCGTAGGTTGCCTTGGAATGATCCATTTCGATTACCCAGTTACGAAAGCCGTTGTCAACTTATCGACCTCCGGACTAGAAGAGACACAAGCAGAGCCCTAACCGTGGCCGATATCCTGCAAGGAAGGACAGATTGCGAGGCTATCCTGAGGCAAATTGACCTGAATGAATGACCGCGTAGTAACAACCTTATGCTAAGACTGCCTCTACGTCGGACAAATTATGGAGCATACGGTGCGATTTGCGGACTGCAGAGAACATTCAACAGAGTTGCATCTATTTTCGACTTTCATCTCTCCCGTGATGCGCTTATTCGAAAGTTTTCTGCTGTTTTCGCCGGTAGGAGTAACTGACTATAAGATATATGTTGTTTAATGTGTTTTATGTTATGACCATGTTTGATGTATTTTTTTCCATATTTGATAAGTGATTTGATAATTTGATTTCCAAAACGCGAGGTTAAAATCGATTCAATTTTAATAGACGACGATCTTCAGCTCTTGATCCACCTTAAAAATGTCCGTAGGAGACAAAGTCAAATAACACGCGATCCTGCCATGAAAGTTATCTGGCGGAATTAGCAAAAAACAAATTAAAAAGCGATTCTCTGCCCTGAGGAACAAAACTTTTGAAAATAATGTTTCTAAATTAGACCCGAGTTCCAAACCCTTTTGGAAACTCACAAAAATTGGTTAGCCATGCTGAATTCGGTTCTGATCACCTTCCAGTAATTTTTGAAATATCCCAAGAAATAATTTATAATCCCAACAGCTCTACTTTCAATTACCATAGAGCTGATTGGGAGCAATATCGAACATTTATGGAGCTTCGATCCAAACATTCCTTTGCAAACCAAAAATGATGTTAATTATGCTCTTGAATCTCTGACTACTTCTATAACAGCTACACCTCAGTACCAAAACGCGAGGTTAAAATCGATTCAATTTTAATAGACGACGATGACAGCTCTTGATCCACCTTAATAATGTCCGTAGGAGACAATATCAAATAACACGCGATTCTGCCATGAAAGTTACCTGGCGGAATTTGCAAAAACAAATTAAAAAGCGATTCTCTGCCCTGAGGAACAAAACTTTTGAAAATAATGTTTCTAAATTAGACCCGAGTTCCAAACCCTTCTGGAAACTCACAAAATTTTTGAAAAAAACCTCGAAAGCCTATTCCAGCGCTTGAAGAAGGTGGTAAAATTTTGATCAAAAATTCGGAAAAAGCTCAGAAACTTGCTAAGCAATTCGAGAGTTTCCATAATTTCAGTTCGGGTCTTACTAGTCCTTTTGACAATCAGGTTGCTCGGAATTATCTAAATATTTTCTCTCGGGAAAATATGTTTGATGATTCCTGGGGGACTGATTTGGACGAAGTAAGATCTATAACTAAAAAGTTTCAAAATATGAAAGCTCCAGGTGATGATGGAATTTTATATATCCTCATCAAAAAACTCCCAGAGATTACCTTGTCTTGCATGGTAACATTAATTAACAGATATTTCATTTTGGCATACTTTCCTAATAAATGTGAAAATGTAAAAGTTGTTCCAATTTTGAAGCCGGATAAAAATACAGCTGAAGCTTATAGCTACCGTCCAATAAGTTTGCTTTCTTTAATAAGTAAACTTTTTGAAAAGATAACTTTGAATAGAATGATGCTTCACATCAATATGAACTCAATTTTTGCAGATGAGCAGTTTGGATTTCGCCATGAGCATTCAACTACTCATCAACTCTTGAGAGTTACCAATTTAATTCGTTCAATAAAATCTGAAGGCTGCTCAACTGGAGTTGCTCTTCTAGACATAGAAAAAGCATTCGACAGTGTTTGGCATGAAGGTTTGATTGCTAAATTGAAAAACTTTAGTTTTCCACTCTATATTATGAAATTAAGGCTTGTACTCGAAAAAAATGCACCATTTTTTATCCGTGTGTAACTCTTTTATCCGTGGGTAAAAATTGATGAAAATCTGGGTATTACTAGTTTGGAGTAAATTGTTTTCATGTGCAAAATTTCATAACAATCGGTTCAGTTGTTATTGAGATGTCATCGAAACAAGAAGAAAATCGCCGGAGAATTTTGCGCGCCGTCATGGAAAATCCGACTGCGACCATGAGATGGATCGGAAGATAACCGGAAATCACCCATACAACTGTGTCTCGGGTGGTAAAATCGTTTAAGGAGTCCCAGACGACCGAGCGGTGGGCTGGAAGTGGAAGAAAATCGAAGACAGCTGACCCTGTGAAGGCCCGGAAGGTGTTGGATTATTTCAAGCGTAATCCGAACCTTTCGATTCACGACGTGGCTCTGAAGGCAAAGTGTTCCGCCTGGTTCGTTCAGCAAACCATGAAACGAGCTGGGCCTCGTGTATTCAAGGTCCGGAAGGCACCGAACCGGCGTGAGCAACAAAACATGGCGGCCAAATCCCGCGCAAGGAAGCTGTATCGAGAGTGGTTAACGAAACCGATGTGTGTGGTTATGGATGACGAAACCTACATCAAGGCAGACGCAAAGCAGATACTGGGGCTGGAGTTCTACGTTGCCAAATCACGGTTTGATGTTCCGGAAGACATAAGGAAGAAGAAAGTAGACAAATTCGCCAAAAAATACTTGTTCTGGCAGGCCATATGCCAATGCGGTAAACTGAGTTATCCGAACATCACAATGGGTACCATCATTAGCGAAATTTACCGCACCAAGTGCTTCCAGAATTACCTCTCACCCCAGCAGGCCTGGGTTCAATCCCAGTCGGCGCCGCCGGGATGTTCTGAGGCATAACATCTCTGATCACGCCTTCCTTCGGATGGGAAGTAAAGCCGTTGGTCCCCGGTTCATGAGTTGATGGGTCGATAGGTAGGGTCCAGGTGTGTGAGCTGCCTTCCTGCACGTCGATAGCATTGGTGCTCAGCACGGAAAACAAGATCGACGAAAAAAACAAACCAAAGGAAAAAAAAAAGTGCTTCCAGAAGCGTTTGTTGCCCTTCCCACGGAGGCGAGACATTATTTTGGCCGGACCTGGCATCATGCCATTACGCGCGATCGACGTTGGATTGGTACAGAGACAATAACGTTGTTTTTGCACCAAAAACCGCCAACCCCCCAAATTCACCAGAGATTCGTCCGATGGAAAAATTTTGGGCCATAATGAAAGCCAAAGTTCTAAAATCGTCCAAGGTGTTTAAGAACGAGCTGGAGTTGAAGAAAGAATGGATGAAAGTGACCAAAAAGGTCGGCTCCAGCATTGCACAAAATGTAATGAGGGGTCTTAAGGGAAAGGTGCGGGCTTTCAGCGATGGAAAGGAAATTGAATAAAGTAATTATACCGAAACATAATCCATATGCATTAGTTTATTCCTTGAAAGTTTCAAGAAAATCCGACTTAAAATAAATTTTTGGCGAACACTTTTGTCTGGTGCATTTTTTTCGAGTACAGGCCTTAGTTTAAAATTATTTAACTGCTAAGAACTCTGCAGGTAAATTATCAAAATTCCAAATCTGAACGACTACCTGTTAGAGCAGGAATTCCTCAGGGTAGCACTCTTGTGCCAATAATGTATAACATTTTTACTAAGGACCTCTCTGATTTGCCTCAGGGTTGCCTGTGTCATCTTTGTTCGTCGATGACACAGGCATTTCCGTTAAAGGAATAAGTTTTCCTGTTATTTGCAGCAGACTGCAGAAAAGTTTAGATATTTTCTCTTCTTATTTACAAAAATGGAAGATTTCTCCCAATGCTTCCAAAACTCTACTTATAATATTTCCACATAAGCCTAGAGCTTCCTTTTTGAAACCTAGTTGTAGTCACATAGTCACTATGAACGGAGTTTCAATTTTCTGGTCATACCAAGTGAAGTATCATGGATTAGTACTAGACCAAAAATTAACTTTTAAAGATCACATTGAGGGCATTCAAGTCCAAGTATCCGCTTATAAACAGTAAATCCAAACTTTGCCTGACTAATAAACTTCTAATATTTAAACAAGTTTACGCTGTGCCAATATGGTCTAGTTGTTGCACTACCAGGAAAAAAGCACTTCAAAGGATTCAGAACAAAGTTCTGAAGATGATTTTGACGTTGCCTGGTACAGTACTACCGAGAATTTCGAATGTTGATACTTTAGAACAAATGTACAACAAAGTAATTAATAATTTCAGGCTAAAATCGTTGCAATCCTCAATTGTATTGTAACGATTAATTTCCTTTATACTTAGATAAGATTTAGTTTTAGTTTTTAGTTTTAAGATGTCAATTGCTAAACTGACATGCTGGTTAAAAAAAACCAGTTTAAAATACTGAATTGCCAAGGCAGGAACAATGTTACAATGTATGTTACTGAAGTAGCTTGAGCACCTTGGTTAAAAGGAAATGTAATTAAAAAAAATAATAAAAAATAATGGCTCTAATGTTGGCCTGTTTACAAATTTTATCTAGATGAACGCCACATTGGGACGGTTCAAATGGATATTTTTGGTCGCTATTGAAATTTAGTCGATTACTGAATTTATGTATGGGCCCAAATTAGAGGCATTTAGGCTGACATTACATCCATTTCTCTTTATAAATATTTCTGAAATATCTTCTATAAAACCAATCAATAAATTTCCAAACTATTTTCCAATTTTTTTTATGATTTAATGTAGTTGAAACTTTCCTCTTTTTTCCGAAATTTTTTGAAATAGTTGTATTTTGTTTGAATTGGAGTGAGAGTCAAATAATAAGAGTTGAAGTCGGACTCCGTTAATTTCAAATCAAAGGAGTCGGAGTCAAAGTCGATTAATTTTCATCCAGCGCCACAGCCTTCGACATTGACCCGTATGAAGAAAAGTAAATAGATGGTTGATTTTTAAATCTTGTGGTAATAAAAAATCTACCTCCTTTTTACATCCACTGTGTTCTGATCCATTGCCCGTGTTCAATACACAGTACACGAATTGAACACTATTTTAATTATTTAATTTTTACAACTTTCTCAATCCTCGTCCACGACTTTCCCAACACCACACCGTACCTCGCCGTATCACTTTCGACGCATGGCAGCAATTAAACATTCATTAACAAATTTGATTACAGTAATAATTATAATATGTTTGCGAGAACATGCAATTATCCTCGGTTGACATGTTTCATTCGGGTGCTTTTGTGTGCAAAATACTTTTTTTTGTGTCTTTTAGGTTTTCAACCATTCCAGCCACACCACCATTCACCGTACATAATGAGTTCGCTGGCGAAGGTGCTAATTAAAACTAGTCGTTCTGTATGCATGTATGCATCTAGGTACTACTTCGGATAAAAACATACACTCATTAAAGTCAGTCAGAGAGTCCACTCCTTGTCGCATCCCTGTGATTAAAGCTACATTCAGACCTGAGTGATATTGATACGCGCGGGTCGGGATTTGCGTTGGTAAGAGTGTGAGAGAGTAAAGCACTAGTTGTCTCACCGCCAACGCACGCTCAGGTATGAATACACCTTTATCGTCTGAATATGTCGTGGTTTGTAGCCGTGCTTATGAGGTATTATATTCTCTTGACTATTTTTTTCGCAGTCTTTTGTTTCTCTTTGCTGTCACTCTAAACTGGAAGCTGAGTCGCGCATGGGTTCTCATTGAAATCAAGAAGCGAGAGGAAAAAAAAGTTAGTTTGAATACGGGGGAGTTTTTCAGCAGGAAACGTTTGCTAATTATGACACATTATGCAAATTATAGAACCAGAAAAATGCGAATTGATGGGAAAAGAAAGATGTCATTGTTGGGTAATTAAAATACTACGAAAAAAAAATCCGTCATCGGACTAATGACCATCAGTTTGAATGGCATTTTGATCCCTCCGCTCGGCAATTACAGCTGATTATCACAATCCCTGTGGATAATTTAAACGTGAGATCTCAATTTGATAGTGTAATCAATTTTCATCAATTAGCGAATAAGCAGTTCCATTTTACCGATTGGAATTAATCAAACCTGATCCGGGATCAAAACTGATGGATTTATTTAATTGACCGAGTTGGAAAAACGATGACAAAAAAAAGCTGCAAAGCCATATCGAATGACCTCGCTGCATGCACACAAAAATGAGCTCATTCAATTTGATTAATTTAATTAATTACGTATCGCCACCCAGCGGGCAGTGAGAGACAAACACACACACACACCCACTCCGGTCCAACACGTCACTTGCATCCATCAATCGCTTGGCAACGCATGCGAGGCGTGGAAGGTGAAAGCGTAAGGACATGATGATGCTTTATGTGCTTCTAGGCCTCATATAGCCTCTGGCAGATTTATGGATTAATAGCATTCATTCCAGCGACCGACGGACGGCCGAGCAGCAGCAGCAGCTACTCTGGCAATGTTGTGATTGACGGGCAGATAATTAAATTTGAAATGCTGCTTCTCTCTGTGAACTTGCACAGCAGCAGCAGCAGCCTCTGCCTCTGCACGGTGAGCTATGTGTTTACTTGTGCCACTGAAGGGTGACTTCGGGAAGAAAATTTAAAAAGTGCAAATCAATGTTGATAAAAAATTAATTCCGAGCATTTTTCAGTGGTCGACATAAATTAATTACCTTTCACCGTCAGCAGCATTTGGCGTGGGAAGTGATGTACACTTGTATTAAGTCAGCGTACGCCAGCGGTGGTGTTGGTGGAAAAACTTTTCGCTTTATGATTAATAAATGTTCGATGAACTTTACCTTAATGAGCGGTGAAAGTCGCTGAGGCGTGATCGTTCGCAGTCTTGGTTCATTTTGAATGGATAATTTTTCGGTTTTGCCAAGTTGAGGTTATTGGTCGAAGATGGTTGTGCACTTGGTAAACAAACCAAAACTTCGAAAGTGCAAAAGATCAACATCAAGTCAGGTTAACGGTGAACTAAGGAGAATTAAAGGAAAGTGATTACCCAGGACGCGTAGGGAAATGTTGTAACGATTGAAGCTGTACGGTAGAACTGTGAACAAGAGCACGAAGTTCGACGTTGAAATTCTTTCAAAGTTTTACTTTTAATTTCGGGAAACTAATCCACCCCTTAAAGTTTGGGGCTATCCTTAACCCCTCCCCCTAACTAGTCAGTTTTTTTACGTAGACTACGTCTTACGGGAAGGTACAGGGGGTAAATCGAAAATCTAAAATTGTGACCATCACGAAAAGGTGTAAGGTTTTGAACGCTTATAACTTTTTCATTTATAGATGAAATTAAAATCCAAACACTCCAATCGATAGGAAATAACTCTCAAAATCTGCTACAATAAATGCTTTTTCAATGTTATCCAAAAAATCGTTGAAAAATGTATAAAATGCCGGGAAATCCTGTCAGGGGCGGGGCTTAAAAAGTAGTTTTTGTGCAGAATATGTAAAAACGGAGAGACTTCGGATGTATTTTTTCTGCAGAATATGTTAAAAAGGAGCTCAAGTAAAAATTTGGGTTTTATGTGGGTTCTGTAGACCATGATTTGGACTTATAGACTGCTTTAAAACCATGATAAAACTTGCAATGTTGCTTGGGAGGAACTTCAGATGTTGTATACATATTACAGATGCATTACTGTAAGAACTGTCAAAATCCTATGAACTTACATGATTGTATTCGTGAGATTGGCTAACTGAATTTTGACGATTTTGGGAATAATTTCTTTAGGGGAAGTTTACCGGCCCGAAAATAAAAAAAATATTTTCGGTACGTTTTTATTTTTCTAAAAACATTGGGAAAAAATATCAAAAATCCTAGAAAATCAGTTTCTTTCGTAGATTTGAAAAAAAATATTGGACCCTCAGCAAAACCGAAAAGTCGGTGTTTTGTGGTTTTTTAAGTCCAACTTTACGCCATAATGACTTATAAGAAATGTTTTTGCACGTGAATTTTCTTTGAAAAATTAGAAAAAAATTTGATTTTACTAGATACCTTTTCATCAATATTTTTAGAAAAAATCAAAACGTTATAATTTTTTTCAGAGCGGTGAACGCCCCCCTTAAGTAGAACTTTACATTGTTGTTTGTTACAAAATTAATATACTAAGTGGATTAGCGAGTTTCTAGGTGGTGCTGTATTTAGTTCGGTCCAACAAAAATTAAACCTCTGAAAATGGGTTGGAGCGTCTTTGTGTAAATGTAAGAATGGCATAAAGTTAAGAGATATATTTCTGAACACTTTTAGTTCTAGTTCCTCATTATGTGCTTAAGAATGAACATTTAGAATTATGATCCTGCTTAGATGGACGAATGTTTGATTGCTTGAAGTAGCAAATTATGATTAAATATTAAACATGGACCAAACATTCTAATTTTGTGAAAGCACAACTCTGAACATCAAATTTTCGATTATGCTGATGGAAAGAAAGTGAGGGGGCAATCCTGCTTACTAATAATCCTACTAATAATGCGCCAAAGCTCTTAGCTTAATAAAATAAGTTCAATCCAAATTAGCGGGCTTATTGGTTACCTCCCAAGTAACAATTTGGGTTTTATCAGGGTTCTGTGGACCATGACTTAGACTTGTAGAGTGCTTTAAAACCTCAATAAAACCTACAATGTTACTTAGGCTGTGATGTGCAATACATGCTTGTGAACGATTTCCCACCGGAGGTATCCCATTGCGATCAAGTTAAACGTGTTATCCATAACAAATGTTCAACGGAGATGGAGTGTGCATTGAAGTGTGCACGGGGCATATAATATATTTAAAACGGAGGATTAAAGACAAGTGTTTCATATGCGGAAATATCCCTAACGGAAAGTTCAGAAACAGTCAGAAAAATATCTAATAAGAGGAAATTGACATGTCAAGGTGAGGAAATGGAGTAAATTGAGGAAATAAGTTACTTCTACAATATTTTAAATCAATATCAAGAAAAATGCACGAGAAGTTCACTAAACACCTCAACGTAGTCTACGTCAACCATGCGCTCGTATCTTGTACACAACCCTGCATTTTTTTTTCATATAATGCGATTATTTTTCCAGGCTCATTTGCCGTAGCTTTGCGGAGCCGATATTCGTTGTTTAGATTTCTTAAAACTAACGTTAGTAAAGCGGGGGCCGATTACTTGCGGCTATCTCGAGGTTAGTGGTTAACAAATTGTAACAAATGGATGGCAGGGTAGGGATTGAGAACACAAGGTTTGGAGAGCAATGTGCTCTTGATCTCGGACTAAGCAACAAACTGATGAAAAAGACAAACATGGGGGTACACCGATGGGCAGCTAACAACTTGGGGGAACACAAGATGACACTAACTACTAAATCCTCAGAAATATCCGTTTTAAAAACACATAAATTAAATTGCAATAGTCGAGATCTCGGCTCGCCAAGATATCTCTAACGGGCAGCATAGGTTGTTTTCCTCGGGCACTGAGGGATGCGGATAACTCGATCTCGTGATAACCACTATCACAAGCGCACAAATTGCTGCCTGCGAGCCCGATTCGAAAGAAATGCAAGTCTAACGAGCAGTGATTGGACATGAGCCTCGACATGACACGTATAAAGTCACGGCTCATGTCCAATCCTTTGAACCATGGCTTGTTCGATACCTGTGGGAGAATAGAATTTAATCATCTTCCCAAATCACACTCATTCCATTTTTGTTGCCAGTTGGTGCTGACGGGTAATTGAGAAAAATTCCGCAAAGGCGATTTGTCGATCAAAAATATCGCCTTCCATAGCGCCCACTTTAGCCAACGAGTCCGCTTCCTCGTTACCCGGAATAGAGTAATGAGATGGGACCCAGACTAAAGTGAAGGTATAGGAGCAGTTAGATAAAGTACTCAATTTGGCTCGAATTTTGGTCAGGAAATACGAGGAGTGCTTCATCGGCCTCATTGAACGAATAGCCTCCAATGAGCTAAGACTATCCGTAAAAGTGAAATAATGGTCAGAAGGTAGTGAGGCAATTTGCTCTACTGCGTAGAATATGGCTGCTAGTTACGTAACATATACGGAACAGGGTTTTTGCAATTGATATGAGGCGCTAAGAAATTCGTTGAATACTCCAAATTCAGTGGAAGCGTTTATAATTGACCCATCTGTGAAAAAACTTTCTATTGTTACTGACTTGTTTGCAAAAATTAAGGGAACAACCATCGATCTATGGTGATCTGGTATTCCACGGATTTCTTGCAACATGGTCAAACACGATTCTAACTGTACGAATAAGGGCCGATCTACAGCGTCATGTACTCGTAATAGAGACTCATGAATCTTGTTTGAGGATTTCTGTCGGGCAGATAAGAAACTGGAAGGACAGTTCCGCGAAACGATCTGTCAGTGGGAAAACACCCGCGAGTACTTCACTTCCAGTCGCCATGCAACGTAATGCTCTCCTTAACTGGGGATTTCTAGGCCAAATAGGATAAAAAATCAGCCATCAGGAATTATTGCTTTTCAGGAAAAATATTCACGGTCAATATTTAAAAGTAATTTTAGTTGAAAAAATAAATAAATACAAAAAGTGTTAAAAGCTTAAACAACAAATATTGCCTTTTGATGGATCCACTGGCTTCGGCGTCTTCAATGAATACTCAACCGCCTTTCGGAAACTTCAGGAACCTTGTTCTGTTTATGTTGCTGAGCTAGCAGCAATCAACTTCGCATTGGGGATGATTTCCGATATGCCCATAGACCATTACTTCATCTTCTCGGATAGTCTCAGTTCGATTGAGGCTATTCGGTCTCGGTATTTCCTTTCAAAGGTAAGGGAGCAGATGAGTTTGCTGGTCGAAAGATCATATATGATTACCTTTGTATGGGCTCAATCCCAGGCAATGAGAAGGCAGACTCTCTCGCAAAGGTGGGCGCACAACAAGGTGAGATTTATGATAGAAGAATTTCACATGATGAATTGTTCCCATTAGTACGTCAGAGTTCTCTTTTAAGTTGGCAAAACGATTGGACAAGTTATTGTCTTGGGCGGTGGTTACATTCCATTATTCCAAATGTTTCTTCGAGAGCGTGGTTCAAAGGTCTGGATGTAAGTCGGGGATTTCTTCGAGTGATGTCAAGACTTATGTCCAACCACAACTCGCTAGACGCACATCTCTATAGAATAAACCTCGTTGACAGCAAAATTTGTAGGTGCAGAACCGGTTATGATGACATCGATCACGCAGTTTGGTATTGCCCGGGTAATGACGCCTCCAGAGCACGACTATTGGATACTCTAGTGGTCCGAGGTAGACAACCCTTCCGTGAAGTAAGAGATGTATTGGGAACACGTGATCTTCCCTACATGCAAGCGATCTACGAATTCCTTTGTTTGTCTGATGTTAGAGTTTGACGTGACTATCCCCTCCTTTCCAAACAATTTTCCGCCATTGTGTCCCAGTCTTATTATCCTCCTGTTCCTGTGCTACTTGCCCCTGCCCAGCCAGGATTTGGTCAATCGTCTGAGAGTAGTATCTGAAGGAGGCTTCAGAAACCAGTTTCCTACCTAGCTCTTTCCAATTGAAATTGTTACCCATTAACCTCGAGTCCGCCACGAGTAATTGGTACCCAATACTAACCTAGAAATACTGCTATTTAAAATGTAAATCAAACATTACTGATTTTGGCTCCGCAAAGTGTCACACACGACTGAGCCTAGTAAAGAAACGAACTAGTTAAAAAAAATAAACAAATATTGCCCATTTAAATATTTTTCATTGAAAAGATTATGAAAAACTTTACCTTTTGCGAAATTTAGACACTTAAAAAAATGATAAAAACCCACAGAAGAACAGCTCACGGTTATATATTTGAACTTTTTCCCATTTAATTTTTGCACAAAAAAGCTATTTTGAAAGGCTGAAATTGTGTTTTTTTAAGTAAAATTTATTGAAAATTGTTTAATGGTTTGAGTCTGAAACGAAATTTTGTGATCTATTTTCTCGGAAAATAAGCGACATATTTCAAACCGGTTTTGAGCATGAGCATGAACACGATTGACCGTCCACGGATGCTACTCTGTTATTGCTAGATCACCTGTTTTTACACAGAGAACCAATGGACGATGCTTGGGACTAGCATTCGTCCTCAATATGTAAGAACGGAACTAGGCAATACCAGCGCCGGTAGCGCCCGAACGCAGGTCTATGTTGAAAGTCGAGAAATCCTCTGCACTTCCACGAGAAATCACTGGGATGTTGGATAAAAGGGTTGGGTTTGCAGCAGGATTCGTTCTGGTAAACGATAAGCTGAATTGATATGGTTTATGGGAGCTCTCTTAATTGCTCTCTTCACAACGCTCCTATCCAGGTTGATCTAGCAGATCGCATGTTCTGAACTCTAGAAGGGTTTGAAGATCCCAGTACGGCTTTATAACATTGTTTTGTTTCCTAAATGCTAAAACACACACACGCTCCACAATACTTAAACGATTCCAAATCGGATCCTGATTTAGCTCTCAAAATTTGAACCCATTTGGTGAGAAACTGAGATGGCACAAACCATTTGAAGTTTGTATAGGAATTACTATGGTAAAATCAAGATTTTTGTTCATGTCTAATTCACCATATCGGTCTGCTTCAAAAGCTTTCAACTGTACTTTTAGGAAATTTTCCCAGCTACAACTTTGCTCAAGACCACTTTTTGCTTAAATGCAAGGATCGAAAGTTATCAATGGTTCAATGCGCTGATGTCTTATGATCATGCTCAATCAACTGCTCAGCAGGCAACATTGGTGTTTATGGGGCGTTGAATAGGGCACAAAAATCATGGCTACTATGTCACACTGCAAAATACAGTGTTGCCTACAGAACAGCTGCTTGATCATGTCATAAGTTTACCAATCTCTTAAATAATTAATAACTTTTTCCTGTCTCGTTTTACATAGAAACGATCGTCAGCAAAGTTGTAGCTGAGAATGGCTATCGAACTGTTTCGCAGCTCAATATGAAAAAAGACTAGAAGGCAATGAACAAAAAGTTGAGATTTCTAATAGTAATTTACATGTAAACTTCAAATGGCTTGTGCGAAGTCTGTTCCTAACCAAATGAGTTGTAACTTTGGGAGGCTAATCAGGACCCGATTTGAAACCATTTAAGCACTGTGGAGCGAAAAAGTCAAATTTTGCATCAGTCTATTGTAACACAGACCTATGTATAAACCTGACTAGACATGTTTCGAAAGTCAGAACATCGTATCTTCGTTGATCATGATGCTCTTCTAAGATTAATTGCAGAATAATTTAAAAAAAAAACGCCATTTGCTTATCAATACAAAAGATTGCTTCAAACGTAACATGGCTATTTCAATGGAGAATTATTGAAATATTTGCAAGTTTTTTAGGTAAAATAATTATAAATCCACTGTTTGGAAATCATCAATATAATCATCCCCGTTTGCAAATCAAAGCTCGAGTTGGGTCCTCCCTATAATTTCAACTCGTGACCCAATTACTGACGGAATATCATAATTATTGCAAAGAATTACCCCTACCAGAGTAGTGCGTAAATATTTCGCCAAAAACACTCTTAACTGAAAAACGCTCCTTTCTAAAACAACTATCCCACTTGGAGCATCCACCGAGTAGTTCTGCCGGAAAAATCAGGACACGGTACTGGCGGCTCATTTTTGAACCTCACTACCTACCCACCTAATGTGGTCGTCTTGTTGCTTTCAGCCAGTAGTGATTCCAAGTTCCAGTTGCCCATCCACGACATCGTTTCCCATTTCAAAGCTCCACTCCGCCCTGGTCCCTTCCCCGGTACACCCAAATTGGATGGGCTGTATGCTCTGAATGGCTGCAAGCTGCTCTACACATTTGGGTTCTTCAGTTTCTCCCGACGGCCGATGGCGGTGGTGGTGGCGACGACGATGGCGATGGCATGTTTTAAAACAAAGATGATGACAGTGATTTATGGTTTTAATTGTTCTATTATAATTAAATTAAATTAAGGCTGTTTTGTGGCAACGGCAACGATGACGACGACGACGTGGTGGAGTACTTCGCATGGTGGTGGTCACGTTGCTAATATAATGGGATGGAAGAAAACATTCTATCAAGGCAGAAGCTACCAGCTACTAGCTTTGTGTTTGAAGGGAAAATCATTATTTTTCGATAATTGGCTTTTCAAATTATTTTTCTTCTTGTGGGGTGATAGTCATCTCAGTTTGTTACGCACCTTTGAAATGGCAAAACAATTGGTTGGGAGCTGTAGGTGCAACTTTCTTTGATCAATTCAATGACCACAGAAGATTATTGAATTGCGGTTGGAAACAAAGATGGATTGATTTTTAGCCTAAACATTCCGACGTATTCGAAAAGTCTGGTTGAAATTTGAAACTTTTTCCCCCCCGAACAATCCTTTTGATTACGAGTTCGGAACATGATCCTTGAAAAGGCACCGTCCTCCGTCGTCGCTCTAATGAAAGAAAAACCTCGTGATGAACAAACACTGCCTAACCAGTTTTGGTGGTTTGTTTCTAAACCGTTAAACCCAATGCACCCAACTCTTCTTTGTTGACTTCAGTTGGCTAAAATTTCACCATCATCGGTCGTCGTCGTCGTCGTCATCGTCGTTTGTTCCCGCGTATGGTCCCGCGAATGGCTGACGTACTCACAAAAAGCTACCACCAGAGTTTCCAATCGGCGGTGGCGATTGTTTCTGCGATTGAGGAGGGAAATTCGTAAGTTGACTCTTGTTCCGTTTCAAAACATGGAGACCACCATCATCATGCACCCCAAACGGCGTTCAGTCTGGAGAGTTTTCAAACGGTTTGCAGCTTCAGCCTCAATGTGTGTGTGTGTATGTGGGAGGTACAAAAAAGTCCAACGGCGAAAAATCTTTGTTTATATCACAAATACGTGCTGAAGCTTTATTTACTTTTCACTCTAAATCGGAAAATTGAAAGCTAACGACTAAATCAAACTATTCGCCACTTTTCGTTCGGATTTGGGAACAATTTTTGCCAAGGTTCCTCTTCGATTAGATCCTGTATGTTGATGCCGGTTAGCGGAAAAGAAACAAAACAATCGACTTCAGTGGAGATTGGAATCCGATAGATGGGGTATTGTTTGGGGAAATGGCATTTCTGTTTTAGATATTTTTGAGAGTAGACAAACTGATGGTATTAATTCCTATAGCCGATCATACCATATACACATAGATTCATGTCGGCTTCGCTGGAGTTGAATGGATGAGCCATCTTGTGTTTATCTTTCTCGTTCAGCTAAGGTAACCGAATGTCTATAATGAACTTCGCAGAGCTTCAGTGTACTTTGCTGAAGTTCAGATAATTTTGAAGGAGTTCATCAAATTCAGAGGTTGTTCTAGAACTTCATCAAACTTTGTAGAAATTCAGCGATCTTTAGAGAAATTTCACGAATTTTGTAGAATCTCGGATCTCGGAAGAAATTAAGGAACTTTAATTGAAATTCTATGAACTTCGTAGAGCTTCGAAGAATTTCGTAGCTTTGTTAAACATTCGGGAATACTACGTATAAGTGGGAACTTTGTACAAGTTCGGGGAAGTTCATTGAAGTTAAGGGAACCTTTGTTTTTTTTTTTGTTTTCCTTGATTTGTTTTCCGTCGATCTTATTTTCCGTGCTGAGCACCAATGCTACCGACGCCAGGGAGGCAGCTCCCACACCTGGACCCTATCTATCGACCCATCAACTCATGAACCGGGGACCAACGGTTTTACTTCCCATCCGAAGGAAGGCGTGATCAGAGATGTTATGCCTCAGAACATCCCGGCGGTGCCGACTGGGATTGAACCCGGGCCTGCTGGGGTGAGAGGTAATCACGCTTACCACTACACCACCGGCACCACTTGTTAAGGGAACCTTGTTTAATTTCTGATAACTTCATAATAGTTCCGGGTCCGTCTTTTACTTTTTTCTCACTTCAAGCCTGTTGTATTTTTTTCTGATAGTCAAGCAGCGCTGAAAGTGATCAAAGATCATCTGGGAATGTATTCTCTCGCTTCAACAACTGAGCCAACGGAACTCAGTAAACTTATATTGGGCATCAGGACACTGAGGCATTGAAGGGAATGAAAGGGCAGATGACCTAGCAAAGTAAGGTTCCAATACACAGTTTTTTGGCCCAGAACTATACTGTGAAATATCGTACTGTACGGTAAAAATGGAACTCAAATGCTGGGAAGAGCAAAGGGTGATGGCCAATTGAATTACTGTCACAAACTTCAACCAGTCAAAAAGATTTATAACTCCTTATATAACATACACCAAAAAGCTCTTAGAGTTGAATAAAAGAGCTCTTAGTATATACACTGGCCTAGTAGTTGGGCACTGTCCTAGTAGATATCACATGAAGAACATTGGTCGGGTTCAGAGCGAAATCAGCCGTTTCTGTAATTTGGAAGTGAAACCTCGGAACATCTGATCTGCAGCTGTGGTGCATTACACAAGCGTAGATCTAAATTTCTTGAAAGTATTAGCTTACAGTCTAGTAGAATTTAGTCTGCAAATCCTGGAAAGGTAGTTGGTTTTATAAACCATATTATACCGGACTGGGAAAAGATGTGTCCATTCAATTAGCCGTCCACTCGTTAAATTAATTAATTTTTTTTTTTTGTAATTACTTTATTTCTACAGGCTTAAAATTAATTAATTAATTTAGCTTTATTTAGGAGGCTTTCAGCCTTAGGCTGGTTTGCCTCCAAACTCGTTAAATAGTGGTCGGTTTGCATGATACAAACAGCAAATAGGGGGTACCACAAAAGTTCAAATAATGGACGCAGTGGTTTTACTCCCCTCCTTAACAAAAAGCCTGTTCAAACATTACGTACAACCAAATCATCCTAATCTGGGGACCTCAATTCGTAAAAAATTGCATTTTTCGTATCAAATCGTTACAAAATTCTAAAACAACCCACCCCCAGTGTAACGTAACGTATTTGAATTGGTCCTTCGTTTAATTGACTTGGAATGGTTCAGGGAACGTTTTAGAACATCAGGGAACTTAGCAAAAAATCTACGAATTCATAAAACTTCAGAAAAATTTATGTAGAAGTGTACCGAGCCTCATAGAAGTTCAGCGCAGTTTGTATAAGTTGAGCGAATCACGCAGAAATTCGAGGAACTTTGTAAAGCTGCCTAGAAGTTCAGGAAATTTCGTATCTGTTTAGCAAACTTCTTAGAACCTCAGCAGTTTGTCAGAGAACTTAATTCAAAAATGCTCAATTAATTTCCTGAAATTTTTGGGAGCTTCGTTTAGCCCAGAAGTAAAGATATATCTCTGAATTTTTATTAAAATTTGGATGCACTTATTAGGTGTTCAAGGAACATGAGTAAAATTTCAGAAACATTAGTAGTTGTAGTTTGCATAAGCTGAAAAACCATTGAAGCAAAGAAACTTGGTAAAAGTTCAGAAAACTTCATAGAGGCTCAAGAATCTTTGAATTAGAAGACGTTCCCTTTCGAAGCTTCGTTTAAGTTAATGGAACTTATGAAAGTACAGAAATCTTCGTAGAAGCTCATGAACCTCTGGATATTTTTCAATACACGTATTGTTCTCAAGATCTGTGACTGTTCGAATATTCAAATGTTGTCTTTCTTATATTCTTCCATGATGGCAGATTTATCAGATCTTCAGCTGATCCGAGATTCCAATAAGGTCCTCTGGATGTTTATCAATACTTAAGGTTAATGAATCATTACACGATATTACACGATATTTTTTTAAAGTGACCTATTGCAGAATATTAGCATTGTACTAGTTTTACACTAGTTTTATTTAATTCAGTAAAAAAGTGTCTTTATATTTAACAGAACAGTCTATAAAATGCTTTTATTTTATAAATAGAGCGTTTTTTTTTAACATTTGTTTGCTGCTACGTTGGTAGAAAAGCTGAAATCTATGTATGCAACCAGATTTTATTAAAATATTTTGTTTGCAAAATAAATGCATTTTAAGACTGCACTAGTATCCCGTAAAAAAAAAAGAACCGTAGAGGTTCAATGAAATGTATTGTAACCATACAATAGAGTTTATGGTATTTACAATAAATCGTATTCTCCACAACGATAAAATAACAATAGAATGTATTGTTTCTACAATAGAATCTATGGTAAATGGGGGAATATACAATAGACTAAGGGGGTCGTTATGTATCTTAACCATACGAAAAATCACTTTTTCCCGAACAAACTTGAACCATTTACCATTAATTGTATTGTTGTTCTGTTGTTGAAAACTCTTACTATATGGGACGTATTGTACGTCTATTGTAATAACAATATGTTAAAACTTCGTGTACTATATACACTCAATAAGATCGATTGTTGGCAATAGATTTACTTGTAACTGTATTTTATTTTATGGTAATTGTATGGTTATTTTTTTCCGGGATACCTTCCCGTGGATATTTTTGAAATCATCAACCCTTTCATAGTTCCTCTATTCTCCACGGGGGCCAACTTTGATGTGCCAATATCTAGATAGAGCTGGAATTAGGTCTAACAGCTTTTGTAAACAATAACTTCTTTTGATGATTTCTCGGAAGCCATGGTTCTCCCTGGCAAATCGACATCACCATCGAGTAGAGGAAGACTTCTCCTACCCGATGGATATGATGGTTTGTGTAGGCGTGCCTTGAATTCCGAGAAATCAACGAGATAAGTCATTGTTTACAAAGGCTGTTGCGCCCTAATTCCAGCTTTATCTAGAGACGAGGCTTTCCCTGTTGTGTTTGACATTTTGGACGCTGTGCAGCCTAAGAGGAAAAGGAGACAATACGGGGGAGAAAACGAACCACTTTTCTGTCAAAGGCGAACCAGCTCATGATTGGCTGATTTGAAGTGCGTAAGATAGAGATAGAGATAGATATAGATAGAGATAAAAGAGTAAGAAGCCAGTTGTCTCCTCTTCCTCTTAGTGTGCAGCTAAGTGATTATCGAAAGAGAAAGGCCATCAATTAAATCTGCTTTTAACGATCTCTTCATCGATTTTCTCTTTCGTTAATAACTCAGCTGCAAAAACATTCCCTGTTGAATTTGATGTTCTGGGTGCTAGATGAGATCCTCCTTCATCAAACTATGTTGCAAAAATAGCCTGAAATCTGTTTGCATAACCATGTTAATCAAAAGAGAAAGTCGATTTAGAGAATCGATCCAAGCAGTTAGGACCATTTGAAAAGTTCATCGAGAATTATCGAGAAAATCTATCCAAGAATAAATCGACTACACACCAAATCTCTTAAATCTTGTTCGGTACTTTTTTTGCTGGATTCGTTGTGTAAAATATAATTTTTACCGAAAGCTTTGTAAAAATTAATGATTTACCAATATTCCGCAATCAAAACTGCTGATTTTCCGTAATTTATAGAAATCTACCGAAAACTGTAAATTAAAATTACTGATCTAAATTGTAAATTGCTGCAATGCCACAATACTGTAATTATTGTGACGAATGTGCTGTAAACATAATCTTTTACAAAAACAAACAGCAGTAATGTACCAGATTTTTGTAAAAAATACAGAACAGATTTGTAAATTTTACACTCTAAAGGTTTGATGTTATTTTGAATTTGACTGTTCTTCAGCTTTCCTTTGCGACTAGTAAGTACGTTATTTTTTTTCTATAATCCGTCCAATTTATATCTACACTATTAATTATACAATTCTTTTTCATTTCTGGGCCAATTGCTTTCAGACGACATGGACATTAAATGGCGAAATGCCACACACAAACCTCGTCCACAACAGCAAAAAGCGAATTTGTGCACTGGGTCGCAAACCACGGTCAGGTTCTTATTTACTTTATATACGGACGTGTGATGAAAATGTATGTTTATAGATAATAAATAAATGATAAGTCAAATGAATCTTCAGGTTTGTTGTTAGAAATAAATAATTTATTAATCATTAAAATCATGTTATTAATGATTAATTCAGGCAAATTAAGTACAGCCAATTCGGTAAAATTATACCGAACGCTATATTGCAAATTTCACCGACCATTCAGCAAAATTTACAGTCCTGGTCAGTACATTTTGACAGCTCACAAGGGAACAAAATTTACCGAACGGATTATAATAAAAAAATTACCGAATAGATAAAAAAATTACCGAATGTTCAGCTGTTCCATTCTCGGTAAAAAATTATGGTATACTGTAAAACAATCTTAGTGTGTATGTCCACGTAAATAGTACTACTGAACTGTCAACCGAATGATGCTAACCCCGACGGTGCAAAACCTTATAGCTAGATAAACATTTCAAAAGGTCCTGTCGATTCTCTCCAACGATTTTTTTTTCGTTAATAACTCAGCTGCAAAACCTTTTTGTTAAGCACATGGTGATGAACTTTTTCAATGCAGCCGTTTTGAATAGCAAGTAGTGATAACGAGTCTTTGTCAAAAATACTCATAAACACCAGCTGATAAATTAAACTTCCTCTACCATATCATGCTGTCGGTTAGCCTAAAGTAGCGTTTCTCGATGGAATTTGGCTTGTTATGCCATAGGTTACATTTGGCATATGGGTCATTTTCACATATTGCTCTAGAACTGGCATGGCTCTCCTTCAACATCAATTAATTTTGCTTGGACTTTCCGTTTGAATTCAAAAATGTTCAATGAACTTAATTCAAGCTTTCAGTTTGCTGTCACCGCTCAATTGCTATATAGTCGTTCGCAACGACTATTCGCGTTATCGGCGAGCATTTCCCGCCATAAAACTTGCACTCCAACGCAGTTTTTATTATTAATACCCAGCGAAGCCCACCGGAACGATGTGACAAATTTGGGATCGTCAATTTCAGCCTACGGCCGGCCGGTCGGTCCGAATCGGAGTAGACACCGCGCTCAACCGGATCCGTTTTCACAGTCAATTTTTCAATTTCCTCAGCATCCGGTTCAAATTTCCGTCACTCTCCGTCGTCGGTTTCCGGTGGCCCGGAGAAGCAGATGCAAACCGAGCTGCATCAATCCAAAGCAGCCGCAGCAGCAAAATCACACGAAACTGACCGTTCGTTGGTCGATGGCGTTTGAGTCCTTGTCCTGCAGGAGGAAAAAAAAAACGCTTTTTGTAGACTTCGTTACGACGGTGTCGGAAAAAAGCCCCTCCTTGATCACACCGTAACCCCCTCTGGCACCTCTGGACGCACCAAAGTTGTGTGTTGCGAGAGCATTTATACATATTTGCTTAAAGTTTTCTCTCGATTTCCACTGCCACTGGCAATGTACCTACTAGGTACATCTACCGGAGCTACTGTAGTCTCAAGCTCGGTGGGAACCGCAGGGGAAAAATGGACTGTTTGCGTCTGGTTTAGATGAGTACACACTCGCAAATTTGTCAGTAAATATGAGGCCCGCTTTTTTTTCCTCGCATATGTAGTTTGAGGCTCTATCCGAGCCCTGCCGGTCGGTCAGAGTTGAAGTTTTGCAGTCAAACTAGGGGAAGTGAAACGATTTTTACGCTTTTATCTCAAGCCCAACGGGCAGAAGGGGCACCTCTGGCCGTCGTCCTCGGTTGGAAAACTTCCACCGTCAGCAGAAGGTGTGACGCGAATGCATGAGTAAACTTGAAATGTTTGTCAATATGTGGACAGCACGCTGGTTCTGCATCTGAAGTCGGCTAGAAAGGGAACACATTGCGTTTTGTGGCAAAAGAGCTTGGAACGGATTCAGGGAAGGAATGGAAAGTGTTTTCACTACGTCGCCAAAGTTGATGGCCAGATGGTGCTTTTGGGTTCTTTTGATGTGAATTTGATTTACTTTTGAAAATCTGCTGACAACTGTTCAAGTTTGCTAAGCTATTACAAGTGGAGGATGGTTTGGACGGTGTTTGGCTTTGCATGCTGTACGGTAGGATAGTCCATAATGCAACCCTGGGGTAAAATGGCCCCGCACGGTTTGCTGTTGTTTTCCTTTTATTATTTCTGGAATTCTATGTGCCAGAATGCTAGTTCCAGTATTGAACCTGCAATGTTGCTCGTTAAATTCAAGAATTGACAATCAGAACGCTATGAAAAACAGCATGTTGTTATTTTACTCCAGGGGTGCGTATTACACCATCCTACGCTGCATCTGCTTTACGTTGCCGTTAAATTTCGGGTATGAATTATACATATCAATGAATGAAATGTATTTGTGAAAGAAAAGTCCAAACATTTTACTATAAGTTGACGTTCTTCGTGTTTTCTCAATTTTAAAGTTACCGCTGAGTCCAAAATAAGAAAAGTAAGCATTTTCAAAAGCTTTTAAATAATGATAAGTTTATCAAACTTAAAAATGTACATTGTTTTGCTAATGATTTTGTAACAGTTTTTTTTTTTAATTTTTTGAGCAAATTTGTGAAATTTTTCCACAGTAATTTTTTTTCTGGAAAGGCAATTCTGCTTCCTACAATTGTCCCAGACGTCATTTTGATAAGATGAGCCGTGCTAGGATTTATTGGAAAATATCGAATACGCCATCTTGAAAAATTATGTGTGGGTCAAAATGATCGAAATTGGTTTATTGCCCCTAGCGAACTATTATGTGAAGTATCATGGAATTTGGAGCGGGTAAAGTTGGATCGATTCGTTAGTTGGCGTGGGCAGCCCTAAGTATGCACCTTTAGAATTGATAAAACGATCCATGAAATATTGAAAAACGTTCTTTAAAAAACATCCAAATGATCCATAAAACACCGCAGGAAATCTCTTAAAAAGTGTGAATGATCCTTAAAAAATATGAAGGTGATCCATTATTTTTGTAAAATTTAGCAACACAATTGTAAAAATGTTCCGCTAAATTTTTAAAGAATGATTCAATACTCATTCTTTAAAAATTTAGCGGTACATTTTTACAATTGTGTTGCTAAATTTTACAAAAATAATGCACGAATTACTCATAAACATATTGCAAATGATCCATAAATCATTAATAAATGAGCCTTAAACTAATAAAAGTGATCCATAGAAAGTCAAGCTTGCGCACTTAAAAATATAGGCACGATCCATAAATGTTTTGGAAACTATTTTTTTTTAAATTTGATCCACCAATCTTAGAAAATTACCCCATTACTGCGTAACTACTCTGGTTTACTGTTCTGCCGGTGTTTTTTTTTTATCAGAGAACGGAGCGATGAGCGAGCATCTAGAATAAGCTTCTAAAAGAAGCTTCTAAAAAATATTCCCTAGGATGCTTCTTAACACTCCGAACACGATGCGACCGTAAAATGTGTAACGAAAAATTGTTAATGTTTGAAAAATCATTACTCAGAAATTTATCAATAAATTTTAAACCTATTCATGCCGAATATATTTTTAAAGTCTTAAATTTCAAGTAAATAAATAGCTGAGCTATGATTTTTCAAACATTACAAGTTTGCCGTTACACATTTGACCAAAGGCATCGTGTTCAGAGCATTAAGAAGATTATTATAGAAGCTTTTTATGGAAGCTAATTCTAGACGCTTACCCGTCGCTTTGCACTTCTAACTCAAAACACACGGTTATGTCAGTAAATCTAAGTAGCTACGTAGTAATGGAACATATTTTTAAGGTTTATGCAACAAAATCAAAAAATTAGTGTCCAAAACATGAACAGTAGTATATGTCTAATTTATGGATCATGCCTATATTTTCAAGGGCGCAAACTTGATTTTCTATGGATCACTTTCATTAGTTTAAGGTTCATTGCTGAATTTTTTATGGATCATTTAAAATATGTTTATGGGTAATTCTTACAATTTCAATACTCATTCATTAGATATTTAGTGGTACATTTTTTCAATTGTGTTGCTTAATTTTACTAAAAATATGGATCATATTAATACTTCTCTGAAAATCTCCGACTTCTCTAGAAGTTGTTTACATCCTATAAATAAAAGTATTTATCAGCTTTCACTGGAAGTGTCTCTTGCTTTATTGCTAGTTCAGGATACAGAATATTTCTTGTGAATGGTGATTTGGTCGGTGTGAATTTATGTTTAGCATGCCATTTATAGCAGATTCTAAATATTTTCCAAGAATGTCACTGATTGTAAATACGTCAATCACTGATTTCATTTCACGCAAACGAGCAATTGGTAAGCATGTTCATGAAATGTCTCAGAACATTACATGATTTATACACGGGAATAAATCCGTTCCGATATTCGTCAACCTAAAGTCACGATTTTCGGAACAAGCCGATTTTTCGTTTACGAAAGTACACCTTGAATAAAAATCATGAAATCGTGAAAATTGTTCCCCAAGTTTTATGAAATACTACAAAGCAACTATAAAACAACATGAATAAGACCCTGGTCAACGCTATTTTGTCATTAATGCTGTGCGGTATACAGTCATGAACTTAAGAAAGTGTGAAATGAGCTGTATTAATGCTTCGGTAGAAATGTATACGGAACTAAAGTCGACGTACACTCTAAGTCGACAAAATCAAAGTAGTCTATGCTTCGTATATTTGACAACCCAGGACTCCTGGCCTCACATTCCCAGGAGCTCCAATAGGTAAGTAATAATTTAGCTGCAAGCTACAGCGTTGGGGGATTCCCCTTTGAACCAGGTGGAAATTCACAAATGCATCCACCAAAACCTCATTAGGACTAGAATATATCTGGTTGGCCCACCCTGGAGAAGGTTCTGAAGGGGTATTCCAGAAGCTCTTTAAGATTGATTCACTGCAAAAGGTTGTATGACGAACGCATTGAGAACCATTTAAAAACTACAACAAAAGCTATTCAGCAACAATAAAAACCCTTTCCGAGCCATATCCCCTAGCCGCTTGCTAAATCCACTAGGAAAGCATCAATCAAGATAAAAAGGATTTGTGAATCCGATCTTATGAAAATAATTAAAATAGAAACTGATGGTATAAAAATATTGTTGAATATCCAAATTTGTTACAATAGTTCTCATAAAGTGGGCTAGTTTTAAGCATGCTTGGCATACACAGTTTTGGTAACGAACTGCTCATTTGCTAATAACTTTGCACAAAGTTGAGAGAACATAGTTATTTTTGCAGCAGTAGATAGAATAGAGTTTAAGCTTGTTATAGATATGTAAAAAAAAGTAGATTTTAATGCTAGTAGTAAACTGTATTTGTTTTTGCGATGTGAAAATGAGGTGTGAAATGCTCACTACACATCTAGGAATTAAAGTGATAAATTGACTAGTGTTGATTCAAATGTTAAGCTTAACCTAATTAATTTCCCGCCTGTAATCGTTCAGGCTGATATCCTCAACCTTAAATTAAAAATAAAGTAGGAATTAAACTACTTTCAAACAATAAATAAATTTTAAATATTCTTATAGAACTAGAAGTAAAAATTAATATTTATAATAAAAAAAAAAAAAAATATAAATAAAAATAAATTTACATAGTTGAAGATGCTAATTTCAAATAACAGACTGTAGTGGTAATTTTTATACGATAGATGGAGTAGATGAAAGCATAGAGTTGATAGTTCCGTTAGAGTACGGCAGTGTGAAGATTGTATATAGATATTAGACAAGCGAGCTAGGACAACTTTTAAGGAAGGTACAAATCGGTTTTTTCATCTCTCTTTACCAAACTCCCCCTTTGGAGAGGGATGGTGAGGAGTGTCCCCCCCCCCGCCACCACTGGCAAAAAATGATGAAAACCGACCCGCTCATGTACCAACTGTGTGTTTGAAACAGTTCTACCGATTTTTTACCGCACTTCAGTTGTTACACACCGCCGTACTCTAACGGAACTATCAACTCTATACTTTCATCTACTCCATCTATCGTATAAAAATTACCACTACAGTCTGTTATTTGAAATTAGCATCTTCAACTATGTAAATCGTTGACTTCACGTAGAAGTTATACTAAAAACATATAGCAAAAAAAAAAAAAAAAATTATATATAATTATTATAACGAACTACTCCTTCTCTTGCTATTAATATTAAACCTAATGGTTCTATGATTGCTTTAATAATGATAGAACACGTTTATAAAGTATTTTACCAAGGCATTACTAAACAATTGCTAATGACGTTTATGCTTGATCTGTAATCAGTTTTAATGAGGGATTGAGAACTGATTTAAATTTATTTTTAAAACAAGACAGTTTTTTACTTTCTTGCCAGACTATTAAAGGTTTTTAAAATAGCAAAAAGCTTAATTACTAAGCAGGAATGTTGTACACTTTGAAATGCTGTATTTATACTAAATGGATTGTTCATTGCCGTTATAAAACCATTTATTTATTTATTTTTTTTTTTTTATTATTATAGTCACTTTAACACTCTTGGGTTATTTGTGACTTGTCCGGGGGTGAGATTTGAACTCGTGACTTTGGCGTGAGAGGCATGGATGTTAACCACTACGCCGGGGTCGCCCCCTCGTTATAAAACCATTATAAATACGAGTGGATGCCAAATGGTTACTGAATTGTTACTTGGGAGGCGTAAACTTAGTCCACGGATTTCAGATTAAATTCATGAAAATTCGATGTACTCGTTCACGTTTATAGGAACTAAGTCATGAATTCGAAAGAACTAGTAGTTCAGCTTATCGTGATATTTTGTTTACGAATATCGGAACCGTTTTTTTGGGTGTAATGTATAGGGTATCCCAGAAAGTATAAGCACAGTTTATTATTGGAATAAAACAACGTTATGTTAATGAACTCAAATTTTATTTCATCAAGCGTAACTATTCAAATCGACGTATCTGATCGCTGATCACTTCAATCGATGGTTTGTGGCAACTGGTAGCACACTCACATAAACTAACAACACCAGCTAGTAGTGGAACGATTCCCCTAGCAGTTAAGACAAATCGTCGATTTAAGTGGTTGTTTACAAAAGCAGATACGTCTATTTGAATAGTTACGATTGAAATGTACTCTATTAGTGTTGGCAAAATCAGAAATCAATTGATATTTTTCCGCTCTCATGCGCTCGCAATATCACGCGTGATATTGAAACAAAATATCATTCATCATATTGATTTTACAAGCTCCTTTGATATTGCGAGACTATTCACAACGTGCAAAAATCAAGCTGAGAGTTGACTCGACATTGCACATCGTTTTCACCGATGGTAAGATTTGCAGTTGGTGAGTTTTGTTAGCTTGATATTCTGAGCTGCGATATCACAGCTTGCAAAATCAACCGCAGTTGTTTGCTTGTTGATTTTTGTCTACGAAAATCAAGCGTGATCTTAGGCGTTCCTTTAGTCGTATGTCAAGGAGCGAACTTTTGATCTGACGCTGCCCATGAGCTTCAGCACAGATTCTTTAACGATAATTTTGGCCACTTTTGTCCAGTCTTTTTCAAATTCTTCTATTGAACTCGCTGCCTTAAAGTGCTTCCACAGATATCCCTTGGAAAGAGCCCAAAAAGTTTCGATTGGCCAGGCCTCCGGACAATTCTGAGGATTCATCTCTTTTTTCAAGTATTGTACATTATTTGCTGTGTACCAAGCTACCTTGTGTTTAGAGTAGTGACTGACGCCAAATCGAGCAAACATAGTAAAGGGCCATCATGTTGATGGATTATGGGCCACAGATGCCGATTTAAAGACGTGTTTATCAGTGTTTATCATTTTCTTCGTCACAAATGGCTTGACAACTTGCCACACTCACATATCGCTTGCCAAACCATGGCCTTTTTACCAAATTTTTCGATAAAAATTCGACTTATCGGCATCGTCACGGACTGTGTAGCATTGGTCACCTGTATTGGTATGTGGCTCCGTAACGTGGGTAGATCACTTTTCCGTGGTACGTTACGGGATGTAAGATCTACCGCCGATTCCTAGTCTTGACTACTTCAAAGTAGGGGAACAGGATTTTTTAGTAATCAAAGGAACACATCTTAGTCCTTGTTACTTGTTATGCCTTGTTGATAGTGATAAGACTCGGCTTTGTCTACCGAGAATGATCTTGAAACAAGGAAAAAATTAGTTAGTTAGTCTTCATCTATGTGATTCCTAATCTTCTATTCGTTGTTCCCTAGTTTGAAGTGGTTAAGACTAGGATTCTGATGCATGGTCATTATCGGTGTCATTCCTTAATTTTGTTGCTAAGGAATCCAATTTTGACTGACAAAAGGGTACGCTTTTGGAGGGTATTCCAACACTCCGAAGGGTATAAATAGCGGGACCTTCAACATTAGAATCGATTCCTTGCGATGAAGGCAAGAATGACAACTGTATCAAAACCGAATACTTCATCATTTCTCAATAGTGATGGAGTAATACGACATGCACTAAACTAAGGACACGGGATATACTACAATAGATCAAATTACTGGTCGCAGTGGTGTTATGTCCCGAACTGAGAAAAAAAAATGGTCACCTGGAAGCGTATTGTAGTCAAATTTTACGTATGTGTCATCGTCCATGATAACACATGCCAATTTTGCACACAGCAGGCTATCGAGCCCTCGGTTTGACGGATGCGGCTATTTTCTGACTTCGTTTTGGTTTCTTCTGCTTCTTGAACGTTTTCGACCCGTTTCTTGCCTTAGCACGTTGGACATTACTCTTCAATGTTCTCAGTTTCTATATCGTCAAATATCGAACAGAGGCACTTTTCTTATTGACAAAAGCTTGAGTGATCATTTGGTTCAGTTTTCGGTCCACCAGTCCCGGCTTACGGTCAGATTTCGGTGTGTCCTCGAAGACAACTTCTTCACCGAACTTCCGGATGGCGGTTTGGACTACTCCGATTTCAATTTTTAACCAACTTTCTTACTGATTGGTTGGGAATAGTGCACCATTTGTGTACGATCTGTTTGCGCTTTTTCGAGGAAATGCCTCGCATGTCGATGACTTTGCAAAAAAAAATGTACTATGTGTACACAAACTTGTTGAGCAATAGTAAACAACACCACATATCGATGAACAGCTGATAAACTTCATCGGGGTAGAAATGGCGGCGAGTTGAAAGTGTGCTTATACTTTCTGGGACACCCTTTAAAGTAAATATTTTTACCTAAAGTTGATTGTTTAAAAAATCCTGAAGTATTCCGGTCACTGGAACTAATTCTTTAAAAAAATCTGGCTAAGATTTCTAGAAAAACCAGGTAATAACTCGCGTGGAATCCGGACAAGAACACCAAGGAAATCCTTAGAAGAATCCCAATGGACCTCTTCTTAGATTTCCACTGGAATCTGGTTCTAAGAATAGTTTCAACGGAAATTTAAGAAGAACTCCAGTTGTGAGGAGAGAATTTAATGAATTTCCGTGGAATTATGAGGATATTGAGGGACGAAATTTTGAGGAATGAAAATGAGAAATACTTGACGATATTTTTGATGGTTATCGAAGTGAATTATTGCAAGAACTGTTAATAATTCTAAGATATTTGTGGAGAAATTCCTTGAACTTTCAGGTGAGAAATGGTATACTGAATGACACATTCTACCAGGATTTATCCACGATTTTGCCTGTTTTATTGACAGTGTTTGTACTGGACCTAAAAATTTTTTAAAAGTAGCCCTTAAATATTATTGCAGTTTTGGAAATCGCGATAAATGAAGAGTTTATGATTTGAGTAACTCAAAATGATTTGGAATGCGATTATGTTGCGTGACGTTACAACGTTTTGCACTAACAACAGCTTATCACCAACACGTTGTGTGCCACTTAAATCATATTCTCTTGACCAGCTATTATTGAAAATGGAACGCACTTTCCAAATCTAAAAAAATATTTAGGGGTTACTTTTATTAATTTTTTAGCTACAGTAAAAAATGTGTCTGAATGCAGATAAAAATAATTTGTGCAGGTGACTTCCATTTAGCAAGCAAAGAACGCATGAGGTTTTGTTTATAAAAGCTAATGAGGCATTTTTTATTGTTTGTTCGGGAATTATTCAAATTTCAATTTTGATACACACACCAACAATATTTTGCCCTCCTCTATTTCATAATTCATCTACGCCCTTGAACCAGGCATTCAAGGGGTATAATTAAGTCTTTTAAGTATTTGTTTGATCATTTTTCCAGGCTTAAATGTGTAACTGTAAGCATGTCATCATTGCCTACCGAAACATTAAAGCACTTGAAATAATAGTAAGTCAAAACAATCTATCAACATTTTCTGTGGCAAACTGAACGATTTATTATTAACGCATTCTCACTCGAACAACCCAGATGAGCAGAGTATCATCTGCAATCTGAAAACACTTTTCCCCGATATGTTTGAATTATTTATAACCATCCGGCGATTGCACCCCAGCTATAAACGACGCAAAACCGAAGAAGCGAACCAAAATGCGTTTTTGATTGATATTGGTTGAGTGTGATAATTAACATTTGATTCGATTTCCTTCTGCTTCCTTAAGTTGGATCTGGCAGCTTGGTAACACATGGTCGATTTTTCTTCCATCGGATCGTATCGAAACTGCTATGAAAGAATCATTGCCAGTTTTCTCGTCGTAGGATGATAGTCGAACGCGCATAAGAGTGTCACTGTCCGTCCCAAATAAAAAGGTGATTTTGCTACGAAAACAGGGCTAATTTAAATTTCCTAATCGAAAACTAATATTTTCTTAGGCTCTTGTCCTGAAAATCGGTATTGGAACGAACATATGTGGGTGAGGCTCTTCGGAAAACTATGAAAAGAGATGAGCCTCAAAACAATTGATTTTTTGCGTCTCTTCGATAGCGTCGACTGGGTTCCTATATCTTCTGGAAGGGTTCCCGAGTGGGACGAACGAGTAAGAAGCGAAAGGTATTCTTTTGGTCATCTATCACATGAGCCTATACCTACACATTGTCCGGATGGGATGAGCATTTCCGAAAGAGACTTTTCTGAATTCTGTATCCCATGTGTATCGGATGCGGGGGGTGCCAGAAGTTCAGTCAGTGCCAGTGCCTATTAGAATCTATGTCAAACAACAACAGCTTTCAACGTATGAGGTGGACACACAACTGACCAACTCGGAGGGTACGAGACATCAAAGCCCCCCGAGTATGGGGTGAAGAGATCTCCGTAGCAGACAGGAAAGATTCTGCTTCATCCAACGAGAGAGAATCTTCGCATGCATGTGGCCCGTATGAATAGCTCCGGGCAAAATATTGCGTGTTACGGATTCCCCAACGTGTGACGAAAGAATATGGTTTGGTCCAGGGAAAAATGACCAACAGTCTAACAGTCCTGACAGCTGGAGGCATCTCGAGGAAAAAGGGGTTCAAGGAGAAGGAACATGCCTAGCATTCTGCTGCTGCTTGGGTCCAAGATTGCTATACTGGGAGGGAAAAAAGGATGCTCCTGTATAGGATCGGAGCAAAAACCGAATCAGGACGGTACCTACTCAATATGGGAAATTATAAAATATTTTTAAAACCAAAAATAACAATAACAGATGATCGGAACCCGTACCGGAGTTGGAAAATGGGACGTAGTGTCGAAAGGAACTCGTTGGGATTCCATAGCACGGACCGAGGGATCATTTCTGGTGGCATCGGATAGATATAGTTATGCTTGGAAGTGTGAGCTCATGCGGGTATCGTTGAGAGGGGAATCTTTTCTATCGGGATAGAATGACCGAAAACATTCATTTTGCTGCCGAGCTCCGAGGAGTAGAAGATGCGGAATTATGATATCTAAATTGTATATTACACGCATATGTGGGATGTTCTATACAGTGATATTGATGAACGAATCGAAATAAAATCTCTTTAGGTTAGATGTGCCTAGAGAGCTTTGAGGAATTGATCTTCGGGAATTTACAAACCAACTATTGGTTTCGAAAAAAAAAAACTATTTACCTCACATGAATTATATGGCCAGCTTGAATAATCGTATATTCAACTTTAACCATCAGTATTCCTGCACTCTGTTTTTTAAACTATTATTGCATATGATTTTCTTAACTTTAAAAAAATTACATATCATAAACATAAAAAAAATATCCGAGGATAAGAAGGACTTGACTTACATCCAAGAGCCATCAAACTTACCACTCTTAGAGTTCTTCATAAACCACCATTAGACGTGTCATTGGGGTTCGTTGAAGCGTCCTCTGGAATTTTGTGGATTTTATCATCCGGCTCTTCCAATTTTCCAGGTGCGTGATACGGTCCTCGAAATGAATTGGACTAAGGGGCCATGTAATAATTACTTAAATATTAACTTACTTAAGTATCCTGGGCACCTTCAGTGGCGCAAATGGCCAACGTAAAAGACTTCCATCCTGGGCAGCTGCTTGCTGTTGCTTTAACCTGAGTTCAGGTCAAATCTTGCTGATTCTGCACCACCAAGATCCCCTGGGTCTTCCTCTGCTACGGTGTCCTACCAGGTTCCAATCCAGCGCGTGCTTGCAAATTTTGTTTCCACCACGGAAACAGTGTACGGTTGACCAATCTCCACGTACGGTCTCAAATTTCAGTAGACATCGGCTTCTGATGACATTAACGATGAAACTCAGCATTGGAGATCCAGTTGTGAGGCAACCAGGCATGAATTATATTTTAATGGAAATTATTGGATATTGTAAATTTGGAAGAATTGCCCCAACGGATTGGTTTTCCTAACGATTAAGGTGATACCCGCCGCAGAGGAGCGTTCGACTAGGTCGTTGAGCTTACCATAGAGGTAATTCTAAGACCAGAAGGTTTCGAAGAAACTTGCTCAACTTTTTGGCTCAACTCTGGTACTATCTTCGGTCCCAAGCTAATCGATGCACCCCTCGAAACATATGAAAATCCACGAACCCTTAATTTTATCTATCAAACTTTCATAGCGAATCAAAACAAAAATAGTGTAGTACTATAATTTCGACAAGAATGGGGTACGCTTAGTAGTAGTTCCACGAATATCAAGAAAATTGCGGATAGAAGTTTCGAAAACTTCAAATTAGTTTTGAGGACCTTAGGGCAGTTGCATTAAATTCATGATAATAGGGAGATATTTCAAGAAGATCAACTAATTAAAGATTGAGGGAACATCAAGGATGTTTAGAGAACTTAAGAAAAATCTCAGTAACTTCAAAGAAGTTCCAAGAAATTCACGGAAGTGTAGAAAACGTTGGGAGGTTTGGAGATCTTTAAGCCGGTTTCAATAAATTCACGATAATTCCAGGAACATCAGAAGAATAGTGAAGACTTCTGACTTCTGACGCGAAGGTCACGAGTTCAAATCACTGGACTCGAATTACTCAAGAGTTACAATAATAAAAAAAAACTTCTGGAGTTCCAAGAATTTTACGAAAGATAAGAAAACTACAGAGTAGTTTAAAAAAAATTAGGTAAATATTCCGATGAATTGAAGAAAATACCGTGGATCTTCTGTCAAATTTCGTGCACTACAGGAAAGTTTCAAGAACTTCAAGGAAGTCATTAAACTTCAGAGAAATTAACGAAGCAGGGAAAAATTGTGGAAACTTTTAAGAAAGCTCTCAGAAGCTCAGTGAAGCTTCACACTCAGAAATTATTTACGCCTTGACCAGTTCTAGGTCAAATAAGATAAAAAATAAAAATATAAGACACGACCTTCTCCGATTAGCATGAAACTTTGCATAATTATGTGTTATGGGCAATCATTCAAATTTTTACAAAAGTTCTGCCATTTTGGTTTTTATTTTTTTTTTCAAAATTGCATCTTTGACATTTTTGATTAAATTGCAGCACTAAAATGTCACTTATGATCGAAATGATATATGAGACAAAGTTGTTAAAAAAGTGAAGCAATTTTTTTTAGAAAATATACACGGTATTTTTTTTTTTGTAATTTCGAGAAAAAATCAAAAAAAGTTTTATGGACCGAAATATCTTAAATTGTATATCTTCAATGTTTATAATTTATGTTGAAAATAAAGCTCAAGAAAAATGTAAGCTTTTGGAGTATTTAAAGCATTGGACACTTGCATTGGTAATATTTTTGAACTTCGTGTTAACAAATTTTTGTTTTAATTTTATATAGTTAATGACTCAAATATTGTTTCGTGTGTAGGAGTTACATAAAAAAGCGTACTAGCAAAAGTTCAAATATTTGTCCAATAGTTCCTGTTCAACGATTTTTGTAAAATTTCAATTGTACATGGTATTAAATATTCCAAAAATTTGCATTTTGTATGGACTTTTTCTTTTACTTTAAAGAAATTGAAGAAATACTTTTTGAGATATATGAATTTTAAACACCTTTTTGAATTACCATGTATATTTTTGCCAGAAAGCCTTTAATTTTCTGTTCAACTTTGTCTCATATGTCATTTCGATCAAAAGTGAAGTTTTCGTGCTACAATTTATTGAAAAATTGCAAAGACGGCAATGTGAAAAAATTACAACTTCCAAAATGGCCGAGTTTTTGTGAAAATGTGAATGATTGCACATAACACAAAATTATGCAAAGTTTTATGCAAATTTGAGAAGGTAGAGTTTTTCCGATCATTTGGCGTTGAACAGCTATCTTCGGCAATTTTTTACCGAAATCTCAACTGCTGAACATTCGGTATAACTTTGATCTACATTTTGAAGCTTATTTTTCTCAAAAAATATCCTCTAAATTCACAGTGTTGCGAAAGCTAGCAAAACTCATTGACTACAATTCTAACCAAACCGTGGTGAGTTTGAGTTTCATGATTTTGCTTTACATCCGAATGTGACCCAAATAATCATGTTAGAACCAACCAAGGACGATCTCTGGAAGGAAATTGCCGATGAAGCACGGAATGAATAAGTTCAAGGGCTTCCAAAGGAATCAATTAACGGCGGCGGAAGAGCAGAATATGGTGAGAGCTGTCCAAATTATTGTGTTCAAATTAAACATCAAAATTAAACTAAATACATGCCAGGGTTGAAAAGAATATTTTCGAACCTGGAAGTGTGTATGTATAACCAATATCCATTTGATAACGGTGATGCATAGATGCGGGGCTTATTGTGAATGAAAGTAACCTAGGAATGGGCGTGACTTTCCAGACATTCTGAAATGGGTTGCTGGATCTGCAATAGAGCTATCACCTTCTAAATCCTGGACTAAAGCTGTCTACAATGACCATAAATGCGACATTGTAGAGAGAGTTCATCCATAATAACAATGCCGGCCTGTGAGGGTTAGAGGGAATTCATACACACACACACATTCGAACGTGACCCGAAAGTACCGTCACTGGCAGCAGTAGCTTTGTGTCTACCATCGGTGAAGATTAAAGAGAGATAGCAAACTGTACTTTCTCTTTCTTTGAAAACGATGTGCAAAGGAATCATTTTTGTGCCGAGTAAACTCTCAGCTTGATTTTTGCACGTTGTAAATAGTCTCGCAACATCAAAGAAGCTTGTAAAATCAATATCAAACATGACAGTGGCAGCGTATGAAAGCGGAAAAATATAATTTGATTGATGATTTTGTCAACACTGGGTTGCAATTTCAGAAAACCCAAATCGACCGCGTTACGAAAAGTAGTGAGATTTTGAACACTTATAACTCGGTCGATAGCGGATGGATTTTAATTATAAACAAGCCAATCGATTGGAAATTTTTCTACAAATTGACTAAAATGAATACTCTATAAATTTATACAGCATCAGCAGCAGTATCAGCAGCAGTATCAGCAGCAGCGCTTTCGGCTCGTGGCGTTGAACATTTTTCTCCAGTACACAACGAAAGGCTCCCGGCAAGCAACTAGCTATCAAGGCTGCCCTAGAGAGCTCTCGTGGTGGAAAAAAGTGGTTTCCCTATCACAGTAATCCTACGTCAAGCCTACGGTCGTGTATTGAATACAACCTCTTACTTTTTAGGGAACTTAGATGAGCTTCAAGGAAGTTACGAAAAATGCAGGAACTTCCGAATAGATCAAAGATATTCAAGGCAGTTTCCTTAACTTCAGCAAAATTGCGGAAACTTTCATTTTTTTACATATTCATAGAAGCATAGAGAACTATATTGAAGTTCAGCGATAGTTCCAATCTCTTCAGGAAATCACCAAAAAACTTCAAAAAAGTCTAGACTATGAAGAAGTTTAAAGAATTGAACAATTGGTAATTTTGTTGTTTGCAGACAGTTTTTACCAATGCCGTAGATCATTAGAGGGAACTAGATTGTATTTAGATCCCTGTTTTACACAAAAATTAGGACTCTTCTTAAGGGGGACACCTATTGAGATCCCTAAAAAAAGTTAGTTTTTGTTAAGTTTTATAGAACATTAGAATAAATGCAACCACTTCGGGTTTTCAGTATGTTTTTTTTCTTAGATTTGTTTTCCGTCGATCTTGTTTTCCGTGCTGAGCACCAATGCTACCGATGCCAGGGAGACAGCTCCCACACCTGGACTCTACCTATCGACCCATCTCCTCATGAACCGGGGACCAACGGCTTTACTTCCCTTCCGAAGGAAGGCGTGATCAGAGATGTTATGCCTCAGAACATCCCGGAGGCGCTGACTGGGATTGAACCCAGGCCTGCTGGGGTGAGAGGTAATCACGCTTACCACTACACCACCGGTGCCGCTATTTTCAGTATGCAACATTTCAGGTGTATTTTCCATAATTTTCAGCCCAAAACATATTTTTTCCGCTGTTTGCAGCCCTTTTCTCGACACCAATTTTTTTTAGAAATTACGTGGCAGGGATCCTGTCCATTATGTTTATGCGTGGCGGTATCCTGTCCATTATGTTCAATATGGACAATGCAGTAACACATACTGAACGTGTTCTGCTTCAGAATTGACTTGCACGGTCCTGCTGAAATGCTCAGTGCCTTAAAACGAATGTGTATATCAACATCAGCGGGAGTCTAAAATCTTTTAAAATTTGTCAACGTAGTTTATGGACAGCCCCTAATTAGAACCTGTGTGACTGATATTCGGCAGAATAACTTACCATATTACATTTTAATCTACTTCTGCTTTAAATTACTATTTTCATTGAAGTTGAAAATGGCTATGTGCGTAAAACTAAAGACTGGAACGCGCAAAAATTGGTCGACAAAAAAATCGTTTCCTTCAGTAAAAATTCATATCACAAAAATCTTCTTATTTTTCTTTTGGTAGTTCAATTCATATATTTAAAGAAAAAAAAGTTCTTTTATTCTTTTGGTTTGCCAAATCCGAACTGCCGTGCCTTCCGCTTAACCTCTTCTATTAAATTTTGCACAGTGATCTCATCGACCTTATTTCCCGCCGAACGCCAGTAATATTTAAACTGCTGCTCGTTTTCCATTTGACCAAGGCCCAATACCGTTCGATAGGGTGGAGTTTTCGGGAACTTCGATAGTTTGATGATTTTGAAAATTTCAGTCACCTTCCCTTTTCCTGATGCGGTATAAAACTTCTGTCCCGGAAGCTGCTTGAAATCCGCCTTCACATAAGTTTCGTCCATGACGACAAAGTCGAACTTTGTGAGCAGATTTGTATACAGCTTTCGGGACCGCTGCTTTGCCGACGTGTTTTTTTTTGTAATCTCGGTTCGCCACCTTCACCTTCTTAAACGTCGACAACCCGGCTCGTCTCTTGACCCGCTGTACAGTAGTATGGGAGACATTGAGCTTGCCAGCGACGTCCCGGATGGAGAGGTTAGGATTCCGCTTATATTTCACTGCCACCTTCTTCGACGTCGCTTTCTGGCAGTCGAAAAACGCTCTCCGAACACTTTTTAAACGTTTGTCACGGTCGATTTGGCCACATCCAGCAATTTTGCCAACTTGGCGTGTGAGAATGTTGGATTCTCTTGCTTCGCGAGCAAAATTTTGACACGCTGCTCCTCTTGCTTGAACGTCATTTTGAAAACTGGAGAGCAAACGGTGAAAACTCATCATAGCAACCATTGTTAATACACTCAACTTCCAAATGCAGCATTTCAGGTTGTTTTTATGAATTTTTAACAGAAATACATCAATTTAAAGTTGACCAATTTTTGCGCGTTCCACTCTTTACTATAATAATATTTGCAATCAGCCCAGAATGATTTCTTTAAAAGGTGCCGTTGAACTGATTCGCCATCTGTAATTCTTAAATTTTGTCATCAAAATTTCCTGAATGTTTGCTAACGCGTAGAACGCTCGTGGTTGGAAGATTCTATTTTTGGATTACATTTCACCATCTTATACTCCAAAATAATCATCATTCATATTTCAAATCACTCACCATTCCAGTGTTTTGAATTGCAATTTTGGAGTTACTAAATTTAGATGGAAAATAACTGCCATTTTGTATTTTCAAATGATCTCAATGTTTAAGGATTGAATTAAATGTCCATTTCAATATTTAGGCGTTACTCTGAACTTAATTTTGTTTTCCAATAATGAAAGCATTTTTCGATCCATTCCATCACTCGGGACACACCGGAACAGTGTGCTCATTCTTCTAAACGTACGCTTGGGTTCGGTAAAACCCCAACGGGGAAAAGGACTGTCCGTCGTTGCTTAAAAAGTCGTATGCATTGGAAGCTGTTGTCTTCATATTCCCAGCTCGAGTCTCTAATAACATGCTTCCGGAACAGTAATACATCAACCGCCATTGTCGACACTTTCCCCTCGCCACCTCCGACCTACCAAAATTTCTTCCAATGACCGGAATTTTCCGTCCACAATGTACGTACACACTATCATCAGCATTTCCTGCTCCAAAGGCTGCTTCGAACCGGGTAGGGATATTGTTTTCTTTTAATTTAGCCGAAACAATCACGGCGAATAAAAAACTTTTCAATATCCTTACGGTCCCTTTTTGCCGGGCAACTATGGTAGCAGCGCGTTGGACAACTCTTTCCGGCATCCCGGCAGGACGCTCTGGGAGAAATCCCTAATAATAAGCCTTCAGAATGCAGCAGCAGAAGCTCAACAGTAGAGGCGCGGTCTTGGACGACGTCGAAAACGACGACGGTCATCCTGGGTGTGTTGTCCTTGGTTACCCGTCGTCGTCGTCGTCGTCGTCATCGTACGAAATAGCAATCTCGACGTACACAAATTCGAGAACCGCAAACATACGTTCCACAAAAAAGCCGCATTCCGTCGGCAACAACGAACGCTGGATGGCCGGTGCGTGTCATACGGTAGGCATGCATGCGGGCAAACAGAAACAACATTCCCCGGATGGATGCGATGGTGCAACTCGAGCCTTTCCTGCCGCCTACTCGAAAAAGCATTCTTATCTGGGTGGGTGAGCTTTGTTGCATCTTGTGTCGTGGAAATTCCTACTAGGTATCCGGAACCTGCTAACTCTTCGAAAGTTGTTTTTTGCGCAGAAAAGACTGACGTCTCATATTTGCCTTCTCCGGTCCGGTTGGGTGGTGGCCGGTTCGATAGAGCACTGGGACAGGGAAGCCAATGAATTTTACGCTGCGCTGCACTGTCTGAAATTGGAGAATGCATGCGTTCGCCTGTCGGTTTTGGGTCGTCCCTTAGCATGCGAAACATGGCCTAAGATATGTCGGACAGCAGTGGAGAATGTTGTTCGACGAACGGTATATGGGAAAAGAGGATCTGCTTTAGATGTTTTGAAACTGATTTGATCGGGAAATTAGGTTGAGCTTTTCGACTGCATGATATTCGAAGCGTTGACGTCCATGATCTATGTGAAGCTGGTGATTGAGAGCTGTGGCATTATTGTTTTTTGTTCTTTTTATTATTTTCTTTATAAGATATTTTATATTATTTTATATTCTTTACAATCCACTTGTTGTGATATATAATTAATAGGAACTCAGGCTGCATTTTTTATAGATTAATTATTTATTCTTATTATTTAAGCATTTGCAGTCTAATAGGGAGTTATTAATCATTATCTGATGGTTTAATCACTCAAAATATGGAAAACATTTGTGGTTGTAAGTTTTACTCGCGGTTAAAGAAGACCATTCGAATGGACGGTGTTTAAAAGAAGAAATATTCTAAAAACTCAACTTTATATTTGATGCCAATCTGCAACCTGCATCTTCCAATGTTATAGTCCTACCTTTATTCATGATGATATAGAAAAAAAGTGTTTGCATGTAAATTTTTTTTAGGAATCTTGAGGAAAAAAACGATTTTCTTTGATTTTTGGTTTCTTTTTTAAAACTTTTTTTGAAAATTAAAAAGCGTGCCAGAAAAAAAAACATTCTTTTGGGCGGTTTGCTTTCTGACTCATAACAATAACGTCCAATAGTTGTGCCGAATGAAACTTATATTTTAGCTGAAAAACTTTGCATTGAGAGCAATAAAATTTCTCGCTTATTACGAGTTTTTGTAATCTTATTAAATTACTGATTTATCGACTATAAACTAGTTAGAGTGTCAACATCATTAAATGTTTTGAGTGTTCACTCGGCTGTTGACAAAAGCAGGATTGATCGTCTGTTTTCTCGGCAGCAACCATTGTGTGGTCCTCCTCATTGTTCTTCATCAGCAGTTCTTTCGGTCGATGCGTCGTCAACTTTGGAAAGCTACCGTTTTGTGATGAGTGTGTAAGTGCTGACCACGTTTAGCGTACATTGCTGCAATGGAAGCGCTCTGACCCCTGTTGGCGAATCTGCCATACAATGAAACCACTGGAAGCGGCTCCGGTTCTGATGAAGGAGGCTTTTTGGATAGCGGAAGATAAAGTGTTTATTGTGTTGTACTTTTTGACTATAGTTTTAAGATGTATTGTAAAGTGACCAAGAATCCTCGGCTCTGTAAAGTTAATTCGTTTGTGCCTTATCAGGTCAATTAATAAACAAAAAAAAATCATTAAATGGTTTAACCTAAACTAATGTTTATAGGTATCTTAAGATATCTATATACAACAGATTTGTCTGGGTGCGTGAAATCAAAAAAGCTGCATAAAATTTGAACCTAGAAAATCTTGAAATGAGTAAAAAAATTAGAAAGGTAGAAAAAAAATTCGTCGATATAGGGTTAACTACCCTATTTACGGCCTATTAAGCTTAACCCGCACCTAGTCTTTATTAATCCAGCGCAGTTTAGCACCAAACAGAATATTATTATGACTGATGGCTTCCAAATTTATTTACCTTTCCGTACGTATCGTAAGATTTGATAAAAAGAAACCAATCGTAGAGATATTGTCAAAAGCCTAACACTGCTTCTTGACACCCAACTCGGCCTACGGATTCTAAACTCGGTCAAACGCTTTGAAATGCCATTGAAACGCCAATGAATTCACTTCGGCCTATCGGATGAAGATAAAAGTTGACTTGTTAACTCTGAAATATTGGATTTATTTGAAGATTTCTGTTCGATTCTGGGCGATTAGGCCGAAGTAGTTCTCTACCCTACTTCGGTGGATTACTTTAAGCATGTCTCAAATAAATGTTAGAGTAGTATATTTTAAAATAGTGATGGATTTAGCAATGTTTATTTGTTTGTTATAATATTGTTCTATCATAGAATCCGTAGCCTATTGTTTTTAAACCTAATACAACACTAGCCAAAATTTTTAAAACGCTACCTCTTTCTCCCTCAAATGGTTTGTCCATTATGCATGTTCCCTACTATTTTGAAATCTTGCATGCACCTGTAGCCACCTAGTGAGATAATTAAATAATTTACTGAGCACGATTAAAAAAGGTCTAATCAGGTTTGCAGAACATAGCAGTCTTCTATCTACCGTTCCGATTCAAATTTCGGACGATTCAAATTTCGGACACTTTCATTTTTAATTAAATATTACATCCAGTTAGAAACAAAGTAATAATGTTAGATGATCGTGGAGGGCACTAGTCAAAAAAATTTAAAATTTACAAGTCATGTGGATCATATTCGACCGAGATAATCAACTTTTAAAAGTGTCCGAAATTCGAGTTTAAGTGTCCGAAATTTGAATGGGCACGGTATCTGGGATCTAGATATGCCGGTCGTACATGTGTACGAAGTTCACTTGAACACTGGATACATCTGGAGCATCAAAAAATCACGGTGGCGATGGATTCGTTCCGGTGCGTAAACATTCAGCTGCGCGACGATCTCCGATGAATAGCCACAAAAACTGTTTGAGCAGTGTTTCTTCTTTTCTCCAGAGTTTTAATACCCAGCCGTCTGCAACGGTCTTCGGTCGATTTTTCCACGGAAGGTCACTATGGTCATGTCTCATGAAATTTCTTTGGATTGCTTCGATCCTAACAATCCACGTTGACTGGTACGGGCACCAATTGGCATTGGATTCAAGGATCGATCGCATCAGAGCGTAGTGTAGCGATCGAAGGCAGTGTGGGTCACGGAACGCGGTGGTTGTTTTGAACATGAATCCATGCTGCCGATTGGCTCTAGAGCTAATGTCGTTGTAGTGTAATCGAAAGGTGAGCGCTAAGTCAAGGATAACGTCCCAATCCTGTTCTTGATGAACACGCTCAAGAGGCTGGTCGACGATCGGCTTCAGTTTCCTGTGGAACTATATGATGTTTCACTTGGGAATGCTCAATGTAACAGGGCTGGTAGCGAGTCACTTTTTAGTGACTTAGTCACTTTTTTCAAGCTAGTCACTAAAAAGTCTCTTTTTTTTAAGGCCAACCCAAGTAACAATTTCCAGTTGAAGAAACGCTTTCCTTTTGATTTTATTCAGCTGCATGTTGAATAATAATTGCACAATGTGTTCACTACAACTTTTATAAAACCCTTGTTTACACTGGTTTGGAGAACCTATACAACTACAGCATTATATGTATACGCGGTATAGGAGTAGAAGCAACTTTTATACAACGTTTATAGATACGTATTTAAACTCAAGCTTTATTATTTTGGTGAAAGCTCTTATACAACGTTTGTAGACACTTCTTGCCAGCTGCTTTGAAATTTAGTAGATAGTAAACCTGAGAGGCGTTTGTTGCACTCTTTTATGACTCCTAAATAATCATTGTACAGCAAGCGGTGAAAAGCGTTTATAGCACTTTTCAATGACTCCTTAACAACCGGATAGAAGCGACTTTTATACAACGTTTATAGATACATATTTAAACTCAAGCTTTATTGTTTTGGTGAAAGCTCTAATACAACGTTTGTAGACACCTCCTAACAGCTGCTTCGAAATGTTTTAGAGATTGAACCTGAGAGGCGTTTGTTACACTCTTTTATTACTCCTAAATAATCACTATACAGCAAGCGGTGAAAAGCGTTTGTAGCACTTTTTAATGACTCCTTAATAACCGTTGTGTAAGTACTCACAATATTCACAGATTAAAATTAGTTTAACAATTGTCGTGGTACGCCAAAATAATTGCTTGTACAGTTTTTATTAATTTAATTTATTTGTGCACATTGAAAAAATATGTAATTATGCCATAATACACATTTTGTGATCATGGAGGAAGTAGCAACAGGCATCTGTTTAATCTTTGATTGATATTCTTTCAATTAATCTCTCTAATCATTAATTGAGAGAATTTATCTAGAAATGTTATCGTTGATTATATGATATATGTCTTAAATTAATGTTTGCATTTATTAATATAACACCTCTATATAATTTACCTCTACTCCACCGAGGGTTTCTCGAAGCAAGATTCGAACTCATGATCCCGGATTGCCAGCCGCTTCTGTTTCCATCTGCTCTGTTCTTGAATACATATTTTGATCATATGAGAGAAGTATATCAAGCTCATCTTGAGTGACTTCTCTTGCAGTCGAATAATCATTTCCTTATGGTTATATAAACATGCCTATCACTTGTGCTATTTTAAGCAACAAAATTGTGGTTGGTCGAACGTAAACAATCATATAAGAGTGCTCCAAGCAGCTTTTGAAGCTTCTAACCAAAAAGACAATACAACTACATTCTTGTTAAACTCTGGAAGCTATTATTCAACGTTTGATCAACTCAGGTGTTTTATAAGAGCTCCCAATGGTTTGTTTTGATGCGTTTATTCCACATCCTATATGGCTCCTGTCAATCAGTTTAACCGAACGTAAACAATCATTTAAGAGTGCTCCAAGCAGTTTTTGAAGCTTTTAACCAAATGGCAATACAACTACATTCTTGTACAACTGTGGAAGCTATTATTCAACGTTTGATCAACTCAGGTGTTGTATAAGAGCTCTCAATGGTTTGTTTTGATGCGTTTATTCCACATCCTATATGGCTCCTGTCAATCAGTTTAACCGAACGTAAACAATCATTTAAGAGTGCTCCAAGCAGTTTTTGAAGCTTTTTACCAAATGGCAATACAACTACATTCTTGTACAACTCTGGAAGCTATTATTCAACGTTTGATCAACTCAGGTGTTGTATAAGAGATCTCAATGGTTTGTTTTGATGCGTTTATTCCACATCCTATATGGCTCCTGTCAATCAGTTTAACCGAACGTAAACAATCATTTAAGAGTGCTCCAAGCAGTTTTTGAAGCTTTTAACCAAATGGCAATACAACTACATTCTTGTACAACTCTGGAAGCTATTATTCAACGTTTGATCAACTCAGGTGTTGTATAAGAGCTCCCAATGGTTTGTTTTGATGCGTTTATTTCACGTTCTATATAGCTCTTGTCAATCAGTTTAACAAAGGTGCTATAAAAGTTATCGTAGGTCTTATAAAGCATATAGTTAAACCGAACGTAAACAATCATTTAAGAGTGCTCCAACAGCTCTTAAAACTTTTAATCAAATGGCAATACAACTACATTCTTGTTCAACTCTGGAAGCTATTATTCAACGTTTGATCAACTCAGGTGTTTTATAAGAGCTCCCAATTGTATGTTGGGAAGTCACTTTTTTAGCGTGAATTTATTTCAAGATTGATCATTCTTTGCTTCAGGCGTTTAATCGTCTTTCTCTATCTACAGGGTGTCGATTCATTTTTCTAAATAAAATTATCTGACTTATCCAGGGTTTTCCAGTATCTATATTTAAATTCCAAGTTTATAATAAAGCTAAATTGTTAAATGCGTTAAAAATACTCTTTTTTGTAGATCAAAAACAACAGCAATTTACCCAACCGTTTTTAAGACACGTCAATCAGTTTTAAAGAAACAGCTTTACAATCAAATCCATTGAATGTTAAAGTTTATCACTTACTTAATTTCTCACTTAATAAAGTTGTAAAAAACTTACCCAATTTGAGTAATTCCAAGATTTGAGTAATTCCAAGAATCCCAATTTGAGTAATTCCAAGAGATTTGAGAAATTCAATATCTTGAAGTTTCGTATTCCATGTATAAGTTCAAGATATTGAAAATTTTCAAAGTGCCAGAATTAAGGAAAAAAATAAATGATTTTTTTCAAGCTCGTAGGAACTTTGGCGAAGTAATGAGTAATGAAAAGAAATGATGAGAATTTCAGTGAAGCCCCATAAACAAACTACGGGAACATAAGGGAAGTTAATACGCTGAAAATATGGGGAACTTTTATCATCCGAAAATTTTCGGGAATTTTTATTAAGTTCCTAGAATTTCAGAGAACTTCACAGGTGTCAAGCGAACTTGAAAAATATAAAAAAAGCATGAGGGGTATTGTGCATTTTTTTTTAAGAATTTTTAAGTACCTCAGAAAAGCTAGATCTAGAGATTTTTTTGGGGAATTTCAGACCTTAAGAGCAGTTACCGTAGCTTTAGTCCAGTCTTTTGGAGCAGTTTGAATATCTATAATCGTAAATTTAGACATATTCAGGACAGTTCCATGATGTGCTGAAAAAAAATCGAGAACCCTTAAGATTTTTCGAGAATTCCAGGGAAGTACAGACTCCTTCAGAGAATTTATGAAAACTTCAGAAATATTTTAGAAACTTCACAGAAGTCCGGAAAATTTCAGGGAAATTTAAAGGTTTTTACGGGAATTCCATTTATTTCCGAGCAGCAGAACCGAGATCTTCAATAGAATTAAAAGTTTTAGGGAAGCTTCGAGAACATCAAGACAGATTATAGAGTCAAAGGGCAGTTCAAACAATTTCAAGGAAATTGTAGAAACCTGAAATTGTACTTGGGGAAGAAAAATTATGTACGAAGATTGAATATTCAATTGCTGTGGGAAACACTTCATTTTTTCATAAAGGTGGTTATGATTTATACACACAGAAGTGGTATAAATACCCGTTTTGTTGATTTTTTACATGATTAAATTGATTAAGACCAAAATAAGATATTTTTTCGAAAAATAATTTCGTCTTCACCTACGACTGGGAGTAAACATGATTCATGTTCAATGTCTGTAATAATGTCTGCGTTTCGTTGATTGAATTCACCATAAATATGCAGTTTTACTTCTGGTTCCGTATTTGACATTATAGTTTCCACAATTTGTAAAAAAATAAGTTCAAAAGACTGCTTGTGGGCATGTTCATGTGGAAATTACACCGAAGAAAAAATGTGCGTTTCATCTGCACCATGCATAAGTGCTGTTACTCAGACATTTTCGAATTCTTTGTGCTTATTTGTTATGATTTCTTCAGAAGTATAGTCAGCATTGATGGCAATTTTAGTTCAAAAAGTAAAGTAATATAGAGCTGCACAAGCGTGTCCGAACGCAAAGGTGGTTCGCGATGAAGGTACCATCAACGTCTAGTGTCAGCCACTCTTCCTTAAGATCTGGGTTGTTTTCTGTGCCCCTTTGCATCGCTGAGGTGATAGGGTCACATCCTCTTTTTATGGATTTTATATTATTATGTACCGAAATGCACCGAATACCGGACGGCTCGTCAATCTGGGTATTTTTTTAAAATTTAATATTACGTCTGCGCTGCACCATACTAAAAATGCATGATGATTCTGAACGATTAACTTCGAACACGATGTATCCGGTAAAATGTGTAATGGAAAACTTCCAATGTTTGAAAAATCGTAGCTCAGCCATTTATTGACAAATTTAATGGCGCCATTTGAAAATACAATCTTTAAAAATTTATTCGGTTAGCGAGAAGGATTAGTAATTTCCATTTAATTCCACTACCTTATTTGCTTATCCTTGAAAGATACGCGTATCTCGTCAACAATGTGCAGACTTCTTCAGTATCTTGTACTAATACTCGACTATTAGTACAAGGCACTTAGTATTAGTACAAGACACTGAAGTAGTGTGCACATTGTAGACGAAATACGCGTATCTGTCTAGGATAAGCAAATAAGGTAGTGGAATTAAATGGAAATTACTAATCATTATCTCTCTCTTTATACAGGTATTCCACTAAGACGCCCACAGTCATCAGGATTTATTCGGTATTAAAAGATTTAAAATCTATCGATGCTTTTTTCCCCTTGATTGTTTCCCCTGCTGAGTACCAATGCCACCGACGTCAGGAAGCACACCTGGACCCTACCTTTCGATCCATACATTCATGGACTGGGGACCAACGGCTTTATTTCCCTTCCGAAGGAAGGCGTGATCAGAGATTTTATGCCTCAGATAATCCCAGCGGCGCCGACTGGGATTGAACCCAGGAACTATTCTATCGATTTTATTTTGAGCATAGTTGGTCAGTCATAATCAACTATTATCTTTCCTTTATTTAACGTCGGTCTCTGTTCCGCAATCTAGTGCCAATCACCGACGGACATCGATTGCCATCATTGATTACAATCGAATGTGCAGGAAGGCAGCTTCCACACCTGCGTAGGATATCGCACCCATTCACAACACACATGGGCCGGGACCAACGGCTTTACTTCCCTTCCGAAGGAAGACGTGACCAGAGATTTTTATGCCTCAGAAAAATCCCACCGACCTCGGCTGGGATTGAACCCAGACCCATTGGGGTGTTAGAAAGCAGTCACGCTTACCACTACACCACCGGCGCCGGCTAAAATCAACTATTAAATGTTTCCAAATTTTTAGCCTTTATGATACCTCTCATTGCATGTCCTCAGGTCACATCGGTCAGAAATTACCACATGGTAATATTAAATAATAATTATTTTTATTATTATTTGATTTTCGTACATTAAAATCTGTAGAACGATCGATGAGGCATTAATAAAATTTAAAAATATTATTTTAATAAGTTTATGACGATTTCTGTACTTCCAATAAATTTTATAACTAATACATTTTATTAATTTTGATGACTGTGAATACGATTGGGACCTCCCTTAGCTCAGTCGGTAAAGGCACAGCTACAAAGCAAGACCATGCTGGAGGAGGCTGGGTTCGATTCCCGGTCCGGTCTAGGAATTTTTCGGGATGGAAAATTTCTTGACTTCCCTGGGGCATAAAGTATGATTGTACTTGCCACACAATTATGCTAATGCAAAAATGGTACAGGCATCGAAAGCTCTCAATTAATAACTGTGGAAGTGCATCTAGAACACTTAGTTGAGAGCACGCAATAAGCTAATATGCCATATGCAATAAGCTTGAAATTTGAGGAAGAAGAAGAAGAATACGATTTCTGAGAGACGCAATGCAACACAAAATTTTGCTATTTGGATTTTTGTTATTACTCCATGCGTGATGATTACAATGTTGAGGGAGATGAACTCATTAATGTTAATATCAAATTTAATGTGAACATTTTCTAAGATAGAAAAGGTGATGCACCGGTAGAGAAATCACCACGCTCTTATTTAGAGGCTATCAAATAGATAGCTTGGAAATAGTAATGCTCGTTCGATTTGAATTCATCTTCAACTTCTGCAAACAATTTCAACACGACCGTACTCTAACGGAACTATCAATTCCATGCTTTCATCACCTTATCTGTGATATAAATGTTCATCTTAAGTCTGATATTAACATTAATGAAGTATCTTGTTCAACCTTCAATACTAAATTGTTAAACTGATTCAAGTCCGATTGAATTAAGCATACGTCCAAGTCTCTCAAAATGCATATCGATTATCGAAGATCTCCCGCCAACGGTGGCTTCTTCACCGGGATATTCCCATCCTCCTCGCTAGCCCTCAGCCTGCATATATGTACACCTTACACGAGTCAAGTTCAATCGTGATGTCACGAGGTGGCATCTTTTGCCAAGTTGTTTACCGTTTGCCAGAGAGAGGTTATGACAAGCTACAAAATGGCCAAGACGTGCACCTTTTCGGTATCTATGGTCACGATGCGACACAAGCACCACCACCGGCATCGGCGTCGGCAACATATAGAAAATATTTCTGCTCTTTGCCGCGACAACAGTCACTGCATCAACGGCCACCACTTTATGGATGTTTCGTGCTGATCATCATCAACCATGAAACCATCTGGCCTAATCGAGTTGTGCAAATAGCACCCGAATAAGGGAAGTGCATTATTATGATTGCAAATTTTATTACAGGTTATTTTACAAATTGACGTTGGTGCTGCTGCTGCTGTCGCTGTGTTTCTCCGGAGTCCGTTCAATGACTGAAGCAGCAATAGCAGCAACAACAACAAGCTGTTGAATTATTAATAAACCTCAAGACCAATATCTGCCGAATCATCGAACACACAGTTTGGCGTGGCGTGGCAATGGCTAGTCATTTGGCTGTGTGCTCGCTGCATGAAGTCATCTTTCCGCAATTATCACGCCGAAAGTGCATTCGCCTTCGCAAGTGCATTTAGTGAGTGGTTAACAAAAGGCCGAAAATCAAGAACCCATTGATTCCCACCACGGGCTCCGGCGAATTCCTTTATATGCGCAATTAACACTTACGAAGGGGACCTTGAGAAATGATCATTCTTTGTACACGGGCTGTTTAATGGAATGTAGCAATGCCCCTCACTGTTGTGTGAGATCGTTTAATTTAATTTGCTATAGGATGAGCTGAGTAAGCTTTTGAATGCTCATGAAATGACGCGGTCATCATAGATGGTCACTCTGGCCGACGATAAAGGATGTGATCGGTTTTTTAGAAATGTTCATTACTTTGATGCTATGGAAATATTTTGGATAACATTGATAGAATTGAGCAATACTGTACTGTGGTTTTAATGCAATTTAGTTCAACATTCCATCAATTAATACAGGAACGAAACATTCCGCCAAAATGTTATCGAATTTGATCTATTCGTTCTACATAAACTCATCCTCCCTCGGGTGAATTTGTTTCCCCGTGCCAGCCCCATTGGCAACCGAACGGAACACACGTATGCTTATTATCCCATTCACTGATAAACATAAAAATAAAGGATCAATTTTTCAATTATCCCTTTTTCCCGTCTGTCAAGCACTCCTGAGCGCAACCGAGAGCTCTGCCATCGTCATTGTCGTTGTTTGCGCTCCGGCTCTCAACTTCCAACAAGTGGAAAGAGCTCTGTTTAAGTGGAAAATTAACCGAAAAAAGGAACAACATTGGGATCCTCGTCGAACTCGACTCTCAAACACAAACTCCAAGAGCCAAGCTCTAACAACAGCTACAACAAAACAACAACTACAGCAACAACAAGTCCGAGAAAATCCATAATAAGCCTCGATTTTCAATTTTCTCCTGAAGCTCTTGAATCCATTGCCTGCTGCCCTTCTGTCAGGGTTGTTTTTTTGTGTGTGGTTGGGGTAGGGAAAAGGGGGAAAATAGCCATCATTTTGGGTCCGGCAGACGTAATATGAGATCCTCTTACCTTCTGATAAGTGAAGCGCGCGTGTGTGTTATTTTTTTCATTTTTTTTCTTCTTCTGTTACCAACACGTGTTGGCAGGAGACTGGTAAGGTCCGATATTTGATGTCCTTTCTCAAGTATGCCTTATTACCTGTTGGAATTGGCAAGATGGTTATTTTCTTTATCTTGTTTCATCCCTTTCCCTCGATTAAGCTTCTCTGACTTTTTCGTTTTGTTTCGACAGCTAGGACAAGCCTCAAAGTTTATTTTGCTGAAAGCCCTTGAAAGCCAATCGAACGAAATGACTATTGCGGGTTTGTACTGGATGGTTAGTAGAAAAATTAAGCTTTTTCAATCCCATGCTAACCGCTATCATAGCTGATTGGACAACTTTGCCAACAAGCTCATTATGAGTTGCGCCACTTGGGGACACTGCCGTTGTACATTTGATACGATTATCAATTTCAGTTTTTTCCACTTGAGCTTTCGAGTGGATCACTTCAATGGTGCTTCCCCCTTTTGCCGTCCTTTCCAAATTATGGAATAACAATTTACCCTTTTCCGGCAGAGGAGCACTCACCATAAGGATAACTGCGTTGACCTGGAGATGGCAGCAGAATGGGGCTGTTGGGACTATTTGAATTGGCCTCTCGAGTTTTGATCATTTTGCTTCCTCTTCCACTGCAGGGAAGTAGATTGTTCTTGTGATGTAACGGAACCGTGACGTTTGGGACCTTATTTAATGGGATAATTTAATTGGATAGCTTCAGGAGAAGCTTACTGAATGTCGAGAAGAATTAAAGCTGTTACTAATTGCAACATATTTAAGTTGATGTTTACTAGGATATGTTTTGCATACTAAACTTGGACACTGACCACCTGTTACATCTTTTGAGTTCAAGAGTAGCCCTTGAACGCCGAAGGTGTGCTTTATATTTAAGAAAAATAATTTTAAATGGCAGTTATGGAAACGTAACATTAAAACGATTGAATGCTCCTTAAGGGGGATTTCCGGTTCAATTGACCTAAACTTTGGATTTTTTTTTCCAGGGAACTGGTAAGAGTTAGAGACCTGAGTTTTTTTGTCAAATCTTTATTCATTCTTGCTCTACAACTGGGAATTTTTTCAAGTCCAAAAATCTAAAATGGCGTCCAATATGGCGGCTGCCCGGCGGGTACTTCCCAAAACTGCGAGCAGCCTAGAGGTCGCAAATCGTCACCTAGAAAGAAAATCGGCTCAGTTTCTTGAAGAGTATAGTTCAGAGAATGGAATGAACTAGAATCTTTGAAAACTCTCAAAATTTGACAAAATGGCGGGCATTTGAAAAAAAAAAAAACATTTACCTAGTTACCGCAATTTTGTCAAATTTTGAGATCCAAAGTTTAGGTCAATTGAACCGGAAATCCCCCTTAAACCTTTGATAATTAATTGTTTACTGCGTAGCTACTCAGATTTACTGTCCTACTCGTGTTTTTATACTCAGAGGAGCAGAACGATGGTCATGCGGCTAAAATGAGCTGTAAAAGAAGCTTCTTTTAGAATTTTCATAAGAAACTTCCTTTAAAATCTTCTTTAGAAGCTGATTTGTCTTTGGAATCTTCTTTTAGAAGTGTATTCTAGACGCTTGTCCGTCACTCCGCTCCTGATACTAAAATTTTTTAAAGGCACGACCGCACTATGACGTAGAACCACCGACAAACCGACATGAAACTTGAACTTAAATTTTCCCTACATAGCTTAGTCAGTAAAGGCACGGTATTACCAATCCGGAGGCGGCCGGTTCGATTCCCAGTCCGGTCGAGGGAATCTTTCGGGTTGGAAATTTTCGCGACTTCCTTGGTCATAGAGTATCATTGTGCTTGCCACACAATACACAAATTCATGCATTGGTATTGGCATCGAAAGCTCTCAAATAATAACTGTGGAAGTGCATTTAGAACACTAAGTTGAGAACACGCAATAAGCTAATATGCGCTAGGCAATAAGCTTGAAATGCGAACAAGAAGAAGAACTACATTGGGTTGATCAATGTTGAGCTATTTTGCTGTGATCAATGTGCTCTAAATTCGACATCGACATCGACTACAATAGAAACTGCCGCTGTTTCGTCACACATTTTTTGTTAATTTGCACCTCAGCAGAGCTGTCATCTGATCACTCAATGCGCGCAATGTACTGATTTTCTGAAATACACAAAGTGAGAATCAAGCAAACACAAAGTTTGCTTGTCTTTCACCCTGCGCAAGTCTAAAGCAGCGGGGAAGAGAGACAGATTCATACCCAAAAATAACGAAAGCTCAATGTGTAGCCATCGCTCCGACGGCTCCGACGCAAAGAGCGCCATTCAGTGTAGCGTTGCAAATGGGAAACCCAGCAAAATGACACAATTATTCTGCGCAATGCCCTTCTTCATCTCCTATGCAGGCAGTCGTGGTAAGCTAAGTCTGCAATGAAGTCAAAGAAGACATTAGCGCGTGTTGTATTATATTCGCTTCCTGCGCCTCACGTAGTTTACTTACCGCTTATTGTGTGGATCGCTTTCTCGCAGATTAGGTGGAAAAGAGTGTGCGAAGTAAATGGGAGAACTAAACACTCTTTGTTGTGTGTTGCTTTGCTAACGCTCTGGCCCTGCACCTCAGTATAACACACAAAAACGCCATGCATACGCTAGAATACTGTGACTTTTCTCAAATCAAACGTTTGATTTCCAATATGTAGGTGCGTAGTACAACATTGCTTGAAAATTAGGGGGATTCAGTTATTGAATTCAAAGCAAAAGCTCGTATGCAGGTTCTTTTCGGCGTTTCGTATTAGATTACGTTGACAGTTTTTAGGGATTCTTGACCCCCCCCCTCTCCCCCTCCGTAGACAATTCTAGATAAACATTTCAAAAGGTCCTATCTGCATTTATCGATTCTCTTAATCGACTTTCTCTTTCGTTAATAACCCAGCTGCAAAACCTTTCTTGTTGCACGTTTTGGACGCTAGATATAAACCTCCTTTATCAAACTATGTGGTAAAATTAGCACAAAGTCTGTTTGAACATCAGTGGTTATAAAAAGAGAAAGCCGATGAAGAGAATCGATCAAAGCAGATAGGATCGTTTGAAATGTTCATCGAGAATTGTCTATACATTTTATTTAAATTTGTAAAGGCCGTGGAAAATTGCCAAAGCCCCCCTCCCCCCCCTCTAAACTGTCTACGTAGTTAGAGAACATCCCCTTAGTTGAACGGGACCCAACGACCCAAGTCTCCTTGCACCCCATCGCCGTGATCCACCTTTAACCGCTGACATGCTTCTGCGGAGGCACGTCAGCAGCGCTGTTTTATTTCTTAACCAGGTTCAAGCAGAACGATGTGCAACCAAGAGGTACTCGATTATGATGACTGGGTGTGGGAAAAACGTTTATTTCATTCAAAGTGTTTTTTTTTATGTTACTTCATACGCGAAGTTAGTGATTTTCAGAGTTGGTTGGAAATGCTAACATAAAGCTTTAGTGTGATAATTTATTAGCTAGAGAATGATCTTTAGAAGAGGGTAGGTAGATAATTCCGTTAGAGTACGGCAGTATGAAAATTGAATAGAAGTTGAAAATGAGCGAAGGGCCATTAATGCGACAGTTTTTGAAGTCAGACGCACATCTTTTGCCTAACCCGTACGATGTACGCGGAGCCTTGAAGTTTTATTTCATGATAACAGTGATAACATTACCATTTGTACATTTTTCAAAAGGTTTTGTATGGTAAATTGGAAACATATTTACTTCAGCAGATTTGTAATGTAATATCGTATCGATTGGCGAATTTAGATTTTAATTTCATCTTTAAATGACAAAGTTACAAGCGTTCAAAACCTAACACTATTTCACCGTACAACTTTTTTTATTTTCACCCCAGTATAGTCGAAAAAGACGTAGTTCTACGTTAAAACACGGACAGAACAGTAAATCTGAGTAGCTACGTAGTAAAAGGGCATTTTTACAATGTTTAAACAGCATTTCATTGTTTTAATATTGCAGAATTTACTCAACCAGCTAAGACGCAACTATCAAGTAGGAGCATACGGTGGTTTCGATCAACTGTCCGATCTTGGTTTTTTTTTGGGGTGGAAAATTTCTAGGTTTCGCTGCGCATAGTAGGTAGCGCACAATATACGAACACCGAAATGGTATAGAATTAAAAATCAGTTGAGGGCAGGCGTAAAGTTCTAGTTGGGTCGTTATTGGAAAAGAAGAAGAATTAGTATAATACAAATTGAGTTTGGTATGAGCATGTCATTTAAAGCAAAAGAAACACGGCAACGATTCAGGCAGAAATTTTCTATCGTCTATTGCATTAAAATTAGTTTGGTCGTTGGAGAATTGCATGCCAACTCGGCCAGTGTCAGTGCTTGGTAGAACCCTCTCAGATTCCCATGAAACATCGTGGGTGTAAGACCTAAGTATGCTTAAGCAACTTTGCGAACTCTTTTACATGAAATAATTAAAAAAAAAATGCTGAATTTTATTTTAAATTTTTTAAATTAAATTTATACTCAAACATATTTTTAACAGATGCTAATTCAGTCAATTCTCCATATCCAGTTATTGAAAGGAACCATCGAGATATGAAGATATTTAGATATATATCAAAAAAAGCCTGATAGACCATTTGAAGGGACCGAGATAACCATCGACATAAAGAAAGAAGTGATCACATGGATGCATAGGACTGTATGTAAATTTGCAAGCAGTGTAGTGCCATCTTGAATATTTTGCTACTGTATGCCAGGAAAATTGCATATCGTATTCTGACAAATCAATACGTTACAAGCCAAAACGTTACATTTGTTTAGTCTTCAATTCACAAGTAACGGCGGCAGTCTATAAAGAATAAGAAAAGCTAATCAAAATTTAAATTTAAGAATTATTATTTCAAAGGCACACTTACATCTCTGGTGACAGAATTCTGATTCAAATTGTGCACCAGGTATAATAAATCTGAATAAATTTGCCAAGGTTAGGGCAAGTAAGTAGCTGTGCTGTTCACAGTCCAATCCATATGAACAACTTTAATGAAGACCGCAACATTTCACTCAAAATCGTAGAAAGTGTGGTTATACTACCCACACTTTACACTTTTTCCTCGATTTTCTATAAAAAATCTGCTCAAATATGACGAAAACCGACAGCAAATTTACTCAGCCTACAAGTAAAATTCGTAAAACTTTCCTTACCTAGTGAGTAATCCCAACTTCTACGATTTTGAGAGAAATTTTTCTCAATTTTGCGTTAGTCTCATCGGTCGTGTGTCTTGGATGTTTTAGTGGGAGTGAAAAGATTAGCAACTTCTGTCAGTATTGGTGAGTTTCCGTTAACGTTCATGAAAATTCACAATTTTGACGTAGGATTACGTCTTTCGGCAACATATTGGGGGTGAAATTTAAAAAAAAAAAACCAAAATCAAACGCGCTACGCAAAGTGGTCAGGTTTTGACCATTTATAACTTTGTCAATAGCGGATGGATTTTAATTCTAAACAAGCCAAACGATTGGAAATTATTCTACAAATCTGCTAAAATAAACAGTTTATCAATTTACGATAGGTCACTATTGACAATTACACAATTGTCCAACTGTTGCAATGGTGATCACAATTATCACCGATTGCCTACGAAAAGCACCTTTCCTAACACAGATTTCAAAATCGAACTCCACCTGGTCTCGCCGAACGGTGCTATTCAATCACCGTGTGTGGTGGTGTTCGGTCGGTCGTCAGCAGCAGCAGTACTTTCGGCGCGTGGCGTTGAACATTGTTCACCAGTGCACAACGAAAGGTTGCCCGCAAGCAGCGAGTTGCAGCCCACATGAGCGTTCATACACCGAAGAAGGAGGAAGAAGCTGCACCGCTACTGACCGGATTCAGTAGCGCTTCGTAAGTTGCTGTGGGTCATCTATGCCAAGCACGTCACCCTAATTTCAAACAACATACAGCTCACCAGCCTCATCTGTGTTGAACTTCCTAATAGCTCAGCATTACTCAACCTTTTCAGGACCACCATGTCATCAATTTAATGTCAGTTCCCGTTAGTTTAAATCTAACATACCATATATTTATGTCACGGCATGAAATTGGTCTGATTTTGGTCCAGTGATGATGGATTTTAATTCTTAATACGCCAATCGATAGAAAAATTTTCTACGAATCTGTTAAAATTAAGACAATCAATTTCAAAAGGTCTCTATTGAGCACCTCTAAACCAGAACTCTCAAACTGCTTCCGAATTTCAACCGATCGAACTTTTCCACTGATAACGAGCTACTTTACTTTTGCTGTGACATCAAAACTACCTTTCGTAATTCAACGTCAAATTTACGGTCGTATCTTGGATATAACTTCTTACTTTTTTTCACACAAAATGCCCAAACTTTGGATTTTCACGAACAAGCAACAAATCTTTTATGAGGATTTTCCGAATAAAAGGTATGAGTTGAATGGTGCGGAGTCAGTCACTTCAATTTTGTTATTTTGCTTGAACAATATTAACTTTCTTGTTTTTGTTTACATCCCCTTAAACCGCTCAAATTTTTTTCCAGAGCATAAATGAGACCTCGTTCGTGACTTTCTCATTATTTGATTACGATTGCTTGAATGAGCCAATATTTTGTAAAGTTCTTATTAAGCTTCAAAATGATCATCAAGTTAAAAACTATGGTAAGCATGATTGCCTCTTACCCCAAAAGGCTTGGAAATCCTAGAGCTATTCCAAACCGTCGAGCAAGACAAACGCGCACTTTTTTGCCTGTAGATTTGAAGACATACTTTAAATCTCCTAGTCCATTGTACGAGTTAGGTAAATAAATGTGCGTTTGACTAGTACTGTCTCATTAATGGCCCTTCGCTAATTTTCAACTTCTATTCAATTTTCATACTGCCGTACTCTAGCGGAACTATCCACCTACCCTCTTCAGATTATCCTCTAGATAATAAATTATAACACTAAAGCTTCATGCTAGATAGCATTTCCAACCAACTCTGAAAATCGCAAACTTCACATGCACAAACGAACTTAAATAAAATGTACAGGAAAGGCTTTTTTAAAACTCCATGATTGATAGATCCATAGTCATAACAAGTAAGTACGGGATTGGTTGATAGCGGCCAAAATTTTTGATCAATTTTCAATAGTTTACTAAATAAAAAATACATTAACCTTTATACCAAACGAATCTTACATCAAACCTGAATCAAATGGTGTGAACAGAATTGAAAACCATCTATAAATGGCCAAGTTATAAGCGTTTAAAACCTGACACTATTTCGTCACACAATTTTTATGATTTACACCCCTGTATAGTCCACAAGGACGTAGTCCAACTGATGTTGAAGACATCTGGTATCATAATATTCACAGAGATTTTGAACGTCCTGTGTGAGAGATAATTTTGGATGATCTTCACGAGGAAGATTGGGAGATCGTATCGTTGTAGCTTGTACACGAGGCCATCATCACGCCAGACATTGTCAAAAGCCGCTTCAACGTCTAAAAATAATGCCATGGCAGAAGTTTTGGAAACTGACTTGTTTCGTCTGTCAATATTTGTTACTCGAGCCAGTTTTTTTTCCCTCTGTTTGGGACGTAGCATATCCCGTGTCCTTAGTTTAGTGCATGTCGTATTACTCTATCAGAAATGATGAAGTATTCGGTTTTGATAAAGTTGTCATTCTTGCCTTCATCGCAAGAAATCGATTCTAATTGAAAGGTCCTCCATAGGCGCGCCCCTTTGTCAGTCAAAATTTGATTCCTTGGCAACAAAAATAAGCAATGGCACCAATAATGTTCATGCATCAGAACCCTGGCCTTAACCACTTCAAACTATGGAACAAAGAATAGAAGATTAGGAATCATATAGATGAAGACTGGCGAACTCATTTTGAACATCCTTGTTTCAAGATCATCCTTGGTGGACAAACCCAAGTCTTATCACTATCAACAAGGCATAAAAAGTAACAAGGACTAAGATGTGTTCCTTTAATTACTGAAAAATCCTGTTCCCCTACTTTGAGTAGTCAAGACTAGGAATTGGTAGTAGATCTTACATCCCGTAACGTACTACGAAAAGGCGATCTACCCACGTTACGAAGCATTCGACCAAGTGGTAGCGGCGCAGCTATAAAGCAATATTTCATGCTCATGTGTTTCGGTCTGGACATTTTTCGGGTTGAAACAGTTTTTGGATTTCCCTGGGAATGGAGTATGATTTATTTATACTAATGCAAAAATGGTACAGGCCTAGAAAGCTCTCAATTAACAACTGTGGAAGTGAATCTAGAACACCAAGTAGGGACGTAAAAAAAATAAAAAAAGGCAGCTAGATGGATGACTGACTTCCAGCATGAGACACAGTGGGAACACTCCTAAAACAAACCAACATTCTGAAAAGCCTTGGGAAGAGCCACTGAAGGTTTTCTTCGATAAGTTCTAGACTAGGCTCCGTTTTAAACCAAATTGGCTAAATTTGGCAATGGTACTCCCATGGAAGAGACCATATCAAGAATGTGAGACATTAGTTTTGAAAATTATTTAAGAAATCTTGAGCTTGAAATACATTGAAAACCAGGGGAAATTTAAGATAACAGACTAAGTTTTTTTTTACGTAGGAGTACGTCTGTGATTTCTATATGGGGGTACACCTTGTGAAAACCAAAAATGGAACATGTAAAAAAATTATGAAAGATTTTGAACGTTAATAACTCAGCTGCCCGTGGACCAATTACAATAGTTTTATCACCAATCGATCAGAAATATTCCTACGCATCTGTTAAATTCAAGACTTTATATGTCATTATTGAAAATTGCACGAACGTGCAACTGTTGGGCCAAGGACTTCGAAATGATTTGAAGATTCCGAAAAACCAAGGAAATTTGAAAAATAGTGGAACTGTGATATTTTTCTTAGATCCCAGCCTAAAATCAATTTTCTAGACTTCAGACTCATATATTTATGAAAATATGGATTAAGAAAAGGCCTATCGATCAATTCTGATTGCTTTTATTCGCTTATATGTTAATCAACTAAAAATTCACCATCCATAGGGTAACAGAGGTATTTTGGACCGCTTTAGGAAGTCGTAATAAATTTTCTCATAGATTGATTAATTATCTTACAATAAATGGTTCATTCAGCAAGTCATTACAAAGAACAGAATGTTGCTGTCAAAACAAATCCTTGTACTTTGTTAAACAAATAAGCAGCAAAAATCACAAATACTGAAGACGCTTTTTATCTTTTTTTGGACCACCAACAAAACAAATTGTTGCCCATCTTTCCTACTGCAAGCCGGTTGTGGAAACATATTTTTGACCAAATTTGGACCACTTGAATGTGTTGGTTAGTGGGCATGGCGAAAATATGTTTTCTCTAGCAGATGACGAGCATACTTTCGCTATCACTATTTTATCATTTTTGATCGCTTCTTCGAGCTAGGAAATGGTTTCAATCGGATTTAATTGACGCTTGTTAAAAATTAAGAGATTTTAAAATAATAACTCTTAAAAGTTGGGATTAATTATGCCGCTTCCTATTGATTTCGGACCAGTTCAGCACGAGTGTGAAATTGTATTTTCAATTAACTCTAGATTTAAGACAGTATTAATGTAAAACGCAAATGATAACTTGGCTCTGTAAAGTTTATTCGATTGAGCCTGTACAAATAAAGCAATACAACAAATTCAATTTACTATCATTAAATAGAACATTTTACTTTAAAAAATTGGTTGACGCTAAGGGGCTGTTAATTAACTACGTAGACAGTTTTTTTTATGGATTCTTGACCCCCCTCCATCCTGCTGCGTAGACAATTGCCCATACATTTTTTTAAAATTTTGTCTGGGCCGTGGATAATTGCCAACCCCCTAACACTGTCTACGTAGTTTATGGACAGCCCCTAAGTAGTGAAATAATGTTCATGTAATCAGGCTTGCAATTGCTCATTACAGCTAAAATGCTGTTTTTCGTAATTATGAAACAATGAAATACTATAATGATAATTTTTATTTGTAAGATGCAAGAGAGGTGGTAAAGTTTGTGTATGACATATAAAATTTGTCAATTTTGCTTTCAGAAGGTCACAACGAGCGATTTTATGATCGCTGATTGCTCGCTCATCGCGTTGCTCATCGTTACAGCTAATCGCTAGTTGTGACCTTCTGAAAGCAAAATTGACAAATTGTATATGTCACACACAAACTTTACCACCTCTTCATCCATTTTACAAATAAAAATTATCATTATAGTATCTCATTGTTTCATAATTACGAAAAATAGCATTTTAGCTGTAATGAGCAATTGCAAGCCTGCATGTAATTATCACGATATTCTAAAATTTTATGTAATAAAACGAATATAAAAATATAGCCAGGTGGGCCAAAATACATCAAATTCCCTAAAACTCACACTCAGACTTCCTACCAACATCACATACTTTTCCCTTCACATTGTTAGCAATGACTAATTTAATGGAACCATACCTTGCATGAACGTTGCCCAATGTGCCGATCGATCTTCATCGGATGCTCGTCAATCCCACACTCGACTCTAGCACATATTGTTGGTAGCTAAGGAATACTTCGGATCCACTTCCTCGCCATCCTCATCGTGGGATGAAATCAAGCTTCCCTAATGAAGCTACCCTATTTACCGAATTCATAAGCAGCTACCGACCGGTCAGCACTGCGCTCCGGACAACCGCTCCGACGACGTCAATTGCTGCGAACATAGGATCCAAATTGAAACCATCTTCCTCCCACTTGCTCTCGGACGTTGCACGTATTGCAGTAAGTTAGCAGCCTCATACCACACCGACTGTGCGTGTGTGTGTGCGTGTGTGTGAGTCAACTGATGCATGCTTACAAACATACCACCCCATATCGCGCCGAAGGGCTTCCGGTCCGTGGGGAGGTGGCATGTAAATAGAGGGATGCATATGGAGGCTTTCTAATTGTGCACGGGTTTCTCTGTCTAGCTCAACACATGTCCGTGCACCTTTTCGGCTAGGGTAGATTGTTGTTCCAAGTATAGGTAAATCAGGCTTTGTTTCTTCACTTCCGAGAGATTCAATCCGAATATGTGTCTAAACAATAATGCATTGATTGATTGATTATAACAATTTCAGATTTTCTGAAGTTTTGGAATTGAATTTCAATTAAATTTTGCGTTGATGTTTGAACGTTTTGTCGGCAGGCTGGCCAACCGCCTACCTGTAGATAGTGCCCGTTCCAGCACTCACTGTTGCTGCTGAAGAGAGGATCACGGTTGAATATGAGCTACACTGGAGGCTGTGTTGGGATTTCCATCAGGGTTGGTTTCCGATGGTTTCTGTGGAATTAGGTTCATTTTGCAAAATTTTAAACCAGTTCCCGATTACATCCCTGGCTTAGGTAAAGAGAAACTTGCTCGAACTCTGATGATGATGAAGTATAGTAGTAACCAGAATTCAATTGGATTTGTTGCAGTATTAGGTCGTATTCCGCTCGGGAATTGGCCGACACGATGCCAGGAACAGAAGGAGCACTCCAACGGCAGCCAACCGACAACGCTTGGGCACAGGAAAATGTAATTAAACAATGTTATAAGGAACACTTATTAATTAGTGTGTTTATTGGATTATTTTCTGACATACTCCGTCCGTATAGGCTTATCGAATGCATATATCGGAGGGAGAGAGAGAGAGAGATAGAGAGTTTGATCGAAAGAAGCAGCGATGGTGGTGTAGAGCCGTTTGGCAGATGCACAAGATGCCTCCCAGATGTTGGTTGTGATGATGTTGATGGTTGTTTAGTGGCCGAGTGCGTAACTACATATTCCTCTTGCTGATGGACGAATGTACGCTCACACGTCATATGTGTGGAGACGGACCTCCACCCTATCTCTCTCATGTTCTATCGGAGTCTTTATGAAGCAGCAGAGTCCAAGTGAAGGATGGAATTAATTGAATACGGAATTTATGATTGATTGGTGGTTAAACGAGGACATGTAATGTTGTTATGAAATTGTGAACTTTCCGTTGTCTGTGGGGGAAATGGAGGCTCCTTCTGGCATACAGGATGTTGCATTCATTAGCAGCGCCTGGCTAAATTGCTAACAATTATTTGTGGCTATTCATAGCAGTATTCCATCAAGTTGTACATTACTCTTGTTGTGTAGTAAGAAAGGATGCTGCAAAAGATGGATGATTGTGCCAGAATCATAAGAAAATGCTACGAAGAATCACTTCAGAAAATGCTACTGATTTGAAAAGTTAATGTCTGATGATTTTCAACATTACTGTATCAATGTTTTTTCTCTTGGTCCTATCAATATGACGATGTTTGGAAGTTTAGCTCTTGTTTTACCGCAAGTATATGGGTTCCATTAAGGGGAAGCTTCATACAAAAAAAAAAAAAAAAATCATTTGTTCAGAATGCACAAAATTTTAAAAAATGGGAAACATTTAATCTACTTTGGATTGTTGTTCTTCAAAAAATGGCAGACTTAAAAAGAACACTCTAGAAAGAAGCGTTTTACTAAGATTACTCAAACTTCATGGAGGCTCACCCGAGCAAAGTAAAATATCAAATTGATAACAAGTTCTATTACCCGGTTATCACTTTTTGATAACTGAATATGTTATTATTTTGGTTGAATTAACAGCCAACATAACAAAAATTATAACAAAAAATTGCTCGTTGGATATCAAAAAAAATAACTAATTTTATTATCATTGATAATATCTTGATAACAAATTCTGTAAGCCATACAAATTTATTCCATAAATTTCAAATCATGGTATCATTTTGATATCAAAGCCTTACGCTGATAAACGAAATATGATTAGGGATTAAAAGTACTATTTTTTATGGTTTCAATGCGAATAGTTTTGAACTTACCTTGCATCGTTAATAAATATATAATGAAATTTTTCAAAAAATTTCATGATAACAACTGATAACAAAATTGATCAAGGCTGATAACTAAATAAGTTATGCGATAACAACTGAAAACAAAATGATATCTGGGATAACAAGACTTGTTATCTAGATGATATCGAGTTGTTATTCTACTTTGCTCGGGCATCCAATCAAGCCAACGATAAATCTTGAATAGTTAATCAACCTGCAGCCAAAATCGAAAAAAAATGCAGCGATTGTAATTTTTTCGGAGCGAAAACAAATCACGATGTTATATACCTTTATCCGGTTCTGTAGATGAAGATGAAAATTTAGTAAAAACTTTTTCAGAAATACCAAGAACTTCAGGAAGTCTGGAAAACATCAGGTAAGATTGAAAATGACTGGAAAATATTAGAAAACTTCGGGATAAGCTGAAAACTTTATGGCACATCAGAAAAATTGTAAAAATTTACTTGGGTAGTTATGAAAAATTGAGAAATTCAGGGCCTTTTCATTAACACTCTGAACGCAATGCCTCCGGTAAGATGTGTAACACCTAATGGGTAATGTTTGAAAAATCATTATTCTGCAATATGTCGATAGATTTGAAAACTTCTTCGTCTTCTTCCTTGCATTTCAAGCTTATTGCTAATCGCATATTAGCTTATTGCGTGCTCTCAACTTAGTGTTCTAGATGCACTTCCACAGTTATTAATTGAGAGCTTTCGATGCCTGTACCATTTTTGCATTAGTATAATTGTGTGGCAAGTACGATCATACTCTATGCCCAAGGAAGTCGAGAAATTTTCCAACCCGAAAAATTCCTAGACCGGACCGGGAAGCGAACCCAGCCACCTCCAGCATGGTCTTGCTTTGTAGGTGCGTCTTAACCGACTGAGCTAAACTATTGATACCGAATAAATCTTTAAAGTCTGTTATTTGAAATCGCGCCCCTGAGCTATGATTTTTCAAACATTGCAAGTTTGACGTTACACATTTTACAGGAGGCATCGTGTTCGGAGTGTTAATTTGGGGCAGGGGGTGAAACAGTTGACGTTTTTTACTACACTCGCTTCGTTGTCGTGCGCGACAGTCTGTTTGTATTCGAACAGTCATGCTCTACCGTCGTCTCTCTCACACAACACGAGCGGTAGAATAACATTCGAGCTAAAAGAAAATTATCAAAATAGCTATCATATGACATGTGTGATTTCGTTGTAATTCCTCAATTTGGTGTAAATCAAACCATTTCTGATCAGAAATAGTATTATTAGGACATCATTGCTTGCTATTTTCAGAATTCACACAAGCACACCATCTCTTATTATGAGAAAAACTAAAATACATACATTCGTGACGGTCTTCGGCGACAGTGTTGTATGACAGAGCCTGTCATACGACATTTTAGTTTGGTACTTTACTATGATAGCCTGTTTTGCAAGTGTCGGGGGCAAAGGCAGTCAATTATTACAGAAAATGTTTCGACTACCGTGACCGCTTACAAGACTGATTTGGGGATAATTGCAGGGCCATAACAAATCTTCCATGAACAAAAATGAAAGACATCCGAAAACATCAAAAAAGTTTAACAATTTTTAGAGAAGTTATTCTTATTATTTAGCTAATCGTTGTCTGTACGAACCAAGTGATGCTTTTTTTTATCTAGTTACTTTATTTGTAAGGCTCAATTGCGTTAGCTTTACGGAGTCGATAATTCATTGTTCTTTGTTTGTAACAAAATTCACTTAATTCTATGTCTAGTAGGAGTTGGGCCGAATACTAGCGGCTTACCCGAGGTTAGAGGGGTACTTTGTCGAAGGATAGGAAAATGGGAGGAGCTTGGGAGTAGGGTTTCGTTTTCTCATCAGAGCGATGTCGCCAGTATGAACGGTAGTGTGGTTCTAGATTCATCTGGAGTTCGACCGGCTATAGTGACCAGTGGGCGACGATGAGACGTTGCCTGGTTTTATGTTGGGTCATTAAACCAAATGGCATTTTTATATTTTGATTTTGTCGAACTTTGTCGGAATCTTTTTATGAAGAGCTTTTTGAGTGAGTTGATTTATTTCCTTCTAATTCCGTTATGATTACTTATCTTTCGACAGATACGCGTATTTCGTCTACTACTTGCAGACTTCATCAGTGCGAAGCACTCAGTGGTGTTAAGTACTTGGCACTGATGAAGTCTGCAAGTAGTAGGCATTTTTATGTTTAACGCTATTAGGCTGACTTTGCTTAGACCCGTACATACTAGGATAAATAAATCATTACTTCACGTTGCCAATAATCTTTGCTGCAATACATCTCGACAAGACTGGTCATATTTCAAAGAAGGAGGAACATGTTAGGAAAATTCATTTCCAAGACTCAAAATCTGTATAATCTTAACCCCTTGTTATTTTAAATATTTCTACAAGAATCCTAAGTATATTTTCAATTTAAGGATTTTATTTTAACTACTTTAATTATACATCTAAACATTCGAAGTCTGTTGAAAATTTTTGTGAGTTGTGAGCGACTTCTGGAAATCCTGAATCCTTTTCAAGCATTTAAATGCTTGAAAAATGTGGTTCTTGATTTTTTTTCCGTAGCCAATGTATCCAAAATTTCGTTAACCTGAGATCTTGCATTAGTTATAGTTAATCTTTGTCTTTTTTTCGTGTTTCAAACTTGAGATTTTTTTTTAAACCGGGTTTAGGAAAATTAGTCTGAGTATGAGATATCGATAAAAACAAAATCCAGTTCTAGAATCTTTAAACCATCAAATATCGAGTCATGTTTTTTTTTCGTATACGGGATGTTGAAAACTTATCTATGGCCGAGATAATAAAAATCAAAAAATCCTGAAAATAATCCGGAATTCTTCTGAATTTTGCAGGTTAAAGTATTCATCGATACAAGGTGTAAAATCAAAGTTAAATATTTTATTCTGAGAATAAATAAAAATATTATTGACGTTAGACTACGTTTTTGTTTTCTATATAGGGGTACACTTTGAGAGTACAAAAAAATGAGCATGTAACGAAAGGGTCAGGTTTTGAATGCATTTGTCTCATGCAATATGCCATTCGACGGGGGCTTACTCCAGCAATTTTGTGGTAGTAAAATAGTGTAAATAGTTAAACAACTAAGAAATTTAACTTGAATTTGTAGCATCGAAATTTCCCATACATTTGCTTACACCAAAAGGAGTATTTCTTAACAAAGACATCACATAGTTAGCCTCAAACGAATCAAGCCGTTGCCGCATTTCCTTTCGAACTTCAGACGTGTTCGAAAGGCCCCACAAGCAGCTTGCTGCCAAGGCTGCCTCCAAGAGCGCTCTAGACAGAGTAGCAGTGTCACTTTTTGGGTACAGTTGCTCATCGTGAGAAAGCATTGTGGGCCACCGTCATCAAGCACGTTATCGTCATGTTGAAGCTCACCTAAGCTCAAACTAGCTCACCGTATCCGTGGAGGTCCCAACTAACAAATTTAGCTGCAGATTAGCTTATACAGCCAAAAATTGGCTTATACAGCTAATATTAGCCTGTATAAGCTAGTCTGCAGCTAAAATTGTTTGTTGGGGTATCAGAATTTTATTACTTACTACCAATGGAACAGCGCTATCTATGTGAAAAATAGCCTTGACTGAATGGTTCATTTTGTAAACATCCTAGCGAAGCACAACTCGCATGAAAAATTCTAGAAGTTACCACCACGTGTTGCAACTTGATTAGATTTTTTTTAACTCTTTATTTGTTCCAAATTCAAAATAAATTGCATTTCATTTTAACCTAGGTGCTCCAGTTACTACAGTAACTTACCAGCCTTAATTGTTATGATATATATCTAAGTATTTTTACATTGTTCTTGTCTTGGAATTTCAGTATTTTAAACAGGTTTTTTAAACCTGCATGTCAGTATAACAATTGATATCTTAAAACTAAAAACTAAAACTAAATCTTATCTAAGTATAAAGAGAATTAATCGTTGCAATTGAGGATTGCAACGATTTTTGCCAGAAATTATTAATTATTTTGTTGGACATTTGTTCTAAAGTCTCAACATTCTAAATTCTATGTACTTCGGTAGTACTGTACCAGGGAGGCAACTTCAAAATCATTTTCAGAACTTTGTTATGAATCCTTTGAAGTGCTTTTTTCTGGTAGTGCAACAACAAGACCATATTGGCACAGCGTAAAGCATGGCCGGTCTAAAAACTTGTTTAAATATTAGAAGTTTATTCATCAGGCAAAGTTTGGATTTTCTGTTTATAAGAGGATACAAACATTTTATATATTTGTTACATTTGGCTTGAATGCCCTCAATGTGATCTTTAAAAGTTAATTTTTGGTCAAGTATTAATCCAAGATATTTCACTTGGTTTGACCAGGAAATTGGAACTCCGTTCACAGTGACTATGTGACTACTACTAGGTTTCAAAAACGAAGCTCTAGGCTTGTGTGGAAATATTATAAGTTGAGTTTTGGAAGCGTTGGGAGAAATCTTCCATTACTGTAAATAAGAAGAGAGAATATCTAAACTTTTCTGCAGTCTGCTGCAAATAACACGAAGACTTCTTCCTTTAGCGGAAATGCCTGTGTCATCAGCGAACAAAGATTTGTGGCAACCCTGAGGCAGCAACTTGATTAGATAATGCAACTAACCAATCACGTGTCAGCAGCCACTATATAAGATTGGTTTCGTTGAGCCTATCCTCATTATTGTGCTTTTGTGATTACATAAGCGTTGGATAGTCCTTACTTCTTTTGAGGGCCATGCAACATCAAAACGGCCCTTTTCAGAGCCACCAAAATTTCAAAAAAGATGGAGGCGAACCAGCCTCAGGCTGCCTCCTAAATAAAGACAAATCAATCAATCAATCAATTTCAAAAAAAGAGTTAATTTGGAATATTTTCTAACACAAAAACAATTACACATAAACTGAAAAAGAATCTTATTAGTATTAAACGGAAAATGGACAGTGATCAATTATTACATTTTGGAAGAAATTCACGGATATCATAATAATATCGGAATTTTAAATAACGTTCATTGAAAATAGTTAACATATGTGAATGTAGTCCTACGTCAACTGTTTGTACAACTCCATTGGGCTGTTCCTTGTAGTTTTTCTGGTATTTGGGAACTTTTGCTATCTTGGATTTAAAAAGTTATCGAAATTCTGAGAAAAAAATTTGAAGATTGGGGATATTCGTGAACTATGCAGATAGTTAAAGAGTTAAAACAAAGGATGGAGCAATGTGTGGGCGATTGTTAAAAGTTCTTACAACTAAAAAATATGTTAAATCGGGTGTCTACTTAGTGTGTGCACAACCCCATTCCAACAACAATGGTTTTCGAAACCATTTTTTTTCTCTGTTCAAAGGTGAAATTTACTCCCTATATGCCTCTATCGACGTCTCTACTACCACTTACCTTGCCAATCAGACTAAGGCCTTGTTGTCCTCTGCTGTCCGAAGAAGTCGTCTCCACTCTACTCGATCCATGGCCACACTTCGCCAACCTCGTAGTCTGCGAAGGGTCCGCAAGTCGCCTTCTACTTGGTCGATCCACCTTGCCCGCTGCGCGCCTCTTCTTCTTGTTCCTGTTGGGTCGCTTTCTAGAACCATTTTCACTGGGTCGTCGTGAGGCATTCTTACGACGTGCCCAGCCCACCGTAGTCGCCCAATTTTTGCAATGTGGACGATGGATGGTTCTCCCAGCAGCTGGTGCAATTCGTGGTTCATTCACCTCCTCCACGTTCCGTCATCCATCTGCACTCCACCGTAGATGGTACGCAACACCTTCCGTTCGAAAACACCAAGGGCGCGTTGGTCCTCCACGAGCATAGTTCAGGTCTCGTGGGCGTAGAGCACCACCGGTATAATCAGCGTCTTGTAGACAGTCAACGATTCCCTGCCATAATGCGTCTTTGAATTTCTCTGCTGGTATCGTTTTCAGCAGTCACCAGTGAGCCCAAATACACGAACTCATCGAGCACCTCGATTTCGTCACCGTCAATCTGAAGTCGGGGTGGGAGGCTAACATTGTCTTCCCTAGAACCTCTTCCTTTCATGTATTTTGTCTGTGTTGCGTGGATGGCTAGTCCAATCCGCCTAGCTTCAGCCTTCAGTCTTCAGTACGTTTCCGCCATCGTCTCAAAGTTCCGTACCAAGATGTCAATGTCATCGGCAAAGCCTCTACTACTAACATATATCAATAGTTTAAACATGAAGAAGGCTATGATAATCACAATGCAAACTGAATTTCAAGATCCAGTTTTGAGAATTGCAGAACAGTTCCATAAATATCAGGAAAAGAACGGAAACTCTAAGAAAGTTCCATGAACCTCGTGAAAACTTTGAGTTCTTGAGTACTTTATACTTCAGGATAATAACAGGAACCTTCAAGAAGTTCTGATAATTTTATGGAAGTTCGAAGAACTTCAACGAAGTTCCAAAAACCTCAGGGTAGTTTTGATAATTTCAGGAACGTCCATATCTTCGGGGAAGCTTATAGATCTTTGAGGGTAAGTTACAATAGCTTCAGGGCAGTTCCATAGACATCAGAAAAGGTTCGAGAAAATTCGGAAAAAATCCATTAACATCAGGAAATCTTGCGAAACTTTTCAGATCTTAAGGGAAGTTATGATACATTTGGACCAGTTCTGAGATTTTCAGAGTGAAAGTTCACTAAATATCAGGAAATTTTTATCCAGTTTCACTAATTTTAGTAAAATAGTGTATATCTTCTAAAATCTTAGAAAATTTCAGCAAAGCATTATGAAAAGTAGAGAGAACTTCCTTAAGAATGTTTAGATAACTTCAAACTAATTTCGTAATAATCATCGAAGCTCCAAGAAATTCACGGAAATCAAGAAAACTTCAGTGACGCTAAGTGATATTTGATGCAAATTAATTAATTTCAAGGTAGTTTCAAAATCATCATCTAGAGAATTTTAAAACTTTAGTACAGTTCCAAAATCTTCAGCTGATCTTGGAGAACGTGCAGTCTCATTTAATCTTAGAAAATTTTAGAATTTTTATAAGTAAATAATAAGTTTAAAAAAATATCGTTAACAGGCTTGGCTACTGGAATATTGGGAAAGATTTGAGTACTTCTGGAAAACTTCATTAATTTTAGAGAAAATGCAAAAATGTTTAAAAAGTTCTGACAATTTCTCGAATATCTAGAGTAATTAAAGGATGTGCAAAAACTGTACAAAAGTCAAAAATCGAATGAAAAATAAAACAAAATTCCACGAGCTTTGGGAAGCTTAGAGATCTTGAGGGCAGCTCTTATAACTTCAGGGATATTTTGAGAACTTAAGAAAAGTCCAAACTTTTGGGGAAGTTTTAAAATCTGGATGAAGGATTAAAGGATGAATTTTATATTTTTTGGGAAACTAGAGAATCTTTAAATAAGCTCCGGAAATTTTTGTCCAGGATCTCCAGAGAATTTAATAAAAGTTCATAAATAAACAGCCATTCCACAGCAATACGATATAGTGGTTCTCGGAATTTCGTAAAGATTGGTAGTTTTGTTCCTTATCGCAAAATATTAGACTGTATTTTTTATTTTGTCATTAGGGTGACCATTTCTATGTTAGGGTGGTAAAAAAGTCATTTTTGAAGAAAAAAAAAAACGATTATTTTATACCACCCTAACATGAAAATGGTCACTAGACTTAGGCAAAATTTGAAATTTTCACTCTACACTGCTCAAACGGTTCCGAATTGGGTCCTGATTAGCCTCTCAAAATTTGAACTCATTTAGTAAGAGGCTGACTTGGCACAAACAATTTGAAATTTTTATGGAAACTAATATGTAAAAACCAAAATTTTTGTTCATATCTATCTCAAAATTCACCAGTTTACTGTGGTTTGAAAATGATAGCTGTGCTAGTTGGAAAATTTTTCAGCTACAAGTTTGTTCCGGATCACTTTTCAATCAAATGTAAGGAACAAAAGTTATTAATTATTCAAGTCACTGATGTCATATGATTATGCTCAATCAACTATTCCGCAGGCAACATTGGTGTTTTTGGCGCGTAGAATAGAGGACAAAAATCATGGCTACTATGTCACACTGCAGAATACAGTGTTGCTCACAATACAGTTGCTTAATCTTGCCATGAGGTTATCAATCTCTTAAACCATTAATAACTATTTAATTTGACGTTTGACTAAAAAACAAACTTTTGCAAAGTTGTAGTTTAGAAAAATTTCCCATAAGAATACCGATAGTTCTTGTTTACAGTACAATATGGAAATAGGTTAGAAGACAGTGAACAAAAAGTTTTTTTTTCACATAGTAATTTCCATATAAACTTCAAATGGTTCGTGCCACGTCAGTTTCTTACCAAAAGAGTTTAAATTTTGTGAGACTAATGAGGACCCCATTTTGAACCGTTTGAGCACTGTGGAGCGAAAATTTAACATTTTGCATCAGTCTAATGTTCATGCTCATGACAAAAAAAAAATACGGATGTGATATTTTGCGACAAGGAACAAAACTACATTTTTTTTAACGAAATTCCGAAGAACACTATATCGTTTTGCTATGGAATCTGAAATGAATTTAAATGAAAAGCCAATGAGCAGTGTCAATGGAAAAGTTTGAAAATTTGGCTACTCCCAAAAAAATTCTGCAAATTAAATTTATGTGTGAAATAAAACATGATAATAAACAACATTTGAAAATTAAAGGGCCTAAAACTTTACACTTGTTTTATTTAATTAACTGAAAAAGTGTATTTATAATTAACGGAACAGTCTATAACTTAGAGTAGCTTCGAAATTTAATGGAAGCTCTAGGCTTCAGACTAGTTTATTGATCTAGACGAATTAGTTCCGGTTAACTCAGGGCATTACCATAAAATTCAATAACATTTCGCGAACTTCAGTGAAAATCTTGGAACTGAGCAAACCCATGCAAAGTTGCGAAAAAATAAACGAATTTCAGATTTTACCTCTCAGAATTATATGAAACATCGCAAAATTGTTCGATAGTGCGATGAACCAAGTTTGTGCTTGAGTTCAGCCATTTTGAGCCTCACCTAATTTATCAAAATGGCGTATTTGACATTTATCAATGAATCATAGCACAAAAACAGCTCATCTAATTGAAATGAGGATGGAGGCAATGTTGAAGGAAAGTGGATTTCCTTTTCAAAAAGAAATGCTAACTAAAAAAAAACAGCACACATTTTTTTCAAAAAAAAAAAAAAAAAAAAAAGATTTTAATCTTACATAACGCTTAAAGTACTTTTTTGCATGCACTGTTTATGTGCTTAAACAAATGGTTTCTGCACAAACACAAAAACAATTTAACATTTCAAAAGTTTTTTGTGAAACAATTTACATTTCAAAAGTTTTTCTAAAAGTTATTGTTCTACAATTTTGGACAATATTTAAGTTTCCATTGGGTCCTATATCAGAATATTTAGCATTTTTGATAAGTTTTCAAATTAGCATAAGTTTAAAAAGTGCTGTTTTGTAATTAAAGTTTTTAATTTTTGGTCGAAAATTGGTGATTTTTTGCAATGTTTTCTGAAAACACACTCCAGTTTTCTTCAACTTTATCTTAGACGTCATTTCAATTAGATAAGCTGTTTTCGTGCTATGATTTATTGAATAATAACGAATTCACCATTTTGATAAATTTAACGATAGTCAAAATGGCCGAATTCCAGCAGAAACTTGGTTGTTTGTCCATTGTGATTAATTATGCAAAGTTTCACAGAATTATGGTATGGCAAAATAAAATCGATTCATGAGTTGGCGTGGATTTTTTCAACTGTGGAAATTATTTGATTTAAAATTTTCTGGAAAGTTAGCTTAACAAAGGACCCGATAATTTCAGGGAAGACCAAAGAACTCCAAAGAATTTGAGAAAACTTCAGATCGGACCACTATCCGGAGGTTCCTGAGTCAACATGTGCTGGACTTCAGAAGTAACGACTGTGCTAGTAAGATCCGATGTGGGTCAAAAATTGTTCCCATTAGTGGATATAAGCTTTAACTCAAAGTATAATGAGAGAGAGAAGGATTAGTAATTTCCATTTAATTTCACTACCTTATATTTTTCCTTATCCTTGACAGATACGCGTATTTCGTCTACAATGTGCAGACTTCTTCAGTGTCTTGTACTAATACTCGACTAAATGGCAAAATGGAAATTACTAATCCTTCTCTCTCTCATTATACAGGTATTCCACTAAGACGCCCACATTCATCAGGATTTAATTCGAATGTTGGGTTGTTCTTCAGCTTGTCTTTAGAGTATAAACTTATTAGCTTCTGAACAATTGATGGCTTATTTTAAAAATTAATAATTTAAAAATTGTTTTCCATAAGGTTTTTATCAGACTTGGTTCTGAAACCTGCTCCTATACATTGCTCATCTTACATGTCGAAATTCACCTGCGCATGTAAGTGTTCTTCAATGTAGCCTTCCTACTGAATAACATGGCCCTAGTCGAGCCAAAATGCTCTATCCGCCAGAACGTGCAGATATAACGGGCTCATAATGGCAAATTACATAAAATTATGCAAATTTGGCTTCCAAACATTAATCAGCGCCGATTGTTGCTCGTTACGATAAATTGTTATTACAGCTCCATCCATTGTGTGGTGGAGGCACGGAAAAGAGCAGCAGCAGCAGAAGGGATGTCGCCACTCTGTGGGCACTTATTAACAGGCTGTCGGTCGATTCGGGGGCTTCTGCTGGTGCACTGGATACAATTTTCGATGGCGTTTCCGATGCAAATGCAGACCGCTGGAGCAGATCCGGCCCGAGACACCTTTGCCTGTTGGTGGTGGTGCTGCTGCTGGTGGTTCGATGATAGGTTTAACTGGTTTTTAATTCGCAATCAAGAACGCAATTGTTGACACCACACGTACACATACACACACACACACATACTCGTTTTACCTCAGGACCACATTTTTGCATGACATCCGGGCAATCGATGCGAGGGCCATGCGAGTACAAATTGCTGACGAAAACGATTCTGACCATGTGGTCCAGTTGTTCGGGTGGTTTTTTTTTCGGTCATCGGTTGGGGAAAAAATGAGAAAATTAATGAGATACGTAGGACCGGAATGCCAAAGAGCAAAGGACGTAAAAAGCTGACTGATCAAACAATAATTGAAACTGACTGTTGCATCTGGAATGACTGTGCGGCTGATGGATACATTTTTTGGGTTATTATAATTACTGAAGGATGACAACCGGCCTCTGGACGGTAATTATATGCAGATGTGGTTGAGAGAAAATATTGACTAATGAGGTAAAAGGGTATTACCTGGGGGACGACGCGATGATTGTTAATGGAAATTTAAATTTAATGATTGCCAGAGACCATGTTCGTCGGAAACAAGTTTCCCCGGCGATTTTCGATCGGAAAATTTTCGCAAACGTTTTGATGTATATAATGATCTCCGAGTGGCGGTATTATTATGGCAGCTACGCCTCACCCTTATGGCAAGGTCTGTGTCGGGGGAAATAATGTAACGCTAATTAGGCTTCAAACTTTGCTATTCATCCGCCATTGGGTGGAGAGAAATTAAAATTTGAACGTTCGAGCTGCTCGCTCACAAACATCCCACCATATGGGTTCCCAGTTTTTGGAAACTTTCTACGATGGTGCGATGTTGAGATGATCATGCAGGAGGAATTTAAATCAAGTCAACGAGTGCGAACAATTTTCTTGAACATCCCCTAAATACCGCAAGAACTCATTCAAGCAAGTTTGCCGTGTATGAAATTTCATACGTCTAAATTAAGCCACTTCCATCCAGTCGAGGAGGATGTAATTTTCCTCCTACTTTGGATTGCAGCGGCAGCAGCAGCCGGAAGAGGCCGTTTTCCCTGCCTTTTACACGTTCGAACGTAAAAATATGACGAATGAAAAACCTTTCGCTTCGACAACGTCGTCGCCGGGCTCGAACTTTTACTCAAAGTGAACAGTTCACTCTGCTTCCACTCACTCCCGATGCTGCTGCAGGTACCTACTGCTGCTGGAGCTTGTTTCCTTCATCGATGGGGAATGCGAAAAGTGTAATTTATTTTTAATTAGGTATTCTGCCTTAATTAATAATAAATTAATTAATTTTAGAGAGCAGTCGTAGTCGGAAAAGACGGATCGGGGTTGAGGGGGAAGCATGTGTGTGCGTCGCCGAGTGATGTAAGGAAAAGCTTGGAAAATGAAACTTTTTCTTTCGAGGAGTAGAATTCCAGACATGTCATAATTACCCCTATGCTGATGAAGTATGTTGTGCCTTGAACTAGAAGGTTGTGGAGTCTTTCGGTTCTTGCTATCTTTTTTTTTTGTTGCTCTAGTTGGGGAAGTTGTTCATCTGTGTAATTTTGTTATATTTTGCATAAGACTAGAAGTAAGTAATTAACTTTGTTCTTGCATTTAAGTATCATTTCATGGATTGGAATAGTGCTGTGGAGTAAGAGGAGCTATATTAAAATAATTGGGTTTTATGTATGGTATATAATGAGACAGAATATTATTAAATCGTTTAGGTATCACACAGGTTTAGTGGTTAGCAACCATGTTTATAACGTTGCAGAACAAGGGTTCATTTTTTTCTTTGTGAGTAATCCTAAAAGTGCATATCCAACTACAGTATTGACCTAAATTTACCACCACGTAGATTTTACCATCAGTCCCTTGACTTCGCGCAGTTTTTATGACTCTTGTTGATTGTTCACTCGGTTCATTTAAGCGTATGCGCATAAGACTGATGCAAAATTTGAAATTTTCGCTCTACAGTGTTCAAACGGTTTCAAATCGGGTTCTGATTAGCCTCCGAAAGTTTAAACTCATTCGATAAGAAACTGACTTGGCACAAACCATTTGAAGTTTATATGGATATAACTATGGGTAAATCAAACTTTTTGTTCATTGTCTTCTAGCCTTTTTCCATATTGTACTGTACTGTTAACAAGTTCTATTGTTATTCTTATGGGAATTTTTATCAGTTACAATTTTGCAGAAAATCGGTTTTCAACCAAACGTGAAAATTAAAAATTTATTAATTGTTTAAGAGATTGATAATCTTATGGCAAGATGAAGCAACTGTATTGTGGGCAACACTGTATTCTGCAGTGTGACATAGTAGCCATGATTTTTGTTCTCTATTCTACGCGCTATAAACACCAATGTTGCCTGCGGAACAGATGATTGAGCATAATATAAGACATCAGTGATTTGAATCATTAATATTTTGTTCCTTACATTTGATCGAAAAGTGGTATTGAACAAAGTTGTAGATGAGAAAATTTTCAACAAGCTCTGTTATCATTTTCTAAAGTAGAGTGAACTGGTGAATTTTGAGATAGATATGAACCGAAATTATGGATTCCCCATAGTAATTTCCATATAACCTTCAAATGGTTTGCTTACCAAGGGAGTTCAAATTTTGGGAGGACAATTAGGACCCAATTTGGAACCGTTTGAGCACTGTGGAGTGAAAATTTCAAATTTTGCATCAGTCTAATGCGCATAGATCTGTGCACGTGGATGTCAAATTTATCATTGTCGGGTGGTTTGTTTGCCCATCAATATGGGAATTTTTAGAATCAGGGTGTCGTCTAGAGATCGAAAATTGATATGCGACGCCATTTTGAAATAGAAGGTGGCGTATTCCAGTTTAATAAAAAGTGGGAAATACTGTCAAATACCTATCAATAAAGGTATTTTTGGAAGCGGGATGATGTCTAGAGGATGCAAATCGGTATTCGGCGCCATTTTGAAATCGAAGATGGCGGCTTCCGACTTAAGAAAAAGTGGAAATACACATCAGTATTGATATTTTTGCAATCGGTTTGAAGTCTACAGATCGAAAATTGATATGCGACGCCATTTAAAAATCCAATATGGCGGCTTCCGGTTTCAGAACAAGTAGGAAATATTGTAAAATACCCATCAATATATATATTTTTGAAATCGGGATGGCGTCTAGAGGCTGAAAATCGATATCCGACGCCATTTTTAAATCCAACATAGCGGCTTCCTATTTCAAAAAAAAAAATGGGAAATGTTGATGCCGACCCATCAATATGGGTATTTTTGGAATCGGGGTGACGTCTGGAGATTGGAAATCGATATCCGACGCCATTTTGAAATCCATGATGACGGCCTCCGGTTTAAGAAAAAGTTGTAAATTCTTTCAAATACCCTTAACATATGGTTTTTTTTTAAATCAGCGTAGAGTATAGAAGCCGGAAATCGATATCTGACGCCATTTTGAAATCCTAGACTACGACTTCCGATATGTGGAAAACTGTCAAACACTCTAAAATGTGGTTATTTTCAGAATGGGATGAGACGAAGATGCCGATAATTGATGCCACGCCGTCTTTAAATTAAAGATGGTGGCTTTGGTACAGAGTAACTGTGGAATACTGAAAAATATCGATCAATGTTTTTTTTTAATTGGGGTGACATCTAGAATCCAGAAACCGATATTGAACGCCATCTTGAAATTCAAGATGGTGGCTTCCGATTTCAGAAGAAGTGTCAAATGACATCTAATATCGATTTCCGAAAATACCCATATTGCAGGGTACTTGACGCTTTCCGAACCCTGATGGCCGCCATATTTAATTCCAAAATGGTATCTGGTACCGAGTTTCGGCATTTACCCGTTGTCTCCGTTCCGAGAATAACCATGGCAATTTGGCACTTTTTCTGAAACCCGATGGCCGCCATATTGGAGTCCAACATAGCGTCGGATATCGATATTCAGCCTCCACGCGTCGTCCCCGTTCCAAAAATACCCATATCTTAGGGTATTTGATCCGTTTTATGAAACTTGATGGCCACCATCTTGGATTCCAAAATGGCGTCGAATATAGATTTTTGGCATCTTCCCTTTCCGAAAATACTCATATTGTACGGTATTTGACACTTTCCTAATCCTGATGGCCCACCATATTGGATTGCAACATAGTGTCGGATATCGATTTTTGACATCTACTCGACTACCATACGTACGATTACCATAAAGACGATAGCCATAATAGACGATAGCCATATTAGACGTTAGCCATAATTTTGTTGTATTAGATTTTTTTAATCGAATGAAATGCAGTACCCGTTATATGTACTTCGTCAACTAGCCCGAAAATGTAGTGTTGCCAAAACCTAACGATTTTATATTGAAATTTCTTTTAGGATTCCGATGAATTTGGACCACCAAGAAGTAGAGAAGAATCATCTTCATGACTAAAACTTTAATAATTTTAATTTGATTCAAAATTTTAATCGCATGGAGTGAACATACATAACCTTAAAAATCGAACGGCTTTAAGGTTTTGATGCCAAAATCGAACCATGCCAAAGTTGAACGGGTACTGTACTCACAAATAATTTTGAAAAATTCAACGGAAATGTACAAATCATTTCCTGCGTTGAGTACTTTATACTATAAGTTGGGTTTTAAAGCATAAATTCTTTCAAAAATTCTATCATAAAATACTCATAAATTATGTTGTTTTTTGTATTACATCTGAAAATTCTCAAAAGTAACATCTTTTTTGGATTTTACTCATACTTTACAGCATGAGCTTTTAACATTTTTTTAATGAAAAATTCAATTTAATTATTCCCAAATTAATTTTCTGTTTAAGTTGACTCCTTTTGTTATATGATGAGCTGTTCTTTAAAAATAAAATTGTTTAAAAAAATTCAATTAAAATAATCACATTTTTTCCTCTTGAAGTTGAATCTTTTTTATAGCTAGAGCTGTTCTTTGACAGATAAAATAGTTTGAAAAGCTCCATTGAAATGATCACAAATCATTTCTCTCTTAAAGTAGACTTCTTCTTTGTATCATGAGCTGCTCTTTGACAAATCAAATCCCATCTGAAAATTTTCAAAAGTAACATCTGATTTGGAGTTGATTTATTTTTACCTGTTATTTGAAATTTTTCTTTTGTGGAAAATCCAATTAAAATATTCGCAAATTAATTTTCTCTTTAAGTTGACTCCTTCTTTGTATGATGAGCAGTTCTTTGACATATAAAATAGTTTGAATACTCCAATTGAAAATTCTCAAAAGTAACAGCTCTTTTGGAGTTAATTGCTTCTTTACAGCATAAGCTGTTCTTTGATTTTTTTTATTAGGCATTCAATTGAAATATTTACGTGCATCCGACTGCAAACATGTATTTGAAAAATGTTAGTTAATTTGATAATGATAATTATGGCAAATTACGGAGATGAACTAGCCTACGGATAAAAATCTCCTAAATAAAGGAAGACATTTTTTTTTGGCAAATGTCCATTATGGCTATCGTACATTATGGCTAACATCCACATTTGAAAATCATCCGTATGGTACTCATCCGTATGGCTAACGTATTTATGGCTAATAGGGAGTCATCTCTCCAAGAGATGTGTGATATCTGCGTTTCCTTCAACAAGATTGAAATAATATAACTAAACGTCATCAGCGCCACTTGGTCCGGGATCCAAATGTGGCAGAGAGAAGTGAACCCATCTCGCCTCCTAACGTCCTCTTAAAGCAAATTTCGGCATTTTTAAAATTGCACAAAGCCCTAGAAAACAATAATTTCTATATTTCTTAGGTTTTAAAACCTTTTTAAAACCTTTAAAATTTGATTTACAGAATCTTGCAATTTTGATTGAAGCTTATGAATGGTATTGATCTAAATAAGCCATTTGGCCGAGCTTTAGCCAGAAAAAAAATTGAAATTGCGATTATTTTAGAACATTTGATCTTAAATTAAATTAGATCTCAAAGAGATTTTGGACTAAGATAAATCTTCAAGAACGCATCTCTTTAGAATAAACCTCGTGGACAGCAACATCTGTCGGTGTGGAAATGGTTATGATGACATTGATCACGCAGTTTGGAAATGTACGCTGCCAGAGAGCAACTTTTGAATACCCTCGAGGCCCACGTCCCTATCAGAGACGTGTTAGGAACCTGCGATCTTTGTCATATGCAGTCTATTAATGTGTTTCTGCAAATGTCTAGTATAAGAATTTATTTCCCTTGTCTTTTGTCTCTCTTTATTCGTTTTTGTTTGTCTCGTCCCTCCGGCTCGATGAGTCTCATCGTCGCCCACTGGTCACCATAGCCGGTCGAACTCCAGACGAATCTAGAACCGCACGTTCATACTGGCGACAATGCTCTGATGAGACTTCGAAACCTGACACCCAAGCTCCTCCCCTGATCCTATCTTTCGACAATGTACCCCCCTAACCCCTCTAAGTATTCGGCACAACTCTTACTAGACATAGAAATAAGACAATTTTGTTACAGACAATGAGCAATGAATTATCGGCTCCGTAAAGCTAAAGCGATTGAGCCTACCAAATAAACGAACTACATAAATAAAAATCTTCAAGAGTATGCGTATTAAAATGAGTAATTGAATCCTGTGATAACATTCTAAGATCCTTGAAGTTAAAACATGTTTCGAGATCTAGGTGTTCCAATTGGAATTTCTAAAGAGTTTTCTGACCAACATAAAGAGAATTCTTGAGACAAATTTAAAGTAATTCATAATTCTGAGGAGCATTTAAATATAGTTATCAGGAGAGCTTCAAGTAAAATCTATGGATTACTTTCAAGGTAGTTCTGAAAACCTCTTGATTCCCGGTGAAACCTAAGGAAACATCCATTTCCAACTTAAAATTTTAGTTTTTTAAGTGTTCTGCAGACCATGGTTTATACTTGAATGCTTCGAAACCTCGATAAAACATGCACTATTTATTGGGATTCAGTACGTCACCCGAAATTATCCTCCCTCTCTTCTTTGGTCAGGTTCTTCCTATACTTAATACTTGTACTTAACACATTTGTAGACCCACCCACCAACATTAGAGCGTGACGTACATAATGGATCGCTCCTAAGGATAACAAATTGGTAGGTGGTACAAGTCCTGGATTACCTCTTTAGGCAGCAATGCTTCTCCGACGGAAGCTATATAGGGTTAACGTTCTAATTTTCGACCTAGCACTAAATTTACACCCATCCATATTAAACTTCGTGTTTAACACATAAAGCGAATATTTTGTTGTCAAAACGACAGATGTATTTAAAATAGACGAATTGTGTGCTGATTAAATGAAACACGATTATTTACGCTTTTTTGTCGAAAAGTTCGAAAATTAGTACCTGGCAACTGGGAGTTAGTTCAAACCGTTAGACTTCATTGAGTATCACCAAAGTATTGGGGAAGTCGTATTGAGTCCCTTTTATTATCGAAATTAACCTCAAAGAAATCTAGCATACGGATCACATTATCAGCTGATACTCAATACATGGACACTTGAATCTTGAACTTGCGGCGGTTCACATAGGAATTATATAACGAAAGTTTAATTTCCGAAACTGAACAAGAAGAGTAATAAAAATGGCGCGCTAATAGTGGCATAAATCGATTGCTAACGTTCACATTATACAGTTTATGATTCACACCGAAATATGTAAATGAAAATGTAAAAAAATGCACAATTGAATACTTTATTCCTCGGAAAATCCCCCCTTCACCATTCCTTCCGTACCACCTACCACCGGCAATAAATTTGTGAGCTTGGAACAAAAATTTGAATAAATTTGCAACGGGCCCTTGTTCTTTTCGGTTCTTTTGTTATGCACCACCACCGCCATCACCAAAGGCCGCCACCACCGTAGTCTGTATGCAGAGGAGTGCACTGTACGAGGAACATACCGCAGAAATATCGAAACTACAACCGCGTTCCGGCACAGCGCAACAAATTATATATGAAGAAAAAAAAAAAAACGGACGGCACTTGTATATTCTTTTTGACCTACGGCATTGTATTACTCTCTAGCGGGCGGTGGGTTGGCTGGTGGCATGCGCGAGGTCGGTAGTGGTGGTCCCATCTTCAACGGAAAACTACTTCCAGACGACGTCGACGACGATGGCCACTTTGAATCGTGACCAGCCGGCGCGCAGTCTTCAAAGGAAAAAGGACTGTTTTGCATACTTGATCCGGAAGACCCGGCACCGACCGACCGATCGGGCTACCTTGTGTCGAGGCAGGGGACGGTTAACCGCAACCGTAGCGACCTAGTAAAATATGGATATTGTCTGACGAGTGTGTAGAAAAAGTCCGTAAAGTTTCGCTACGAAGACTGACTGCAGTTGGCGGCTAGAAAATAGTCCGGCACTTTCCTACGCTAATGACCGCACCGACACCATCAATGTCAATGCAAATAATTGTGCTCGCATGTCAGAATCGTTGTGAGTGTGGGTGTGTCTGTTCGATTGTGTGCAAATGCAGTTTGTTGCATAAAGTAACATAGTTTTCAAAACCGGTTACATTTGTGTTATTCTAGAACAGAGGCAGCATTCACCAACTTCAGATGCCATTGAAGGAGTGTTCCAACCAAGAGGTAAGTCACTCAGCACATTGTGCCGAAATTAGATTCGGCACAGCTTGGGCACATCCATTGGCACACCTTCGGCACAATTTCGTAGGCATTGGATTTTTGTAAATAAAATGGGAGCACTGCTGGACAACTGTCATTCAAACTGTTCACAACATTACGTGCTGTTTGACTGTATATTTAGGAACATCCTCTAATTAAATATACCAGAGGAAATCAGACCAGCAGCTCACTTGTAGATCTTAATACGATATGTAAATTCTAGAGTAAGGTCAAGATGAAGAGGCAGTTAATCAGACCCCATTAGTATCCTTAAATCAAATAATGCTGCAGCTCACGCAAAACAAACTACAGAAGTCTAATCATCATCCTCTCATCCGCTCCATCAATGTTCCCCACCGGTTCTGGCCGCTTACAGACCATTGCTTTCACATCACGAAAGGCTTTGTTTCTGGTCTGCCTTTGAGGGCATTATAAATCCCTAAAACACAGGGCTTTTACTATCCTATGAACACAAAACACCAAAATTTCGCACACTCGTCAGAAAAATCGGGTTGCCGGGATGGGTATTTTACAAACAATCGCAGCTTGCGCAGCATAGGACCGGCACAATCGGCACACATGCGGCACACTGACAAAAAAGATGACCCAAGATTGGTGTGCAGAGTGACCTATCCTTTGGTTCCAACACTTTTAAATATCGTAGTAAAGGGTGATACGGTCAAAATTTGGTCAAAGGAAAACGCGTGTAAATCGGTGAAATCGTTTATTTAAAAAATCAAATTAAATTTCTTTTTCAAGTTCAATTAGTATAAAATTCAGGAAAAATATTCAGTTAGGCTTCCGCTTTTCCAAATCCGAATTGCCGGGCCTTACGCTTGACCCCTGCCATCAGATTTTGTACAGCCACCTTGTCCACCTTCTTCGCCGCAGAAAGCCAGTTTGCCTTGAACTGCTGCTCGCCCTTAGCAGTTTTTTTGGTCTTCTTTAGGTTCCGCTTGACAATAGCCCAGTATTTCTCAATTGGGCGGAGCTCTGGCGTGTTGGGAGGGTTCTTGTCCTTGGGAACCACCTGCACGTTGTTGGCGGCGTACCACTCCATGGCCTTTTTACCGTAATGGCAAGATGCCAAATCCGGCCAAAACAGTACGGAACAACCGTGTTTCTTCAGGAAAGGCAGCAGACGTTTATTCAAACACTCTTTCACGTAAATTTCTTGGTTGACAGTCCCGGAAGCTATGAAAATGCTGCTTTTCAAGCCACAGGTACAGATGGCTTGCCAAACCAGATATTTCTTTGCGAACTTTGACAGTTTCATGTGCTTGAAAACATCTGCTACCTTTCCCCTTCCTTTTGCCGTATAAAACTCCTGTCCCGGAAGCTGCTTGTAGTCAGCTTTGACGTAGGTTTCGTCGTCCATTACCACGCAGTCAAACTTCGTCAGCATCGTCGTGTACAGCCTCCGGGATCGCGCTTTGGCCGTCGTATTTTGTTTATCATCGCGATTTGGAGTCACTACCTTCCTGTAAGTCGATAGTCCGGCTCGTTTTTTGGCTCGATGCACGGTTGTAGACAGCTTATTTGCGGCATCTCGGAGAGAGAGGTTAGGGTTTCGCTTGAAACTACCGGCAACTCTCTTTGTCGTCTCAGCGGCTTCCGGTTTTCGATTTCCCCCCGATCCAGACTTCCTGGCTGTCGACAAACGTTCCCCAAACACTTTAATTACATTTGTAACGGTTGATTTGGCAACTTTTAGCGATTTTGCCAACTTTGCGTGCGAGTAGCTCGGATTTTCGCGATGCGCGAGCAAAATTTTGATACGCTGCTCTTCTTGCTTGGACGGCATTTTGACAACTGAAGAGTGAATTCCAAAATCAAAATAGGAGCAACATTCTACACACACACACCTTCAAAATGAGGGGTGTTCAGGTTTTTTAAATGCAAAATTGAAAGAAATACGTCAAGTTGATATTGACCAAATTTTGACCGTATCACCCTTTAGCCTTTTAAAATCATAACAAACCATTGTTAAGCTAAGAATTAATAACCATCATTATTCGAGATCGAAGTGTGCTCTGCTTCTGTAAGGACGTGAAAAATTTCCGAATGTCAAATTTTAGGCTTAGTTTTTTCTGTCATTGACTTTTTTATCACGTTTTAGCCCGAAACAATGTGCCACTCGATATCATAGTTCTAGAAAAGAACTTTTGTGCAAAGCAAGTGCAAGTGATCGGGTAAAATGCATTTAAAAGTGTTATTTATCAGCATCCTTTTCTTCAGAACTGTTATTAGGCGATTGGCAAGTTGGCCCGATGATTCTGATTGGATTGGAGGCGGATTGTTCAAGAGTTTCTTTGAAGATCCGATGGAATGGTTTGAAGTGTTGAGCTAGAACTAGGAGGTGCAACAGTCTTCCAAGTTTTTGATTCACGGGCAAACCATCGTTCATTTGGTAAGTTCGTTCCTGTTTATATATTCACCTGTTTCGGTTTATAGAACTTTGTCTTAGACAACATTTCGAAGAGCCACTTTCGTGCTGTATTTTGATGAAAAATCAAATGTCGAGTGCGCTATTGTCGAAGGTTGGGAACGAGTGGGTATGGCCAAGTTCTAACATAGATTTGCCAGTTGGTTAATTCGGCAAGAGAGTCGTCCTAGTGCTTTTTCTGGTTTTAGACGTTTGATGTTTTGTACCATAAAATTCCATTTTTGTGATCATGATTTGCCTGAAGAATTTTTGAATTAGTTTGGAAATAACCCGGACAAGTCTTGGAAGTGCTTTTGGTTCAACAGTAGTGCAGCAGGCCAGTAAGATTACAAAATTAATGAAACTGGCTGAGATCTTCCCTTTATTTTCATTTATATGTTATTTTACTCTCTACTGAAATTTACCTCTCACCAGTTCGTGTTCAGCATTGCAAAATTTTGCGAGGTTTTATGAAACACACAAAAGGAAAAGTTCACCAGTCATTGTGAGTTTAAGCGAAATTTTTCTGTAGATTGATTAGAGACCCGTTTTTTTCAGTTTTTACACAAGGGAAGATAGAACTAGGGTTCCTTCTTTCTTTTCCTTTCTTCTACGGCCTTTTATTCAATTTTTCTCTTTTCAGAAAGCGAGTAATGGCGCTATAACCATAAGCCATATAGGGCTAAGACAAGAGTTAGTGCTCATGTCCCAACCACTCGAGGAAAATGGAGCATCATTTAACTTTTTTAGATTTGATGCTCCCAACGGCCAATCATTTATAACAACGGAACGTACGGTACGAGATGTCCACGTTTCATCCATTTATTGGGTTCTGAAGCATCGTGTTTAAATCTTGATTTAAACAGGTCCAATGTTTCTGAATCATCTTTCCCCTTAAATGCTGCACAGAAGCCTGGCAGTTTTGATATATTTTGCGCATCTCTGATGTACAAAATATATCAAATAGACAAGAAAAAGGATGGAGGTATATCTATCATTTTCTAGGATGCTTTCATGAACTGGCTGTGTTGGTGTTAGATTAGATTAGATTAGATTAGATTAGAATTAATAATCATCACTATTCGACATACTATCAAACTGAGTGGTGGATAATTTCAAGAGTTTTATCAGACTTATAGATTTCTTTCACTAGCTTTAGTCTTTAAACTAGATGAATCAATTCAAGACGCATGGGTCATCTCAATATATCTTTCAAGTTAAAGCTAATGTGGTTTCACTGATTGATTGGAATTACTTTATGGGGTGGCTTTCTCAGTCTTTTAGTAGAAACGAATTTTTTTTCACGTTCCCTACTAAAAGACTGAGAAAGCCACCCATAAAGTAATTCAAGTTTACTTCAAGGGATGTACGGATTAACTTGAGGGACTAGATCATAGCCCACTTAGTAATGGAACAAACACTTTTGCTTATTACAGCTCTCCTAGTGGACGTTTTCGGAAGCTTTTAACGTGTATTTGTTAAAAACAACAATAACAATAACAGTGTATATTTCCAGATCATAAAACGCTCTTGTTTTCGAGACAGTCTCCATGCAAGAGGAGCGTAGAAAAATAAACTCGTGCGCAGTCACCTGGAAAATCCATCGTGGTCCGCGTCCAAACTGGCTAAAGTATACGCCAGAGTGGAACTGGTCGTGAGGTCTATCAGAAGCAACCCAGGTATGCCAAATCGCGATTTGAGTAAAAAGTAGGATGCCACCCGTGTTACAGTGCAGCGAATTCGCTACCGCGAAGGCTTACAGGCATACCGCACCAGTAGGCAACCAAATCGATCACTCAAACAGAATACCGTAGCTAGATACCCGTGCCCGAAAGCTGTAAGACAACCTGTTGCCCAAGTCCGATGGGTGCATACTTATGGATGATGAAAAGCGGACTTCGGACATCTTCCAGGACAAACGTTTGTCAATGCGAAGGCTCGAGGATGTGTTACTGGGAGATTCGAATTTGTTTTTGCGGATAAATTCGCTAGCCAATATATAATCTGGCAGGGAATTTGCAGCAGCGGCCATAGGCCGTCAGCTGGAAAATGATTAACTCGGAGGTTTACAAAACCGAATGTTTCCAGAAGCGAATTCTGCTCTTCATCCAGTCCCATGATGGTCCGGTGACATTTTAGCCGGATCTTGCGAGTTGTCACTACAGCCGGGAAGTACAACAATGGTACAATGACAACGGAGTCCAGTTTGTACCGAAAAAAACCTAATCCGCCAAATTGTCCCCAGTTCAGGCCCATTGAAAACTATTGGGCAATTATGAAGAAGAAAGTTAAGGTCATCAAAACGGCAGCTAAGATGAAAAATTGGTGGGATAACAACGCCAAAACAGTGGACGAGAAAAAGTTTGAGAATTCCTTCAAATCCACAACGAATAATTCGTATCGTTTTGTTTTCTTAAAATATAAGGAATAGAGGAAATGTATGTAATGTCGGCCTAAATGCCCCTTATTTGGACCCATACATAAATTCAGCAATTGACTAAATTTTCAATAGCGACTAAAAATATCCATTAGTACCGTCCCAATGACGCGTTCATCTAGAAAAAAATTGATAAATAGCAGATGTTTAGCGATGGGCCCAATCTTAGATCCGTAGGCCAACATTAGATCCATTTTCCTTACCTAGTAACCGTTTTCAGATCCGGTAATGCAAATTCGAAATAGACCCAAATGATGTTATTCCATTACTAAGTGGGCCATGCTTTATGTGGGCGAAGTCTAAAGGTCTTCTTCTGTTTTGACATGATTACGTCCCTATTGGAACTTGACACTGGCTCTCATCTCCGTTCGCTTTGAGCACTTCTACAGTTGTTAATTTAGAGCTTTCTAAGCCTGTACCATTTTTGCATTAATATTATTGTGTGGCATGTACAATCATATTCTATGCCCAACGAAGTCGAGACATTTTTCGACCCGAAACATTCCTAGACAAGACCGCGAACAAAGACAACAAATCAAGAAGACTGGCAACTCTTCCATTTTAGCGGCGCCAGTGGTGTAGTGGTAAGCGTGATTGCCTCTCACCCCAAGCGGCCTGGGTTCAATCCCAGTCGGCGCCGCCGGGATGTTAAGAGGCATAACATCTCTGATCACGCCTTCCTTTGGAAGGGAAGTAAAGCCGTTGGTTTCCGGTTCATGAGTAGATGGGTCGATAGGTAGGGTCCAGGTGTGGGAGCTGCCTCCCTGGCGTCGGTAGCATTGGTGCTCAGCACGGAAAACAAGATCGACGGAAAACAAACCAAAGGAAAAAAAAACTCTTCCGTTTTCTCATACGAACGCTATGAGACAGGTACAATCGCGTCATTTTCCGCTCAAAGATAAATGCTTCGAACGAATTTGATAGCAAAGATTACATCCTCAGAAGAAAGGTTTGTGTATTTGCTCATTTTTCTATGCGTTGCTTCCACCTTCAATCAAGCGCAGCGCTATTGTGTCTGTCGCTTGGATTCTGGCAAATTTGCCGTCTTCTTGATATGATGTCTTCGCCGCGAATCAAACCCAGCCGCCTCTAGCATGATATTGCTTTAAAACTGTGCCTTTACCAACTGAGCTAAGGGAGGTACTCTGATGTCTAAAGGTCTCTACGAATTGCATTCAGAGTTCTTATTGAACAATTTTAGAAGCCTTACGGATCAGTTTTGAGTTTTTTTTACTAATCTACAAAGACCTTAAGGGTACATTTAACGATTTGATTGTAAATTTATAAAGATCTTTACTTTCAAAAAACTTTACGGGTTCAGGTTGAAAGGCAGTTTCAAATACCATATGCATTCAACTTCGGTGGGTTAACCTCAAGGGCGCTTTACGTTAACTTTAGACGTCAACTTCAGATATATATTAAGCAACTCCAAGATAGGTAGAGTTTATAGGGCTTGCGTAATTACTATGGAAATATGAACCGAAACTCCAGAGCTTGGTATGTCAACTCCACAAACAATGTGGTATAAATCCACATGCCTTATGGGATATATGATGCAGGTGTTCTGAAATCTCCCATTTAGATCTTTATATTCAACCCCAGGTGCCTTACGGTATAGGTCCGTGCCCATAGAGTTCCATAGGTATCTATCGATTTAACCGATTTTGGGTTTTGAAGTTAACGCAATGTCTTGTAAGGCCTTGTAAGTCTCATTCGATGATCTTATGTATCAATGGTTACATTTCGAAGGCTTCATGTGTTCAGTCTTAAAGTATATGAATCATTTGGTGATCAACTTAGCGAATAAATATCATCCGATTCAACCTATAACATCTGTTGTAATAATTCTTAATCTGCAACGCTCACATAGTAAATGGGGAGCCCTTAATCTATAAGGCCTTAAAAATATCTCAAAATAACTTTGCAGTTGTCTCAAAACCCTGTGAAAATTTATCAACACAGTCGATAAAGTGTGTAACCCGTGCATGGCCTCTGAAGCTTTACCTGATAAATGTGGGCGTCTATATTCTAATATTTCTGGATTAAACAAAGGGTTCCTAAAGTTTTCCGATTCAAGTATTCTTAAATTACCTCAAAAACTCTATACTGGATACTGAATTAGATTTGTATTCACTCCTTTCTAATTGGCATCTGGTATACCATTCCTGGATTTCATGACGAACTTTCAAAGATACTAACTAAACTAAACCCTGAGCTGCCCTAAGAATGGGCATAAAATCTCCTCTGTGCAAATTGACCGTTGATAAATTGCAGAATTGCTTTGCATATAACGAAATGCTACTAACAACGCGTGAGAATTTACTACTAGAATAAACTGTCTCTGGTGGAACGAAAGCGCCATCAAATCGTGCCTGACTTGTGCCACTACATTAATGTCCATTAATTACTCACAACTGGGAGCCCCTGCACGGTGGTAGGGACGTTATTGTACTGTGCGCACTGTGTGTATGTTTATGCTTGCATAAAACAAGCCATGACGACGATCCATGGAACGAGAGAACGCTCAGCAATGTCCCAACGGAAGAAAGGGTAAGCCTCTCGTTCTGTGAATGAATTGTGTGTGTAGATTGTTTATTGAATGTGGTCATAAATAAAAACTTAAATGACTCAATTGAAATGCACGTTTTTCCTGCTGTCGTTTTGCAGCAAAAGTGAGATATTTATTGGTGACACCCCATTCTGTTTGACGGCGGCGAGTGGGACGAGAATGCCGCATCGAAGGTCTTTGATGTGGACATGTAACAAAAACGGGCACTGAAATTGGCTTTTAACAGCTGTTTCAGAAGGATCGATTAGTTCGCCAAACAGGTGAAACTGGCATGGTGGCTAATGATCGTTTTTACTTACATAGTGCAGTTTATGTTATGTAAATTGAAGACAGTTGACCGTTTAAATGAACATGTTTCCGTACAACTTACAGAACTCACTTATAATGCACTTTTGAACAAACACATTTATCGAGACTTCATATTTTCTTCTTTTTCAGAGTCTGCTTCAATCTGGTTGCATAACCAACAAAATCAGGTAAGTCCATGGATTTCACCAACAACTTTCAATCTTTTAAACACATTTCCGGCCACACATACGCACAGTCAGATACAGTAAATCCCATCAATGCTCTGCATACATACCGACATGTAGAACGAAACGAGACGATTCGTCAAACATGAATAAACCGTTCAATTCAGATGGGATTAAATTCAATCAACCTTTCAGAATGCGTAACCGATGTTTCGTTTCCCAAGCCTGCTTCCAAATTGCGATTGATATTCCTCTTCCTCCCTCTGGTAAACGGGTGTATCATTTTAGCAGGGGGTGGAAGGTGACAATCATCCCCTTTGTACTCACGATACCCATACTGCATGTGTACCACTCATCACAGGATCAAAGTTATTGGCTTAAAAGTCATTCGATTGGAAGTGAGCTCGTTTCAGCTTGCGTTCAATTGCTTCTCATCAATAGGAGCTTGGTTGGAGAGACGTTTTTTTTTTTAGTTTGAATTACATCATGTTTTAGTGGAATTTAGTATTATCAGGCAGTTCAGTGCAAGGTGTGAGTTAAATACATATGTTTTCCTCGTTCATAGGACTTAGGAAGCAGTTTTAGATTGTTTGTAATTCAAAATTTGTATACATCACTGACATACTCAAATTGATAACTGGAAGCATGCAGTTCTTGGAAATTTTACCATTATAATAAGACCAAGTAGCTGTTAAAAAAATCCTGAACACTTACATTTACTTGCTGCTTGCTGATATATTCATTTCAATCGACAGAATTGTTCAAATCTGTTTGAATACGTTTTTACAAATTTCCCAGGTGAGTGTGAGTATTGTCGGTAACCTCTTTTTTCTTCGGCAAGCTTTCCATTGTTAACTAGAAGCTCTAACTTGAAATCAGCTGCATTTTGTTGTGCGTACATACTAAGATTTTGTTTTCATGTTCGGTAAAGTTTACCGAAATCAGAAATGCTGAACGTTTTAAAGGCTATTGAATTTGAAAATAATTTCAAAACATGTTCAACTTTGTTTGAATGATCAAATCTTGTCATTTTAGTGGAGATTTCGTTTCAAAGTAGCTGAAAAGCAATTGAATTTTACCAAACAGTTCAGCTGTTCAGATTTCAGAAAAAATTACCGAAGTCGGCGATAATTTCGAAGTGTGTATATGTCATTTCAAGACAAACCTGGCATGCTCAGTCGTAAACATGGAATCAGATTCAATGGTTTCTCAATTTTTCAGCTTCAATCTGATTACATGTTTACCACCGAGCATGCCAGGTTTGTCTTGAAATGAAATATACGCTCTACAAAATGTGGCTGATTTCGAGTTGCCGATAATAAAACAGCGAAGAGTTTTGATGAGAAAGTACAGTGAAATTAACGTTTTTGTTTACCGAAACCAGTAAATGTGTGTCGAAGCCTTTATTTTATTTGTCCTACATTATTTAATTATAGATTTTCTATGTAACTCTACGCAAAATAAAAAACATGAACAGTAAATTTATCTGTGGATTTCTTACATTATCTGTACATGTTTCTTACAACAAATGTAATGGCAGTTCAAGTGCAATGTACTGTAGGAAATCAATTTTTATCCAAACATTAAACAAACATAAAATTTTTAATTTATTTCATAATCTTTCCGACGATCACCTAATTTATTGAAGCGGTGAAACATTACAAATTCTGTATAATTTTTATGCAAATTTGTAATAGAATATTACATTTCCTAGTTGGGTGTCAGCCGGTAGTTTATAGTTTTGAACCGGTATCTTTTTGTGAGACTGAAAGTTGCCTCTCAATATCGGCACTCACTTATTCAAAGGCGTTGACCCTGCATACTGGACCGCACACTTAAAAAAATTAAGGTAAATTTAGGTGCTCTGAGACTGAAATATACGAGCGTCAATTTTGACATAAAATTGAGTCATAATAGACGCGAAATTCAGCTCAATCAAATGTAATTATGAACTGTTCAGTCTCGGAGCACTTAATTTTACATGACATGTTTGTTTACGTCTCATCCTTTAAGTCAAAGATTGATTCCGTCACGTGTAAGATTAAGTATTTCTAAGTGTGCACTTAACAACATGCAGCGTTGTCTAGAATCACGTAAAATCAAATTAATCAATTTGGATGATTCGTTGTTGACCACTTTTGGCTGCTGCTGTGTCTTGAGGATCCTGTGTTTTTAGCTCCATAATTATGGGCATAATCTAGTTTTTGTGCTTTTTTATGTGTCTCCGTTGATGAGGTCAATATGAGTAGTTCCAAGCAAAATAGCGTAAAATATTTGAATTTTTGAATCGACCCTCTCCGATTTGTTTGAAACTTTGCGTAATTATTTGTTTTACTTGTAATAGCTCACATTCTTGCAAAATTTTCAAAATGGCGTGTTTGACATTTTTCAAAAAATATAGCACGGAAATAGCATTTCTGACCGAAATGACGTAGACAAAGTTGAAGAGAAAGACAAGGCTTTCCAGGGAAAAATAAACAATAAATGATTGAATTCATTTTAAATAAATATTCAACAAAAATGTAACAAGCCCAAATATCTCAAAATGTTTTTGCCCGATTTTTCCGTACTGAGCACCAATGCTACCGACGTCAGGGAGGCAGCTCCCACACCTGGACCCTACATATCGACCCATCAACTCATGAACGGAGGACCAACTGCGTGATCAGAAATGTTATGTCTCAGAAAATTCTGGTGGCGCTCACTGGGATTGAACCCAGGTCTGCTGGGGTTGAGAGGCAATCACCGGTGCCGCTTCAGTGTTGGCACTAGTTAGTAAGAATTTTTATTTTTAACATTTTATAATATAGAACCCCCCTTGTTATGTGGCAACTGATATCACTAAAATGGTATTTATTGTATTCTGAATTATGAAACGGTGTGAAATCTGTTAATTCTAGATAGAGCTGGAATTAGGGCGTAACAGTTTTTGTAAACAATGAATTCTATCGATGACCTCTATGAATTCAAGGCACGCTCACGCAAACCAACATAACTATCGGGTAGGTGAAGTCTTTCCTTACCCGATGTCGAAGTTGATTTGCGTGGGCGAGCCTTAACTTTCAAGAAATCCTCGAGAGAACTCATTGTTTACAAAAGTTGTTACGCCCTAATTTCAGCTCTATCTAGAACTATGCGTCCAAATAATCATAATAATTGAAAACATTAACGCTGGTAGATCATCTTTTCGTGGTGCGTTACTGGTATAAGATCTGCCTCCAAACCCTAGTCCTGACAACTTCAAACTAAGGGAACAGGATTTTTCGGTAATCAAAGGAACACATTTTAGTCCTTGTTACTTTTTATGCCTTTGTCAATAGTGTTAAGACTCGGAGAAAAAAATCTAAATGCCTGTTGAATTGTGAAGTTAATTTTAATCAAATTTAAAATTAAAATTAAAACACCTTGAAAGAAGGGATACTTTTGGATAAGCTTCACTGGGTAAATTGCTCAGCGCTTATCTACTTTAGTGAGCGGTAAAAGTGTTCATTTATTAATGAACTTGGCGGCAAGTTAAGTATCAAATTGACTTGTGGCTAAGATCGCTAAACATCTGCTATTTATCAATTTGGTGAATTGAATATTTTTGGTCGCTATTGAAAATTTAGTCGTTTGTTGAATGTATGTATGGGCCCAAATTAGGGGAATTAAGGTCGACATTACATCCATTTCCCCTACATTAGATGCTTGCAGATAATTTCACTGTATATAATGTGTTGAGGTTCAAAGAGCTCGATGGAGGTTTTATGGTGGTTGGTTTCGAATGTTTTCAAACTTGGTTGAAGGTTGTGTAACAATGGTGATTGTATTTGGTGAGCTTGTTCCAGTTAAAAACAATTCGTTTGTTTTTTTGCCGGAATAACTTCGATCGTGATCTATTTTGCGGTTTTAGTTAGAACATTATAAAAGTTATACTGCTTTCAATACCGTAATTTCATTTCAATAGTTGTTTAACCAAGGCTTAAACAATCGTCACGTCGGTCAAAACTTGTTATGATAGCCTGAACAAGGCGTAAAGAGCAAATCAAAACATTGAACGTCACGTGAAAGTGGTACTTAATGAAGGCCTAAGTACTTTTTCGTAGCTTTTAGTTTTTGGATTTGAAAGATCGTCAGTCAGGCTTGCGTACTGAGCAGAAAAATGCGGTTCCAGGTCCTTTCATATTAAAGAGAAGGTTTGAATGGTTACAACAACTCGAATAACGAGCAATATGAGAGGCTCGATGGCCTTAGAGCGACCGTTTTTGCGTACTGAGTAAAACATCATGAGTCTAATCTAAGGCTTATTCACATTCAAGATTAGTCAATCGTTTCATTTGTTAATAACAGCAACTCGGTTATTAAAAAGGAGCTCGTTTGCCTAGTGGCAAACGTTTTTGCTTACTGAGCAGAAGAACGTGGGTTAAATCCCAAGCTCCTTCACGTTATACGATCGTTAGGACATCAATTCAGCTTATCGTGTACCAAAAACGAACCCTGCTGCAAACCCAACCCTCTTCCCCAACATCCCAGTGATTCATCGCGGAAGTGCAGAGGATTTCTCAGCTTCCATCAAAGCGAGTGTCACGTCAACACATTCCTACCCGTTCCTTTCTTGACCTGCGTTCGGGTGCGGGTGCGGCACTGGTATTCTCTAGTTTGAGATCATCAGTTTTTACACATTGAGGATGATTGCTAGTCTCAAACATCGTCTATTGGTTCTCTGTGTAATTGAAGCTGATTTGGCAATAACAGAGTAGCAACCGTGGGCGTTCAATCATGCTCATCACAATAATCATAATATTTATTTAAATCTTCACGCCCAACGCAAGTTTTGGAATCATCGCAACACCGTAGGGGTGCTTCAGTTTTTGGCCGTAGTAATTGTTTCGACGGAGCATTTTTCCATTCTTCCAGCATAATGATCGATGAATTTTTTCGCACATATGCAATCTTTCCCTGTTCGTATTCGTTGTTTGTCCCCGAGATTTCAAATGAGGAAATACGAAACTTAAAACAATATCTGTTAAAAGAAAATCGATATGCCTTACAGACGACAACCACGATTTTTCCATGGGTAGAAAGTCTATTTTTGAGTGACTTCCTTCACTTAGTGCTCAATTGTGCTAATTACGATTTCAGGTATATTTTGTGGTTTGATATCTTTAAATGCCTTCATATCTGTAGATAAAACCTTCGTAGTGATTTCAGGGGTGTATTGAGTTTTGAAATCTTTACACGCATTTTTCTCCGTAAATAAGGCTTTAACGCGAAAATGGTGATTTTAAGAGTGTTTAGGGGTTTGAAATCTTTAAACGCGTTTATCTCTGCAAATACGGCCTATATGAAGATTTTACAAGGCATTTGTGGATTATATCAACCTTGTCCTTAAAGATTTCCGATATGACCTCAATTGTGTGTGATCTAATGTTCGGTTGGATTGATGACTCAGGCTTCTCATTCCGAGAATGTGTATTGTGCATTTTTTGCACAAATTGCTAATTTGTTAACAACTCTGCAGTCACATGCTGAATCATGGATTTTCTTGAAGCAACTGTCAGAAAAGAGTTTGAGGTTCTCATAGGTACGTAAAACGCAGTAGGTTTGTGGTTTGATAAAAAGCTGTTCTCAAATGTGAGTCGCATAAACGAAAAGTTATATAACTGCTGCTCGTTTCAGACTATCAATAGAAAAAAACACATTGGTGTGGATTCAAAGGTTTCGATTTAACTACTTAAAGTGTGTATACTGTAAGCTCAGATCCTACGCTATCAATTGCTTATAATAAAATAAATTTTCATCGTCTGAGTGAAAGTTATTAACTAAAGAGCAATTTGTATATACCAAATGAGCATGCCAACCCTGTGTTTTTGAAAGATTGGTGCTGTGATCGCTATCGAAAGTGTAGTGTAAAGCTTGTCACTTAGCTTATTGGAGTGACTGACCAGAAGTGGTGATGTTTTAACCCGTTTGTCAAAGTTTATTTATGCCGGTGCTGCAGAGCCGGTCAATTCCAGGAAACATGGAAAAAGTTATGGTACTTACATTCATTTCTGAATCAAACGAATGCAGTTATAAATCATATTAGACTGATGCAAAATTTAAAATTTTTACTCCGCAGTGCTCAAACGGTTCCAAATTGGGTCCTGACTAGCCTCCCAAAACTTGAACTAATTTAGTGAGAAATTGACTTGGCACAAACCATTTGAAGTTTATATGGAAATTACTATGGGAAAACAAAACTTGTTGTTAATTGTCTTCTAGCTTTTTAACATATTGTACTGTTAAAAAATACTATTGTTATTCTTATTGGAATTTTTATCAGCTACAACTTTGCACAAAATCGTTTTTCAGCCAAACGTCAAATGAAATAGTTATTAATTGTTTAAGAGATTGATAATCTTATGGCAAGATTAAGCAAATGTATTTTGGGCATCCCAACAAACAATCGTCTATTGAAGAAACGACTTCTTGGTCATTTTATTCAACTGCATGCTTAATAGTACTTGTACTATTTTTAATAATAACTTCTGTTCAGGCTTTGTTCACACAAATCTGGAGAATTTATTCAACCACAACAACATTGAACTACTGGTGTTGTATGAGGTATGTCGAGAAGCTTTTATTCGACTTATATGAGTTGTAACAGAGTTTATACGATAATATTTTTGATTATTCAGCGTTTATTAGACATCACTGCTTCCTTAAAATAGTGATGCTCTGTATACGCTTGATTCTCATGTGAAGTAACGTTTAATTAGACATTATTATACATTTATTAAACGATTATTCAACTGCGGGAAAATTAACCCGAAAATAAGAGGACAGGGGGGACAAGGACAAGGGAAGGGTGTGTGGTGTTTTCTTAAGTGTATTGTATTTCAATATTTCTGACGTGGCTCGCACCACACAGATATTAGAAAATTTATTAAATACTTATACATGCCGTTGTATGGGAATCGAACCATGTACCTTCCGATCACCAGCCGCTTGCCTTGTCATCTGAGCTATCCTAGAATTCATCATATGGGCAATTCAATAATCTATAAAAGCTTGCATGAAATTAAATACCTATCAGCGCTCCCGATCGCAACTCTAGCTCTTTCAAGGCCCTGTGGGAATCATTAATTCATTCATCGTTGTTTTAAATGAGACCAATGTTGCCTCTTCACATCTCCAAGTCGAAAGAAAGGATGCTCGGTTATATTTTAAACTAGATCAATGCATTCATTATCGTGAGTCATGTGATCGATGATTACTATTTAAATTAATTATGTTCTACACAAATAAAAAAAAAGGTTGAGCTTGGGATTGAACTCACGACCTTCTTATTGGAAAGCGGAAACGGTAACCACTACTCTACTGATTTCGCCTTGTTGTAAGACTGAATCAGTGTTGTCGAATAATGAATCTTATACGTCGTTTATAAAGCATTTACAAATCATGTAATTACAACATGGACGCATAGTGGTATAAGAGCTATTATGCTCACCTTTAATCAACGATATTGTAAAGTAATGCAATGAAATCTAATAAAGGATCTGGAGAACATTTATTAGACGTTTAATAAAGCATGTTATTAAATCAATTGAAAACAGTCGAATTAAAATGTCAATGTATGTACAAATTTCACTTATTCAGTTTGTTATTAGATCGAACTTCTGGGAAGACATTTAACACTTTTACAGCTTTTAATAAGTAAATTAATCAGATCAGAGCAAACAGTGGAACAATGAGCTTTTTCAGCACATAATTCGACAACTCTTTTTATTCAGCATTGTACACTGTTATACAGCATTTATTCAATATATATGCTTATTTGTGACTTTTAATTGTTTGTTGGGTGGTATAAGAGCTATTTTGCTGAGTGTATTCACATTTATTCAGCAATATTGTAAAGCAATGCAATGAAATTTAATAATGGAGCTAGAAAACGTTTATAAGACGTTTAATAAAGCGTTTATTCAATCATTTGAAAACAATCGAATAAAAGCGACAATGTATGTGTAAATTACACTTATTCAGTTTGTTATTAGATCAAACTTCTGGTTCTGAATAAGGAAGACAGTCAACGTTTATAAAGCTTTTAATAAGGAAATTAATCATATCAGAGCAAACGGTGGAATAAAAGCGCATCTATCGATCTCAATGAGCTTTTTTCAGCACATAATTCGACATCCTGTTTTATTCAGCATTGTACACTGTTATACAGCATTTATTCAATGTGTATGCTTATTTGTGACTTTGAATTGTTTGTTGGGATCACTGTATTCTGTAGTGTTACATAGTAACCATGATTTTTGTCTTCTATTCTACGCGCCATAAGCACCAATGTTGCCTGCTGAACAGTTGATTGAGCATAATCATAAGACATCAGTGACTTGAATCCTTAATAATTTTTGTTTTTTACATTTGATCGAAAAGTGGTCTGGAACAAAGTTGTAGCTGAGAAAATTTTCAACAAGCTCAGTTATTATTTTCTAAAGTAGAGTAGGGTAACCAACTTGAATTGGACCCCTACATATTTTGGACCCTTTTCATATATTTTCCTCGCTTACTGTCTAGTTTCTTCAAATTCATCTGGGTTGATGTTGTAATTACATTCCTTCAATTACTTGCTATGTCTCAAGATCATTAGTTCACCTAAAATTGCTTACAATTGCTCAATTTATGCAGTTTTAGAAAATGTTATCGAAAAAGTTTCATGTTTCGACGTTTGTCAAGAGGAATCGGCGTTAGTGTACTTGTTTTAAATTTGGTCTAAAATATACAATTCAATGATTTTTTTTATCAAATCAGTTTATCTGACTTTGGAAGATGTATTTCACGTGTTTATAAAGATTTCACCTTAAGATTTTACTTAAAAAGTATTAAATAAAAAGTGTCCAAAAAAGATCGTAAAAAAATGTTACCAACTTATTTTGGACACTTATCAAATGAGAATCATCAAAAGAGCGACAAAAAAAATCCGGTTGGTCGATCGTGCTATTATCTCAGATTTCTGATTAAATTGGTAAGTAAATCATTCAAAATTATATGAATTCATTGTTTTTAAATATACTTCTTGTTTATCAGGTGATTCAAAATGGGAAAAACGGCAAAACACGTAGAGTGGTCCACTCTGAGTTTTCCTAGTTTTCCTAGTTCCTAGTTTTCCACAAAAGTTTTCCTATCTCCCAAACGCATTTAACTAAGGGGCTGTTCATAAACTACGTAGACGCTTTAGGGAGGTGGGAGCGCTTGGCAGATGTCTACGGTCCATACAATTTTTTAAATTTTGTGTTTGAGACTGTCTTCTACGGAAGGGGGGAGACTGTCTTCTACGGAAGGACTGTCTTCTACGTAGTTTATGAACAGCCCATACAAAAAATAATATGGACTGCAAGCATAGAGTCAGGTCTCCGTATTAAGATTTACTTCTGAATGATTTTTTTTTATGGTATGATCAGTTGTTTCCTTATGTTATATTATATTTCCTCCGTTACTCGCGCCAACTTTTGTAACACGAGTACTCACGCGTTGTACTTTGTACAACAGTGTGAGTTTTCCATTTCCATTTTGCAGCCGAGCTACCAATCGATCTGAAATCAACGAGAATTCCTCAAAAAACTTGCTTTTAACTAAACAAGCTAAATATTTATTACAGTTAACCCCCAAAATATGCGGATAATAGAGAAAATGTAAATGGAAACCGCGTAAATGGTGTCCATACTACGAGGGTTCTGACTTAATTGGTTACAACATGGAATATCTCGAGATCCTGACCAGATAGAAAGTTACTGTCTTTGCCAAAGTAGTTCTAGAGATCATAAACTTTTTGCTGGTGGACAGTAGTTCAAAATTTACTCACTACATAGCGCTAGTATACATGTGAAGTTCTCGCAAGTGATATATCTCGAAATCCTGACCAGATAGAAAGTTACTGTCTTCGAAAAAGTTGTTCAGGAGTTCAAAGCCTATAGTTCAGAATTTTTTCACTATATGGTGCTAGTATATACGTGAAATTCTCATATAAAATATCTCGAAATCCTGATCATATAAAAAGTTACTGTCTTCGGCAAAGTTGTTCAGGAAGTCAAGGCCTTTTTGCTGGTGGACTTAAGTTCAGAGTTTTCTCACTTTGCAACGCTAGGTATACATGAGGAATTCTCGCATATAAAATATCTCTAGATCCTGACCAGACAGAAAGTTACTGTCTTCGGCAAAGTTGTTCACGATGTTAGGATCTTTTCGTTGGTGTACAGTAATTCAGAATTTTCCCTTTACGTGGCACTAGCATGCGGGTCATTCAGAGATATTTTATATGCAAGGATTTCACGTGTCTTTCAACGTCACCTAGTGAGAAAATTATGTACTTTCCACCAACGATAGGGTTTGATCTCCTGGACAACTTTGCCGATTACAGTACATTTTTAGCAGGTCTTGAGATATATCATATGCGAGAATTGCACGTATATACTAGTACCATGAAGTGAAATATTCTGAACTACCGTCCACTAGCCAAAAGGCCTTGATCCCCTGAACAACTTTGCCGAAGACAGTAACATTCTAACTTGTCATGCTCTCTAGATATTTTATATGAGAGAATTTAACGTGTATACTAGAACTACATAGTGAGAAAATTCTGAACTATTCTACACCAAGCAATAGGCTTTGACCTCCTGAACAACTTTTTCAAAGACAGTAACTTTCTATTTGGTCAGGATCTCGAGATATATCATATGCGAGAAGTGTATATGTATACAAACGCCACGTGGTGAGAAAATTCTGAACTACTGTCTACCAGTCGAAAAGTCTTGACCCCCTGAACAAGTTTGCCCAATACAGTAACTTTCTAGCTGGTCAAGAACTCGAGCTATTGTATATGCGAGAATTACACGTATATACTAGCGCCTCGTAGTGTGAAATTTCTGAACTACTCCACCAACGAAAATAGCTTGACTTTCTGAACAACTTTGCTGAAGGCATTTACTTTCTATCTGGTCAGGATCTAGAGATATTGTATACACGAGAATTTCACATGTATACTAGCACCACGAAGTGAGATAATTCTGAACTATTGTACACTAAGAAATAGGCTTTGACCTCCTGAACAACTTTGCCGAAGACAGTAACTTTCTATCTGGTCAGGATCTCGAGATATTCCATATTGTAACCAATTAAGTCAATCCCACGTAGTATGGACACCGTTTACGCGGTTTCCATTTACATTTTCTCTATTATCCGCATTTTGGGGGTTAATTGTAATCAAAGTTTAGCTTTTTTAGTTCAAAACAAGTTTTTTGAGGAATAAAAGTTGGTTTCAGATCGATTGGCAGGAACAAAATGGCAATGGAAAACTCATATGTGTTGTACAAAGTACAACAGTGCGAGTAACGGGGGGTTAACTTTTATGCATACCGTAAAACGGGGTGTAATTGATCAGCGGGGCAAAATTGATCGCTGAAATTTCTCGTGATATTTTTTCATGTATAACATGTTTTTCGTTACTAAGCGTACGAATGTATCTTTGTAACATTGTAAAAATATTATGCATAAGTACAATATTGGGTATACTCAGCGATCAAATTCACCCCGCTGATCAATTTCACCCCGTTTTACGGCACCTTCTTTGAAAATTTTCCCACCTAGACGGACCTAACAAATGCGAGATAGGAAGAAGTGACCGTCGTAATTAATTTTAGGCTCATAGGTTGAAAGAACTTCAGTATGTCCAAAATATATTCGTTCCCATTCAGTGTGTCCAAAATATATTATGGACACTGTCCAAAATCAAGTGGATGGGTCCAAAATATGTGAATATCATGATGTGAAAAGAATTATTTTTCGAGTATATATCAATAAATAAAGCATCTAGTGACATTTTACATCCAAGATGAGTAGCTTTCGAACACAACCGCATGTAAATTGCATAATAATAATAAACAAATAATATTATTTTGACATAAACGTGATCTCACTTCCTCTAGGGGTCCAAAATCAGTTGGTTACCCTAAACTGGTGAATTTTGAGATAGATATGGGCCGAAATTATGGTTTCTCCATAGTAATTTCCATATAAACTTCAAATGGTTTGTGCCTAGTCAGTTTCTCACTAAATGAGTTCAAATTTTGGGAGGCTAATCAGGGCCAAATTTGGAACCATTTGAGCACTGTGGAGTGAAAATTTCAAATTTTGCATCAGTCTAATGATCATTAGAGTGGTTCAAAATATCAAATCAGGTCCTGGTAATTCTCCCATAATGTGAGCTCATATGGATGCGAACTCATACTGCACTGGGGCTTTGAAGCTTAATTCCCATTAAGGGAAATGGCTCTAATGTTCCCCTATGGATCTAAGATTGGGCTCATCGCTAAAAATCTGCTATTTATAAATTTTATCTAGATGAATGCGTCATTGGGACGGTACTAATGGATATTTTTGATCGCACTGAATTTATGTATGGGTCCAAATAGGGGCATTTAGGCCGACATTACATCCATTTCCCCTACTACGGGAAAAAAAATTACTTTTTGTTCTTATCGTTTGCTATCTGTACTAATGTGAAATGCGAAAATCTGTACGAATGCTGCAACTTTGCTCAAAACCGCATTTGGATTGAATGTCAGGATAATTAGTTATTAATAAATTAGGACGTTTTTCACATGCTCCATAAACTGCACAACAGGCAACATTGGTGTGCTTGGCTGGAAGAATAGGGAAAAACATACATGCTATCTCAATTACCAACTAATTACTTTGAAGTATAATCAAACAATGATCTTTAGTAAAGTTGTAGCTGATCAAATTTCACATATCAGAAGATAGCAATCCTTTCCATAAATTATTGTGGCGAAAAACTAGGACGTTGAAAACATAAAGTTCACTTTTCCTATAGTAATTACCATATAAATTGCAAAAGGCCAGTGCAGTATGAATTCAAATTCAATAAACTCAAATTTTGGGAGAAAGATCATCACCAGATTTAGAATCAATAGAGTCTGGTGGATCAAAATCAAGATTTTGAACCACTCTAATGATCATGTACGATCAAGGATTTATTTGGTGAGTTTGTTCCAGTTAAAACATATTTTAATGTGAACCCAGACAACCAAAAGCCGTGTACTAATGCACAGATAGGATCGTTAAATACTTCAGATTTAGTTTAAATCGCATAGATGAATTAATTTCATTGCATGATGTTTAAATGTACAGCTTTTAAAATTAAATCTTATTCAATAAATTTGAGAAGCTTGTCAAACTCTATTTATTTATTAATGTAAAGAAGAAAAATCTAAACAACTCTTTCACATGGCAAAATGCCATAGCCATAATAATGAAATATATGACGTGAGATATTAAAAGAATACTCATAAGGGAAGATCCACAAATGACATAGCATTTTAGGGTTACCAGCTACAATAAACATAAGGTTTAAGAATTACGGGGTCCAAAGTTGGTGCTTCATTGAACATAAACATACTTTTAACATTTGTTTACGTTTTATGAAGCACCAACTTTATTGTGTATTTTTCAACATTTCTGGTCACCCTAAAATTACACGTCATTTTTACATCTTCTCCATGACAAAAAATGATCATTTTCCATTTAATTCCACTAAGTAATTTTTATTCATTGTGTTTCGATTACAATGCGCAGTCTTAATCACCCAAGCAACATTGTAAACTTTATTGAGGTTTTAAAGCATACTACAAGTCTATATCTTGGTCTACAGAACCCTAATAATACCCAAATTGTTACTTGGGCATTGTCATCCCCACTAAAGGCTTGAAATACAACCCTACATAAACATAATCAGGAATAAAACTGAAACTACACTTGAAGAATCGAAGCTACCTAACTAAGAACCCAAAAATCAAGTAAAGAAGGAATATCTAAACAATTCTTTAACAAGGAAAATAATTAATTTTCATTTCTAACCAAAATTGACAAACCTCAATTTTCAATTGCTAAGGGGTGTATCAAATTAATACTTTTCCTGTTAACCAGAAAATCAATCTGAGAAATTTAAAATACTTCACAAAGCTTAAGGTCCTCACATCTGAATCGTTTGAAAAATATCGAAGAAATCATTTCGTTTAGAAACTTCCAAGATAGTTCAAGATATATCAACAATTTTTTTGAAATCTGAATAGTCTGAATTTTTGAAATCTAATTAATCAATTAATTTTTGTTTGCCCCAAATTCCTTAGAATCAACTTAATATTGAGGTGTCGAACAAACCATGGTTTAAAGGGTTGGACATGAACCGTGACTTTATCCGCGTCATGTCCAATCACTTTTCATTAGACTCACATCTCTATCGGATTGGTCAGTCAAACAGCAATCTATGCACCTGTGGTGACGGTTACCACGGCATAGAGCATGTTGTTTGGTCTTGTTCTTTTGTACTGTGTCGCCAGATCTGAGTTGCGTGACTCCCTTAGAGCCCGAGGAAAGCAACCTGCTACACCCGTTAGAGACGTTCTGGCTAGTCACGATTTCGAATATATGGATTTGATTTACAATTTTCTAAAACGGATCGATAGGAGAATTTAAGAGTCTTTAACAGTTTTCTTCTTTTGTTTTATTTTTTATTTATGTGTCAGTCCTCTCATTGTTCTCCCAACATAGCCCCTTTTTGTGTTTCGTTTCAGTTGTATCATCAATTGTCCATTCACCTTTCGAGATTTAGAGCACTTGTCCGCCCTGCAGTGCTTCTTCCACGTTTATTCACCAATGCAACGACGATGAGTGTTAAAACGGCAATTTACCCCCATGTTCCTTATCCCAAGTTCACATCCAACCTGGTAAAAAAATGTTGTCCTTAACCTCGAGTAAGCCGCGAGTATTCGGTCCCCGTTCTACTAATTTTAGTCATAAGAAATATTGCTATTATACAGTGAATTACGGCTCCGCAAAGCTAACGCAATTGAGCCTGAGTTCAATACCAGACCGGGTTAATATGATTTTTTCGTGTTAAAACATTTCTCGACTTTCCTGGGCATGATTGTACTTGCCCAACAATAATACTAATGGAAAAATGGTACAGACTTACAACGCTCTGCATTAACAACTGTGGAAGTGCTCAAAGAACATTAAGTTGATGACCGGTGTAAAGTTCCAGAAGGGACGTAATAATGCCAAAAAAGATGAAGAAAGAGCTAGAAGAACAATAAGTTGAGGATAGATACTAGGTTCTCGCTGGGACATTAGAGCCATGGAAAAAAAAAGAAAATTTTACGAATGTTGTTCAATTGCCATAAAATCAAATACTATTAAAATAGTATTTTATTTTATGGCAATTGAACTTCAAAATTTGAGTTGATCAACACTCGTTAAACGTTTCGTTTACTTCCCCGGAACCTCGGTAGTAACACATTCAGATGGCGATTCATTTTTTCCCACCAGTTACTTTATGAAAAGCCATTATTCGGAATACCGAGGCGCACGTGGTTTTTCCTTCGTTCTGATACACAACCAAAAAAAAAAACGATATTCACCACCCGTTCATTGTCCTATTTGGGAATCAGGCTAGGTCTGCCACCCAGCAACGACCCGTCGACCAGTCAGCCAGTCAACCAACCAACCAACCAACTGATAATGGGTTCAGGCCACATTGTGTTCAATCCGGCCATTCGCTGGTTCGGTCGTCCGGCTACCTAGTGGTGTGTGTAAATACCAGAATACATAAATTGTCTCAATTTTCCGTGTGTCACGTAGATATTTTTGGCCAAAAAATTTGAATTAAATTACCATATAATGAATACAATTACCACAGGCCGGTCTGCCGGAGCTGCGTGTGCAGCCTTGGGAGGAAGAGGCAAACGTCGCAGTCTAGCAGCCACAGAAACGACTGGGACAAGAACAAGGAAATAGCGAGGGCAGAAAAAAAATTGTATCGGCCAACTTTTGGCGAATCCGCGCTACCAAAGGACGACCCCAAGTAGTGGGGGCGGTTCGGTGGGACAACGAGTCCACGAGGAGACAACCAAACGCGAGGAATGCTGCACGTTAAACAAAAGCGCATTCTTGCATACTCAAAAATACGCGCATAACCGACAGCCTGCCGAGCCAACAGCAGCAGCAGGAATGGATTCCTGCGGTGTGAATGCCAAAGTCTGGTTTTATATTTTGGCTTTTTATAGGTTTTTATTCTGTTGTATTTTGTGGCTGACTGGTTGATCGGTGACAAATGAGCTATCATTGTCACCCGGGAGGCAATTTCGATGGCTGATGTATGCTTGCAATTTTGACTTCGGCTGTGGTGGTTAATTTTAGGGAATTCAAATATTTTATGCAAAAAATGATTCGTTTGTTTTTGCAAGAGTGCATTGAATCATTTACCTAATGGAATTTAATGGAAAAAATAAACGAGTATCATTTGCTGTCACTGCACAAACCTGTTCTAAAAACTCCAATTAATTAATGTGACCGTTTAGCGAAGGCGAGAGAACACAAATTAGACGGTACTTTGCGGGGTTTAAAAGTCCCCTTGTCGGGCTCCAGTTGAGAGGGAAAAAAAATTGACAGCTTAAACAGTTTCATTTCCCACCCAAACAGCCCTCCGTTTGTGGTTTATGCAACGTTCCATGATGTGGAGGTGGTAGCAATAATGATAGCGAAGCATCCTCTATTTTTTCCGTGCCATTCTGCCATCCAACAATTGCGGGTCTGTTGCTGGGTAATCATTTGATTAATGTCTTTTGTCTCCATCATCGTTGCCGTCGGACGTGTTCGAATCCACATGGGGAAGGAGAATCATTGTCGGCTCAGTGTTGACCATGTGATGGATTGGCAGAAGAAAAAAAAAACTGCCCAACTGCAGAATCCCACAGACGGAGACGGATTTAATTGTATTTACAGACAATTAGACAGTAATTGCAGTTTTTCGATCAGGCACTTTGTCATCGAATGCACTGCTCGAGGTAGTGAAATTTTGAAAGGTACAATGGATAGGTGTTGTCCGTGGTACACAGTATTAACTGAATTTAGATGCTTGGATTGATACGTCATTAGCGAGTTTTGTTGTTGTTACTCAATGGTAATGCCATGCCTTTACTGACTAGGCTATTCGAGGTCCCGTTTGAATGTACCAGATGGAAAAATCTTTTTGGTGAACAATCAGCAGAACGATACCGATTGTCAGCACGTGTAACATTGGAGGCTCGGCCGCAAGAATGCGAACGTGTTTGGATGGATACTAGAATGAAGGTCAAGGATTGCGGAATCCGAAACACCTACAGGGTTGAATGCAAAAGGAATATGGCACGACCGTCGTTCCCATCTGTAGCAGAAAAATCGTCAAGAGAGGTTTTGGACATCGTGTACAGCACATCGTGTGTGGTCTCATCACGACATCTCCGGGAGGATCACAATCGTTCTACAGTAGTCTAGTTCCTCAACCCTCTCCTGCCCATGGTAGCTCAGGTGATCCACAACTATCATTAAAAAGTCAGTTTGGGAGACTAGGTAGACTTGATACCCTGGGAGACTTGATCCCTTCATCGTATCCCTCATACGATTTGATTTGAAATTAACGTTTTGACGTTTCACAACCAACATCAAAATTATCCACCTTTTAGGAAATTTTCTTCAGGTTTCTGGAAAATTTGTTGAAACATCAAGTAAGAACTGTGAAATAATAATAAAATGTAGTTTCGCTATTCACGGACAACTTCTACGCTCCAGGATGCCTCGAAACTACAAGCCTAAAGATGGCTTTGCCAGACGAGTGCGTGTGGATGAAAATTTACTGAAAGAAGACTTAGCCGCTGTATTGGACGGTCAACCAATAAAAACGACCGCCAGGCGGTTGGATATACCACTTATGACCGTCAACCGTTATACCCTGAAACAGAAGGCATTCGACAAGTTGATCCGGTACGGACCCGACTATGGATCGTCATCGAGAGCCTTCTCCGATGAAAAAGAGGAGCTTGTAACCAGCGGTTACAATTAAACGTAGCAGATGACTTTGTCACCTTGCGATTATTTTTTTATAAGGTGTTCCATCCCAATACAGAACCCTATTCCACAGAACAGAAGGGGAAGTGCAAACAAATCGGTGAATCAAAAAGTGCTCGTTTTTCTGCTCAACGAGCGATGTGATGTGGTAGCGTTCCACATAGGCTTTCTATGTGCACTCACACTATCATAGCATGCTGCCTATCTTAACTGCAGGCCGAAGATGCCTTCTACCGCTAGGTGCGCTAGTGTTCGCAAATGACCAGTGGAGCCACTTTCTGATTTGAAGTTCCACTCCTGTGCCTATTCCCTAAATATCACAATCATGTCTGACTCTCACTGTTTGTTGGCAGCGGTTTGAACCAGCGAAATATATCGTTTGCCGCTCCGCGGCGCCGTAAATATAAAGCATGACCACAAATGATGCCACGGAAGAAAGTGACACAAAGAACATCGAGTGACAAAGACTCGATGTTTCATAGCATGGGTTGATCGGCTCAGCCGTAGAATTGTTCGCTCTCTTCTGTCCGTGAACTCCGTAGGAAGTGGAAGTGCGCGCGCGTTCCTAAAATTAAAGATAAAAGTTTGATATATATTTATGTGGTGTTATAAAGCTAATGGCAGTAGTTAAAATCATTTAAAAGGTAGTGAAAATTAAAAGTGATTAAAAGAAGGATATTGTAAAAATTAAAGCTGGGTAAAGTAAAGTTAATGTTCAGTCCGTGCACCGGCAGCGGGCTGAAATTTGAAGAAGAGGAGGAATTTGCGACAGCCACGAAGACCACCAATCAGAGCGCAGCAGCCGAACCAACGCAGATATAAAAACACGCGCTGCTGTGCGCTCAGGACTCAGTTTTACGCAAGTCACGAAAGAGTAAACATCAAGCCGAAGAGACAACCCGAAGAAGAAAACGAATCGCCAGCAGCAGCAGCAGCAGTCGGCCGCGAAATCGACCTGACCCGAGCAGTAGCCGTCGGTAGGCGACATCTTGGCGCGGCGCAGCAAATAGCAACAATAGCAGCAGCAGTCATCGTCGTTCGGTTCCAATCGGCAGGGCCCGATTCCCGGACGGCGTACTAGTGTTAGTGTGAAGAAACGAAGAGAAATCAATGTAGAAAAAAAGTGAAATAACAACAACATGAAGTAAAGAAGTGTGTGTGCCTATATGTTCTGCTCCGATACTTGCTCCCTTTCCATTTGCCACGACCACAACCAACCGGCTCTTTTCAGAGCCAATAAGAGTTTATGTTTTTGAATTTTCCGGCCAACCGTGGCCACCTTGGAGATCCATCGTTCCGCCAGCCTTGCGAGGCATCGCAGAGAGGAAGCGTGAAGCTTCCGAGGCAGCCAGTCACCAGACCTGCCTCCACCGAGAAGGCAACCATCGGCGTTGTCCATCCGTGGCCCAATCCCACAGGGGGAGCGGGCACCTATCCGAAAAATCACCATCCGAGGAAAGTTATGAGCATACAGTCCACTGGCATCCTACATTGTTTTTGGTCCTTCGAACCGGATTTTGAGGAGCAAGCATCCAATCCGACGGAATCGGTCTGTCTAGAATACGAGTGAAAGTGGATCGGGAAGCGATGCGTTGTGAGCAGAGCATAGAGGAACCAAGTGAACAAGAGTGAGAATTTGAAAAGTTAAAAACATTGACTTGATAATTGAAAGACAAATTACTGAAGAAAGTGAATGAGTGAAAAGTGCAAATGCCACCCAAAAAAGAAGTGAAGACCGAGCAGGATCTCGAGGCGCTAGTCCACAACCGTGGAATGGCGTTGAGAAACGTGACCCGGATCCAAACCATCCTGAAGCAAGCGGAAGTTGACCACACCGAATTGACTCCAGCTCAAGTGAAAGTGTACCAGCGAAGTGTTGAGAACGCAAATGCCGAGTTCACCAGGCTTCATCATGAAATCATTGCCTTGTCCCAACAAGAAAACCGTGAAGAACAAGACAACTACTACCTCCAGTTTGTGGACCTCCACGAAGAAGTGTCTGTGGTGCTTGAGAGTTGGCTCGAAAAGTTTACCGTTCCGCCAGCTCAGCAGCCACAGCCCACCGGAAACCAGCAGCCATTGATCATCCAACCTTCCCTCCCGCGTGCTATACCAACGTTTGACGGACGGTATGAGCAGTGGGAGAAATTCAAGGTGATGTTTAAGGATGTGGTTGACAAAGGCAATGAGTCAGACCGCATCAAACTTTATCATCTGGAGAAGGCTCTCGTTGGGGACGCCGCCGGTCTGATAGACGTCAAAACTATCACAGACGGTAATTACGCCCATGCCTGGAAACTACTCGACGAGCGTTATTCCGACCACCGAAGACTAATCGATCGGCACCTGGCAAGCATGCTAGGTGTGAAAAAGTTAGCAAAGGAATCCTACAGTGAGTTGCGATCATTGGTAGAAACCTTTAATGGGCACGTCGAGAATCTCAAGTTCCTGGGAAACGATTTCGCCGATGTAGCGGAGTATATGGTGGTGTTCCTGATTACTCGTGCTTTGGACGACGAAACCAAGAAGTTATGGGAAGCGACCATGAAGAAAGGTGAGTTGCATGTATACGACGAAACCATCGAGTTCCTGAAGGAGCGGGTATCCGTCCTGGAGAGGTGTCAAACATCCAGTGAAAACAGCCAGTCCAAGTATCGGCCACCCACCAAGCCAAACCTGTTCAAGCCTTTCCCATCGAAGATAAACACCGCTACCACTTCAGCCCCAGCAGAACAGCGTTGTGAATTCTGTGCCGACAATCACTTCACGTTCAAGTGCCCAATATTCAACGAGTTGTCGGTCAGCCAAAGGATCGCCAAAGTGAAGGAGAAAAACGTCTGCTTCAACTGCCTACGACGTGGGCACCGTGTGAGTGATTGTTCCTCGAAGAAGTCTTGCTTGAAATGCAACCGGAGACACCATTCATTGCTACATCTGGAAGAGATGGATCAGCCACCGAAGAATAGCAGCGAAATCAAGCAACTACCAAGCCCAGCAGTTCCAGTTCCGAAGTCAGCTTCAGCAGCTCAGGTTCCGGACCCACCGGTTCCAGCGTGCAAGCCATCGACCAGCGGCGCGTCCACGAACGCCGCTCATTCCAACGTTCCAGTGAAGCCAACCAGTCAAGTGTTCCTGCTCACCGCATTGGTCAACGTTATGGATCAAGACCTCCTGCCACACACGTGTAGAGCACTCCTGGATAATGGCTCGCAGGTTAGTTTCATCACGCAATCCTTGGCCAACGCATTAAGGATGTCAATGAACGAGGTGAGTGTTCCTATTACTGGTATTGGTAGTGCAAAATCCACAGTTAAACAAATGGGTACCGTCCAAGTTCGCTCCAGATGCAATAACTTTATCTTATCACTGTCTTGCCTCGTATCACCCAAAATAACTGGCCCACTTCCTTCCTTCACAATCAACATCGACACTTGGAACATCCCTGAGGGTATCCAACTCGCAGATCCAACCTTCCACAGAGCAAACTCCATCGACATGCTCATTGGCATGGATCATTTCTACGACATTATGAAATCAGGTTACATGAAGTTGTCTGACGATCTTCCCGGACTTCATGATTCCCACTTCGGTTGGCTGGTAGGGGGTAATTACTGTGAAGGTCTGAGGTCTGAAATAGTTCTTCGATCGCTCACCGTGTTCACCGATCCTGTCAACAAACTTGTGCAAAAATTCTGGGAAATAGAGAGTGTCGCCCCTGAGCTCGTTCCGACCACCGACATGGAAAAGTGCGAACAACATTTCTTGGCAACCCACCGTCGTGACGAAACCGGTCGTTACGTGGTCCAACTACCGTTGAAGGACAGCGTTGAGCAGCTAGCTGATTCTCGTTTTTTGGCATTACGAAGGTTCTATCTCCTTGAAGCAAAGTTAGCTCGCAACCCTGATCTGAAAGCCCAGTACGATGCATTCATCGAGGAGTACGAGTCGCTCAACCATTGCCAGGAGGTCCAGGAGTCCAACGATCCGCCCGGTTTGAGAAAATGGTACCTGCCCCACCACGCCGTTCTTCGCCCTTCCAACTCGACAACCAAATGTCGCGTAGTATTTGATGCCTCTGCCAAGGTCCATGGATATTCCCTTAACGATGTGATGATGGTAGGGCCCACTGTGCAAGCTGATATAGAAACGATAATTCTCCGATTCCGCACGCTCTGCTACGTCTTCAGCGCAGATGTTGGTAAAATGTACCGTCAGTTTTTGGTGGACCGGATCCACACTCCGATGCAACGTATTTTCTGGCGAACATCACCTACCCAAAAGCTTCGAGTATTAGAACTAACCACCGTTACCTATGGGACCGCCACGGCCCCATTTCTAGCCACAAGGGCGCTCCTCCAGTTGGCCCGAGATGAGAAGAAGAAATTTCCATTGGCAGCTCGTGTGATTGAGGAAAATTGTTACGTCGACAACGCACTGTTTGGTTCCAACGATTTCCAGGAAGCTGAGGAAACCCAATATCAGCTGAATGCATTGCTCCAGTCCGGAGGCATGCATCTTCATAAGTGGTATTCCAACGATGAGCGTCTTCTTGTTCCCATTCCACCCGAAGATAGAGACACGTTCGTAGATATCGGTGACAGTGGTGCCAATAACGTCATAAAAACATTAGGATTGCTATGGAACCCCACTACCGATGAGTTTGTTTTCCTAGCCAGTCCGCCTGCAAGCATTGAAATTCCTACCAAGCGGCAAGTTCTATCCACCATTGCGAAAGTGTATGATCCCCTCGGATTGATTTCTCCCGTAGTAGTAATAGCAAAGATCCTTATGCAACGTCTGTGGATTAGCAAGCTTGCGTGGGATGACAAGTTAGACAGCGATCTTTGTGCCGAGTACAAGTCGTTCATTGAGGCGTTGCCAATTGCCGAGCAAATCAGAATCCCAAGGCTTGTTGTTTCTCCAGAAGCTGTGGCGTATGAGCTGCATGGATTTGCAGACGCATCCAAAAAAGCATATGGTGCTTGTGTATATATCCGATCCCTCTATTCCAACGGTACCGCCACTATGAAGTTAATTTCCAGCAAGTCCAAGATAGCACCCATTTCTCCTGTGACTATTCCTAGACTGGAATTGTTAGCAGCACTTCTTCTTTGCCGGTTGATCAATAAAATCCAAGAAACTTTGAAGATGAAGTTCACATCGACCAACTTATGGACGGATAGCCAAGTGGTTTTAGCATGGTTGCGCAAACCACCCAGTAGTCTCACGGAGTTTGTACGCAATCGAGTGGCAGAGATTGTTTCTCATGATCAATTTGTATGGAGATATGTTCGCACGTCAGCAAACCCTGCTGATACAGTGTCCCGAGGACAATCTTCCACTGAACTGGCTAGGAATGACATGTGGTGGAATGGGCCGAGCTTCCTTCGCTCGGTGCTGTACGAAGCTGAAATTCCAGACCTTCCGAGTGACGACGAGATTCCAGAAATGAAGCCAACAGTGTCAGTCCACATCGTGATGAAGTTCGACGAGTTTCCGGTTCTGACGAAGTTCGAGTCCTTTCGTAAAACGCAGCGGATTGTGGCGTATGTTCTGCGGTTTCTGTCCAACTGTCGAAAGAAAAAGGAAGATCGAGTTATTACACCTTATCCAACCATTCCCGAGCTCCGAGGAGCAATGATGAAGATTGTTGGTGCCGTCCAGGAGCAGGAATTTTCCCGTGAAATAGACAAAATCAAGGCAGGTGAAAACAATCATCGACTTGTCAGCTTGAATCCTTTTCTGGATAACGGCTTACTACGAGTGGGTGGAAGAATTCGACACGCTCAACTGCCCTATAAAACCAAACACCAGCTGATTTTACCTGACAAGAGTCCAGTAATTCGGAGCCTACTTGTGGCAACTCATCGTGAGAACATGCACGTGGGTGTCTCCAGCGTGATTACCATCCTGAGGCAGCAATTTTGGTTGCTGAACGCAAAGTCGACCGTTCGTAAAGTTATTAGAAATTGCGTCCATTGCTTCCGACTCAGCCCAACTACGATCGATCAGCAGATGGGAGATCTTCCGTCCTACAGAGTAAACGAAGAACCAGTTTTCGCACAAGTAGGAGTCGATTATGCAGGACCTATCTTTGTGAAGCAGGCGGCTCGGAAGGCTACACCTGTTAAGAGTTACATTTGCATTTTCGTGTGCATGGTGACCAAAGCCATTCACCTTGAGGCAGTGGAGAATCTTTCAACCGAGGCGTTCTTGGCGGCATTCCAGCGGTTTGTGTCGCGAAAGGGTACTCCACACACAGTGTACAGCGACAACGGTACCAATTTTATTGGGGCCAAATCAGAGTTGCATGAGCTCTACGTGATGTTCCAGACCGAAGCTACCCAGAAGAAACTATTCGAGTTGTGCCAAACGAAGGAGATTGCCTGGAGAACCATTCCCCCTAGGTCCCCCCACTTTGGTGGCCTCTGGGAGGCAGGGGTGAAGAGCGTAAAGTCTGTCCTGAAGAAGGTCTACCAAGCTGCATCTCTAACAATTTTCGAGCTTTACACTCTCTTATGCCAAGTTGAAGCGATCCTAAACTCCAGGCCCTTGTACGCCCACTCCAACGACCCTCAAGATCCTGAAGCATTAACCCCTGCTCACCTGATGATTGGACGTCCACTCCATGCTGTTCCGGAACCGTCATATACCCAAATCCCAACCAACCGTTTGTCTCGATGGCAATACGTCCAACAACTGCGTGAACAATTTTGGACCAGATGGTCCAAGGAATATTTGACAGAGCTACAAGTTCGAGGCAAGTGGACGCAAAAGCGAGTAAATGTTAAACCTGGTCTAGTCGTTTTGTTGAAGGAAGAGAATATCCCTCCCCAAAACTGGAAGTTAGGCCGTGTAGTTTCAGTGTACCCTGGAGCGGACGGTTTAGTTAGAGTCGTGGACGTTAAAACGAAATCTGGTACCTATAAGCGAGCAATTCATAAATTAGCACCATTACCAATACTTGACAACCTCACTCCATCTGATCCAAACGTTACGGTGAGCACACTTCCCGGGGGGAGAATGTTCAGTCCGTGCACCGGCAGCGGGCTGAAATTTGAAGAAGAGGAGGAATTTGCGACAGCCACGAAGACCACCAATCAGAGCGCAGCAGCCGAACCAACGCAGATATAAAAACACGCGCTGCTGTGCGCTCAGGACTCAGTTTTACGCAAGTCACGAAAGAGTAAACATCAAGCCGAAGAGACAACCCGAAGAAGAAAACGAATCGCCAGCAGCAGCAGCAGCAGTCGGCCGCGAAATCGACCTGACCCGAGCAGTAGCCGTCGGTAGGCGACATCTTGGCGCGGCGCAGCAAATAGCAACAATAGCAGCAGCAGTCATCGTCGTTCGGTTCCAATCGGCAGGGCCCGATTCCCGGACGGCGTACTAGTGTTAGTGTGAAGAAACGAAGAGAAATCAATGTAGAAAAAAAGTGAAATAACAACAACATGAAGTAAAGAAGTGTGTGTGCCTATATGTTCTGCTCCGATACTTGCTCCCTTTCCATTTGCCACGACCACAACCAACCGGCTCTTTTCAGAGCCAATAAGAGTTTATGTTTTTGAATTTTCCAGCCAACCGTGGCCACCTTGGAGATCCATCGTTCCGCCAGCCTTGCGAGGCATCCCAGAGAGGAAGCGTGAAGCTTCCGAGGCAGCCAGTCACCAGACCTGCCTCCACCGAGAAGGCAACCATCGGCGTTGTCCATCCGTGGCCCAATCCCACAGGGGGAGCGGGCACCTATCCGAAAAATCACCATCCGAGGAAAGTTATGAGCATACAGTCCACTGGCATCCTACAGTTAAAAAGAAAATATTTTCTAATCTCCATTAGGTTTACTGCTGATACTGCATTCTATTAGTTTTTCGTGTTATCCAACGTAGAAATTAGGAAAAAGGTAATTAAATTGTTAAATTATATAATGTAACCCCGGACAGCCTATATTGTGACGTCATAGCACTAATGGGTTGGGTAGGTCCATTATCTGGGCCTTTTTTCCTATTCGGACAAGTTCCGAAACTCTCTTCCGCAGAAAGAGCCAAGAGGAGCCAAGGATGGTGGCACCGGACCTTTCGGCGAGCGTTCAGACTAGTCGCCACTTTAGTCACCGATACCAGCCAGGCGATCCACGTTCCACGTATCGGAATCGATTTCTTCACGGACAGAAAACCCCATCAGCGTCCAGGTCCACTATCCTCATCAGACATTCATGGAAGAATCAGCGTGGAGCAGAAGATCCACCATTGCTCTCGACGATCAAAAAGGCCACTCGAGAATAGACGAAGGACCGCCATCTTGTTGGCATCAAGCAAGTGGCATCATCCACATCGTAACAACGATTCGACGTCGGCGTTTTCATTAGCCTCACCGCCTCACAACCGGCGCTCTGAACGGTCGATTGCGCCGATCGATCCACGTTGCCACCGGTGCTTCTATCGGCGATCACCGCATAATCGTAGACTCAACGGCGACCTCATCATCAGCTCCGACGGCAATCCACCAGCAATCGAGACAGCAGAAACGACGCCGAAATGTCAGCGATGTCATGCTGGTCGCTACCGCCGAATCATCGATGATCCTGCTACGAAGGTCGACCTACCCACCTACCAGAAAACCGCAAGTACCCAGTGCAAGTGCATGTGACGTCACCCTAGATTAAAATAAAAAAAGCTAAAATGTTATAAAAGGCGGCTATTTTTTAGAGAGTGCAGTCCTTTAAATTTATTCCACCACCTTTTCGTTTGTCCTCGTTTTCCCCGGACCCGAAAGGGGTCTTCAGGCCTCGTCCGGGAGTTCATAGTGCAGAAATTTGAACTTCGTTGGCTTTTGAGCTTCCCCATGTGTTTTGTGTTATTCTTTTTCAGGTGCATCGTTTGTGGTTATTGCTTACTTTTAAACGACATATACGTTCCTGCTGTTAAGAGGTGGCAGTTGGATGTGAGTGTGATATTTAGTTCCGTAGGCGACCCTTAGATTTTCCCCGAGTTAGTCTAGAGGCTTACAAGCTGCTGCAGGATTACGTGTTGAAGGCAAGCAAGCTGAATCGCGGACTCACTCCTCTTGGTGTGCGACTAGCATACCAGTTTGCACTTGCACTAAACCTATTGCAACCTAACCTAACTTAACCTAACTAAACCTAGGTTTAGTTTGCACTAAACCTATCGTGAAGAAATGGGTTAATGATTTAGCATCTTGCGAGTGGTACTAAATGCGTCGCCGAAAAGTCTTGTCCCTAAGAGAAGCACAGACAACAAGTCGAAGCCGTGGTACTAGCTTTAACAAGCACAATTTTCGACAATTTTTCGGCAATTTGCGAGACAAACGATACATCTGGATACGGGATGCAACTGGTATCACTACTGTCCACAACCCAAAAAAGGTAGTGACTGGCAAAGGATGCAAACAGGTCACTAGGATGCAAACAGGCAAAGGATGCAAAGGCTACATCAGATGAACGTGGTGAACTACTAACAGCATGTTGCGCTGTGAACGCTGCTGGAGGGTTTTTCCCACCGTTTGTGATTTACCCCGTAAAAACTGGCAGGATATGATGCTTAACAACTGCTACCCTTGAACCGTCGGTAGCACTCATCTGAGCTGTTGTATGACTGCTGGTAATTTCGTGAAATTTCTTGAGCATTTCGCAAAACACTCCAAGTGCTCGATTATAATGCCATGCTTAATAATAATGGATAATCATGACAGCCATATTAGCATCGATGGTCTATCCTACGCGAAGGTTAACGGAATTAATTTGATGACCATCCCACCACATACATCACACAAGTTGCAGCCATTGGATAGGACTGTCTATGGTCCGCTGAAATCATATTACATCATGATGTGTGTGATGATTGGATGACACAGCATAGAAAAGAAAATGACTATATTCAATAGACTGATGCAAAATTTGAAATTTTCGCTCCACAGTGCTCAAACGGTTTCAAATCAGGTCCTGATTAGCCTCCCAAAATTTAAACTCATTTGGTAAGAAACTGACTTGGCACAAACTATTCGAAGTTTATGTGGAAATTACTATGGGAAAACCAAACTTTTTGTTCATTGTCTTCTACCCATTTTCCATATTGCTTTTTCGAAAATTTCAATAACTAATCTTACGGAAAATTTTCTAAACTACAACTTTGCGGGATATCGTTTTTCAGCCAAATGTCAAATTAAATTGTTATTAATTGTTTAAGAGATTGATAATCTTATGGCATGATCAAGCAGTTGTTCTGTGAGCAACACTGTATTCTGCAGTGTGACATAGTAGCCATGATATTTGTGCTCTATTCTTCGCACCAAAAACACCAATGTTGCCTGCTGAACAGTTGAATGAGCATAATCATAAGACATCAGTGACTTGAATCATTAATAACTTTTGTTCCTTACATTTGATTGAAAAGTGATTGAAGTGAGAAAATTTGCTACAATCACTGCTATCATTTTTAAAAGCATAGTAATGTGGTGAATTGTTAGATAGATATGAACATATAAATTTTGAAATGGCTTGTGCCAAGTCAGTTTCTTACTAAAGTAGTTCAAATTTTGGGAGGCTAAGCAGGACACAATTTGGAACCGTTTAAGCACTGTGGAGTGAAAAATTCAAATTTGGCATCAGTCTTATATACAAAGTGACAGAATGCTTTAGCATTTGCTGTAGCATTCACAGCGAGAAACATCGTAAGTGGACTTGGAACAACTGGGATTTACCCTTTAAATTTGGATGTATTTACCGAGGATGACTTTCTTTCTTAATACGTGACTGATATGGAGTTTAACCCGCCCAAATGCTCGGTTACTATATTATGTTCAAGTAGCTTTTGTTATGCACTGAAATTGAGCTCGTCAGCCAAATTAAGGACCTAGGTGTTATTCTGGATAGACAACTCTCTTTCAAGCAGCACATCTCGTATGCCGTCGATAAAGCTTCCAGAATTCTAAGGTTTATCTTCAGGATAGAAAAAGACTTCACTGCCTTAAATCGTTTTACTGCTCCTTGTCCCGCTCCATATTAGAATACTGCTCGGTTGTCTTACAACAACGGTGTCCAAAGAGTTGAGTCTGTTCAGCGACGGTTCCTGAGATATGCGCTAGGTAAACTGCCGTGGACGAATCCCATTCCGATTGCCTAGCTACGAAAGTCGTTTGCAACTGATCCATCTGGAGCCCCTGTCGGTCCGATATTTGCAGATATTTTGCTAGGACGTACGGATTGCCCTGTTCTCCTTGAGCAAATTCACATCAATGTTCAAGCCAGAACCCTACGAAATAATTCAATGCTGCGCCTGCCCATACAGCGAACTAATTAAAGCATGTTCAGCGCAATCGGTGGTTTACAGAGGCTCTTCGGGTCTCCGCACTATTTGACTTTTACCTGACTCGCCAGCTGCTTCGCCAGAGGTTTAGTTCCTTTGTTTACGAGATGACTATGGACTTATTGATGTTTAGTTTGAGTACTTTTCATGTTTAGTTAAGGTTACATCATTGGGGCCAATAACGCCGGTTGATGTTTAGTCATAAATAAACAAATAAATAAATATACCTGAACAAGCTGGCGAATCAACTTAAGCTAACGATTCTTCAACTCACCATAAATCTATCGAAATGAAGGTGCAAAGCGCGGATGTCGAACAACAGGAAAATGACTCAGCCGTGATTCCGGAAGCTTCAACAACAGTCGCCTCAACTGTTAATTCCATTGGCACTCAAAAAACGGTATGCAGACAGCGACCCAAGCCGACTAGATTTATATCTGAGAAGGAAACTCCTAAGCTTCAGAAGAAAACAACTTCTCGTCAAAATTCTCAAGTTTTTCAGCAAATTCCAGTTCTCTCAGCTGGTCAGAGTAAAATAAAATCTCCAGAGGAAATCAGACCATTCCCCAAAGCTTCACCGCGTAAAAACACCAGAAAGAGTCGGAAGCGTAGGGAGGCACAAATCCTGACGGATTCTCCAGTTAGATAAAAAATCGATCAAGAATTCAGAATCAAGCAGGAGGAACAGAAGCAACAGAATGAGAAAAGGATAAAGAAGCGAACAGCTCACCCTAAACTCTAATTCTTGCACCTTTTTCCGAAAATCGACTTTTATTTGTATTAATCTTGATTTATTCTCACCATGCTGAAACTTTCATCAATTGGATTGGTAAATATCGGACATTAAAAGTAATTTCAATAAACGATTCTAAATTTATAAAAAAAAAATCTTTTTTTTTTCTACTTAGGCCAACGCCAATTCAATTCATATTGTATGTCACTACATACTCCCTCTCTTAACTAAAAAAAATAAATCTTCGAGAGACGAAAAAATCAATTTATCTGCGGTTTTTTTTTCTTAGCTATGTTTACACTATTGTTTTAATAAGATTTAATTAGTTTTAATCAATTTACTTTTGCCTGCATTATTACAACTTTTGATAACATTTTGAATATGATTTGTATTTTTAAAGTTATTATACCTTTAATAAACACTTAATTTAAATTTAGCCCTTTATTATTTTTTTACAACCCAACAATTTTAAAGGATGCTGAATATAAAATGGAATTAATGTTTGCATCAGCCAAATATATTCCTAAAATATTAAAAGCATGAGTATTAAACATATTTCAAAAAGGGATCAAATGTCTCCAAATGAAACATCAAGTCTCCACTAGTTTGAGCATTTTGCATTTTTATAGCCTTTCAGAAGTGCGCATAATTTCTGGTAAGAGCAACCGTCACGTTATTTTTTTATGATAATTAGTCATTGATGTAATCATTAAAAAACCTACACAAATTTCATGATTCCTTTTATATTTCACGGAAATAGACCGAAACATAGAAAAGGGAATCAAGTCCACCCAGTCTCCCATACTTATTTAAGCATCTACGTGTGTTCATTATTCTGGCCCATATGTATTCTTGATAATTTCACTGAGCAACTAGTGTAAAATAATTAAAAAACTATTGATTTTAAACAAAACTTTTTTTCATGGATTCGATAATTCTTGACTGTATTGATCATATTTTGATCTTGCACTTTTATGAAAAACAAATTTTTGCGTCTCAAAACAGCGAAAAACCTTCTGAGAAGAAAAATGTTATGGAGAAGCCTGATGTCAAAGGCAACATCCGTATGAGTATAAGTGATGACGCAATTTAAATGGGAGTTCCGTAAGTTCGTAGATGAGAAAATCAAGACCGAATTCACCAATGGTTCGCACCTCAAGAGATGGGCGTGGCACAAAGGACTGAATCAGAAAAATTAACAAAATGTTTATGTATGTTTATGTATGTTGGATGCTGATTTAACACGTCGGATTTGGGCGAAAGCCAGGACACCGCGGTTTATATCCAAAACAGGTTTCTATAAACTGCAGTTGGAATAAAGCCGTACGAGATCTGGTTTGTGAGAAAGCCGGCTCTGAAGAATTTCAAGGTATTTGGCTACAGTGTGTACGTATGGATAAATAGATTCTTCCTAGGAAATCCCGGTATTTACCTTGATCATGAAAATCCCAATTCCCGGGACTTTTACTTCATAAATATATATAAATTTTTCATCACTTTTGAGTTAACCTCAGGAATTGGTTTATTTTTATCGTACTTTTATAAATCACATTGAACATGACAATTTGTATGGAGAAAACGTGAAAAAATATCAAATCAAGTGCGTCCCATATTGAAAGTACCTCCATTGTTGTCCCATTAGGATGCTTCATTTAGAAAAACTACAAGGGGCAGCCCTATGGGGCTGTACGCAATGTTGACGTAGGACTACGTGGTCTTATGTAATACATATAGCTTGTGTTTTGTGTAGGAATAGAAATTTGAGTTCTCTCTGTTTATACTCTTTAGTATGACACGCTTGGCATAGATGGCCCACAGCGACTGACGAAGAGCTACTGATTCCGATCAATAGCGGTGCGGCTTATTCCTCCTTCTATGGATGCTCATGTGGGCTGCAGCTCGCTGCTTGCAGGCAGCTTTTTGTTGTGTACTGGAGTACACCACCACTCACCACTCGGTGATGGAATTCAACTTTGAAGTCTGTGTTAGGGAAATCGCTTTTCGCAGGCAATCGGTGATAATTTTAATTATCATAGCAACAGTTGCACATTTATGCAATTTCAATAGTGTCATTTTGAAAAATGACAAAGTCTTGAATTTAGCAGATGCGTTGAAATATTTCTGATCGATTGGTGATAAAATTATTGAAATTGGTCCAGGGGCAGCTGAGTTAATAACGTTCAAAATCTTCATAATTTTGTTACATGTTCCATTTTTGTTTTCACAAAGTGTACCCCTGTATAGAAATCACAGACGTTGTCCTACGTCAAAACAATCTATTCAAAATCATTAAGACCACCCTCCAGTTTCAGTCATTCTCTCAACATATGAGTGTAGGCAACAAATGGTTATGATTGTAGATTTGTAGAAGTTTTAGAGGTTGCGTAAATAGCTTAAAGATTGTATGAAGACTATGAAGAATTCCTTGGAGATATTTTGAATTTTAACTAGTATCGCTCTATTTTTGGTTGAAGTAGTCAGAATGCTTTCAAAATTTGATGTGTGGTTCCCATGACAACAACTTGCTAATACGACAATATCTTGCTTATTGTGAAGAAATTGGTGTTGGAGTTCGGTTTTTATGAGCTTATAAGGACCATTGATTTCACACTTGACTTCAATTACACCAGTTATCGCTCAAAGTTGAACAAAAGTATCGATGTCTTGATCCGTTGATTCCCTGTTTTAGATGACAGCATAACAATAGTCACTGGATCAGTGACCTCCTTGCCAGGGTAGCTAGAAGAGACTGGACTCGGAAAACACCCTCTACATCAATTGGCGGCAAACTGACACATTGCTACCGATACCACCATTTTTTTCTCCTCTGTTCGGGACATAAAACTTCTGTGACCTGTATTTTGATCTATTGTAGTATATCCCGTGTTCTTAGTTTAGTACATGCCGTATTACTTCATCACTATTGAGAAATGATGAAGTATTCGGTTTTGATACAGTTGTCATTCTTGCCTTGATTGCAAGGAATCGATTCTAATTGAAAGGTCCCGCTATTTATACCCTTCGGAGTGTTGGAACACCCTTCAAAGGCGCACCCCTTTGTCAGTCAAAATTGGATTCCTTAGCAACAAAATTAAAGAATGACACCGATAGTGACCATGCATCAAAACCCTATTCTTAACCACTTCAAACTAGAAGAACGAATAGAAGATTAGGAATCACATAGATGAAGACTAACTAACTAATTTTTCCTTGTTTCAAGATCATCCTCGGTCCAGGAACCCGAGGACTTATCACTATCAACAAGGCATAACAAGTAACAAGGACTAAGATGTGTTTCTTTGATTACTGAAAAATCCTGTTCCCCAAGTTTGAAGTAGTCAAGATTAGGAATCGGTGGTAGAATTTACATCCCGTAACGTACCACGAAAAGGTGATCTACCCACGTTACGCAATTTTCACCATACACACTTAGATTATTTTACAGGAATCAGTATTTATTTACTGGGGTTTTACTAGCTGAAAAAATCGGTAAACATTCAAATGATTGTTATCCGTACAAAAAATACAAATTTTTAAACTTTTACCGATTTGTTCCGTAATTCAAAACCCCAGTAAAACCTTACTGACTGGATAAGTATGTAGAGTTCGGTACTCTTCAATCCATTCCGTATTGGTAGATTAGCTAACTTTTTTAACTAACGTCCCTAATAATTTTCGCTGCACTCAAAATATCGCGTCTATGCATTCGTCTGTTGAATCTGACTTAAATTATAAAAAATCGCAGATTATTCATAGACCGAGTAAATGTCCTCGATTTTCCTCAACAATCTGCTTGAGTATGAAGACATTTTTACTCGTCGACTGAGTAATTTTTGTACAATGAACTCATGTTCACGCAGATATTTGAGAAATATCAAATTTGAGTTAATAGATTTCAAATTTGAGATGGATTCTGCCACTCTATAATGTTCACATGATTCATCCGATGCAGACTCTTCACTCAGTGAAACGGAATAGGTTAAGGAATTACAGTACATCTCCGGAACAGCGAGACTTACCTTAGATCAAAATATCTGCGGTCAATAATTTTTGGTAACAAAAAATTGTTTTGGAGCTGGTTACTCATGAACATACCTGCCCAAATCATATACGATTGCGACCAATGTGGTTCAGGGCATTTAAAAAATCTGCCAATGATCTTGAGATTTAATCGAAAAATGGGGTTTTGCTCTAACTAGGAAAACCTTCTTTCTGGGGTTTTCAGAGATGAACCAGCTATTTAAAAAAATCTAATCCAATCAATTAAGATCGGTCCATAACTCCGGGAGTACCCATATCATGTCATGGCGGGACTTATATGATCCTGGGCACTCAATTATCACAAGGAGTAATTTCTACTCTGAATCAAGTCAACTGTAGAGCATTTACATTTTGATTGATTGAGAGCTCTCTATGTTCACCGACCAATCGAATGTAATGCACGTCTTTAATGTACTTTTGCAATCAAATTCAAATGTTTTCTAAACCTAATCAAATTTTGAACCTACTGATAATTGAACCAACCACCGCCACCATGGTATACTTTACAAGCATTCTCAGTCTTCCTCTTAGCTAAACCAACTTTCACTGATCCCCTGAACAGCCGGTTGCTCGAACGAAGAAGCAAACGGCTGTTTATCCTTTGATTTAATTGTTGTTTGTGTGTACTTGGGGCTTTACGGTGGAAGGTCGTACTCTTTGGCTTGTAGTTCACTTTTTTTTCTTCTCATCTACAACAAGTCTCGCACAGCTCCCTTAGCAGGATGCTTGCTCGGTGTAAGACGTCGAAGGATTTTTTTTATTTTGCTATTTACAAGCTTGGAAAAGTGAAAAAAAACTCCACCCGTCTTCCAACATTACCGTCGGCGTCTGAAGCGAAATAAGCAAAGCGGTTGAGGAGAATGGAGAAAAGCTGATAAGAAATTGAATAAACATTTGATGGTTTCCTAGAGCGTTCTTGAGCGGGGGTCGAACGGAGGAGAGCTATCGCCTCGGCTTAATAGAAGAAAGGAAGGAGATAAAGCGATTTGAGGTTTAATCAAGCTCTGGATGTAAACAAGTGTGACCGGTTAACGGTGGGCAGTGTTTCTAGAATTGATATTTGAGATTTATCACGTGTTGCTGGTAGGTAAAGTATTGGAAATAAAAGTTGATGCTTTGAAATTTTCCATAATACTGACCAACAATCTGGCAACACTGCCTCGGTGGAAATTTCCCTCCAGAGGAACTTTTTTGCTTAATTGCTTTTAATCCGGTCATTGAATTCCACCCCTTCTAGTTCCCATATCGTACACAGGTAATCCTGCTTTAGCTCATTTAGCATGGAACCGAAGCGTCATCAGTAACCATCGAAAGAGAATTGTGTATGGTAAGTGGAAGGAAAGAATATTCGCAGCGCTTAATTGCCCCCGACATGGAGAACTAGTGCTCTCACATACACATGTTGCTCGTCCACTTTTCTCGATCGCTCGTTGCCTAAGAGAAATCAGTAATTAATTAATCACCGATTACACCACTTTACGGTGCATTCATGGGGAATATTTTTAATTGACTAACAATATCTCTTGCTGCTCTGAAGGACCAAACCATCCTTTCTCTTTGAGGTGGTAGAGTAACGGCTAGGGATACGTATGTGCAACACATCTGCGTTCTTCACATGTACGTGCAAAGCTCAGTGGCGTGCGGTGGTTTTTTTGCCGATCATCTTTTATTGTGCTACCTCGAAGCCATGATTAGATATCCATTTTATATGTTTGCTATATTTTGGATTATATCGTTGAAATCTGACGACCATGCGAGAAAAGCACACACCATGGAGAGGTGCATTGAATCGTTTGATTTCAATACTTATGGGGCCCATTGATGAATTATAAAACGCCTAATAGGGTATTAGGGTGATGCTAAATTTGAAATTTTCCCTTAACAGTGCTCAAACGGTTCCAAATCGGGCCCTGATTATCCTCTCGAAATTTTACCAGATTTAGTTAAAAAGTTGCTGGGGGCCATATGAAGTTTATATGGGAATTACTACATAGTAATTCTCATATAAACTTCATATGGAGAAAAGCAAACTTCTTGTTCATAGCTTTATAAAAATTCACCATATTTATCTACACGCAAGCCAAAAGTTTATTACAATGAATGTTAGTTCCATTTCCTATCATCCTCTGTTCATGAACATGGCAGCGAATGTTAGAAGTTGACCTTGCAGAGGATTTAATGATTTTTAATCTATTTTTATTCCGTGTTCTGTATATGCATTCACCTATATAAGCAAGCATTTGCCTTGATTGTTATGTATAACATGGTAGAACGACGCACACACTTGCCTCGATTCTCTCCAGCAGAAAAGCAAACGAAGTCGAGTATGCGAGGAAATGAGCCCTCTTGTTTGTTTTTAGCCTATCCATATCCTAAAGTATGGAGAGCACTGGAGTAAGCACAAGTCTGATAATCGCGACGTTCGTGGTTCGAGTCCGCCGCCAGCTAGATATATCGCATCCTCGGTTCATGCGGTCTCTACTTATATCCTCTGATGATGAATCCCACATAATTGTAAGCAAATATTACCCGACCAGGAACAAATATCTCGATAATAAATTGGTATGGATTAGCCTGACATAAGAGGTAAAATACCAAAGTATAATACCAAACTGAAAATGACAGCTGAAGCTTTGCATGCAATCCAAGTCCACGATTTCTGGATCGAAAATCACACTTTGAGTTCAAGGATCACGAAATCATGATTTTATTTTGTGTTTTCTGTAGCGATCACGTTTACGGGAACTAAGGGAAATGGCTCTAATGGTGGCCTATGGATCTATGATTGGGCCCATTGCTAAAAATCTGCTATTTATCAAATTTATCTAGATGAACGCGTCATTGCGACGGTACTAATGGATATTTTGGTCGCTATTGAAAATTTATTCGATTACTGAATTTATGTATGGGCCCAAATTAGGAGCATTTAGGCCTACATTACATCTATTTCCCCTATGTTATGAATTCAAATAAACTAGAAAATCAGATTATCATGATTTTTTGTTTACGAATAACGGAACAGTTTTTTGCGTGCAGGGAGTTTTGGAAAAGTGCAGAAAACTGCGTAAAAGTGGGAACTTTATTTAAGTTTTGAGATCTTCAAATAATTCTATACGTGGAACTTCGCAACATATCAATGAGAATCGTAGAAATGCAGCAAACTTTTTAGGAGTTTTGGGAATTTGGGCATTTTGAGCAGCTGCATCAAATTTCATATAAGTGCAAACTTCTAAGATGTTCAGGGATCCTCGATTCAGTTAAGGGAACTTTTTTACAGTTTGTCTGAGATCTTACTTCAAAAAAGCACAATGAAATTCTTGGAATCTTTGGGAACTTCGTTAAATTTCAAGGAACTTTCCAGATGTTCAAGAATAAATGTAGATGATAGGGGTATTTCCTGACGTAATCGTAGAATAAAGATGAAAACAATAAGGAATTTGGAATAAATTCGTAGAAGATGAGCAAATTTTGTAAAACTTAGGGGAGTTTTGTAGATGTTGAGGGAACGTTTCATAGGTTACACGATATTCTTTCAAAAATCCTTCCTTAACAGCAGGTAATATTCAAAAGATCTCCAGATAGGCGAAGTTATTAGTAAAGTTTTTTGTATATTTTTTCAAGACTGGTTGATAAATTTCTGTAGATCTCCAACTGTTAGAAAATACAAATGAAGTCTCTCACATATTCTTTCAATACTGCATGTTGATCAGAAAGCATTCAAAAGTACTCCAGCTAGTAGAAACTGATGGAAACTTGAATGATGAATCTTGATTTTAAAGACATGTTTGTACAATTTCTATAGAGAAGACTGGTGATTTAGTTATTTTGTTAAAAATTAACACTCCAGGATAGTGTGGATGGTTTAGAACATTGAATAAAATGTCCTTTTTTTATGCACGTGTTTTTGGTAAAACTAAAAAACGCTGAAAACAATCTTATCCTTATAAAGTACGAGTAAATTATAAATTGGTACCAAATGGGTTCAATCAAAACTAACTTCCTTTCAAATAAAAAAAATAATGTAACTCATTAAGCTTTTGAAGAAAGACATTAAAATAGTATTTAGTTTCAAACAGGGCACAGTGGTACAGAATGCAGATTTAGCTGGAATGATATGTTTTGAGCCTGAAATTGAAACTTTAGACTAAAAGTCTCTTCTACAAAGTTGTTCCTTATAAATAGGCCCTCATTTTTATGACAATGAATTTTAGGGTGGTTCCTATTATCATTAAAATCAAAAATCTAACTTTTTTGTTTGAATAAATTAAGGTATACAATCTTCGGCAAAGTTATAGCTGAGCTAATTTTAAGCAACTTTGTTGAAAATGACTTTTTTGTATCTCTTAAATTGGCCGATTTAGAGCTATTTTCTTGAATTGAGTTAGGGTGACTCTTAAAAAAACAGTTTTTTTGCTCTGTTTTTCTTATTTCGAATTTCTCAGCAACAGTGTCTTGAGATAACTTTTAGATCTTGAGAAGGCGCAAATTTTTGCTGCACAAAACTTGTCAATATCTTTCGCCGATCAAGAGTTATTGACGTTGGTATACTAAAAATATGCACTTTTCAAATGGTAATATCTCTGGTTGGGGCAAACAAAAAAAATGTTTTTTGGCAGCATTTAAAAGGGCGTATGTTATTCTCAATAACATGAAAAAATTGTAGGTATGTTATTTTTTAAACTCGTATAAAATCAATTTGAATTTATTCATATTTTTTACTATATTTGAGTTTATCTTTTTTATTAGAAGAGATACAGGCAACAAATCCAGCTGTAAAACATTCGTCTTAAAGAGTTTTAAAAGTCTCTAGAAGATAACTTTCATAAGAATTTTCAAATAAAAAAGTTATTGCTAAAAAACTATTTTTTCCAGGAACACCCTAAGTCAACTCCGAAAAATTACTCTAAAATGAGAACGTTAAGAGATAGAAAAAATTTTTCTTCGACAAAGTTGCTTGCAAGTAACTTAACTACAACTTTTTTGAACAACACATGTTTATATTTTGTAAAACAAAAAAGTTAGTTTTAAAAATTCCCTAATTTGAGGACCACCCTGACGTCTGCAAACACCAAAAGAAGGGAATTTTTAAGAACAAAAACATCTTCGGAGACACTAAATGTCCAGATATTGAAACAAATGTACTAGCACATTTTATATAAATTTGTCATTAGAGTGGTCCTGTGAAATCCATCTTTTGCCAATAACTTTTTTATTTGAAATTTATCATGAAAGCCATCTTCTACAGACTTTTAAAACTCTTTAAGACGAATGTTTTATAGCTGAATTTGTTGCCTGTATCTCTTCTAATAAAAAATATATACTCAAATATAGTAAAAAATATGAATAAATTCAAATTGATTTTATACGAGTTTAAAAAATAACATACCTCCATTTTTTTTCATATTATTGAGAATAACATACGCCCTTTCAAATGCCGCAAAAAAAATTTTTTTTTGTTTGCCCCAACCAGAGATATTAACATTTGAAAAGTGCATATTTTTAGTATAAAAACGTCAATAACTCTTGATCGGCGAAAGATATTGACAAGCTTTGTGCAGCAAAAATTTGCGCCTTCTTAAGATCTAAAAGTTATCTCGAGACATCTTTGCTGAAAAATTCGAAATAAGAAAAATAGAGCAAAAAAACTGTTTTTTTAAGAGCCACCATAACTCAATTCAAGAAAATAGCTCTAAATCGGCCAATTTAAGAGATACAAAAAAGTCATTTTCAACAAAGTTGCTTAAAATTAGCTCAGCTATAACTTTGCCGGAGATTGTATACCTTAATTTATTCAAACAAAAAAGTTAGATTTTTGATTTTAATGATAATAGGAACCACCCTAGAATTCATTGTCATAAAAATGAGGGCCTAACTATAAGGAACAACTTTGTAGAAGAGACTTTTAGTCTAAAGTTTCAATTTCAGGCTCAAAACATATCATTCTAGCTAAATCTGCATTCTGGACCACTGTGCAGGGGCACAATCAAACAAGTTTGGAGTTCATTCCTTTCGATTCGACTTTAATCTTAATTTTATATCTAACTCCGTGATCTTAAAAGTTAGTTGAAATTGGAGAAACGATTCAGAAAAGTAATAAATATATTTAAACCAATGTGACGTACGCCTGATCCGGTTTTGGAAGACATTATTATCTACTTTGGAGGATTTCATTTCATTGTAATAGCTTCTTGTAACCGATAATGAACGATCGTCGGTCGTAGATTGTTGTGATGTAGAGCGACCGTTTTTGCTTGCTGAGTAGAAAATCGTGGGTTAGAACCCAAGCTCCTTTACATTACTGAGTTGATAGGGTCGCGTCATTTGCTTAACAGGTTTTAAAAGATCGCATCACTTCCCAATGTGAATCCAGATCTAACTTACCCTTCCCTCTAACAAAAACGTCCTTCCCATGACAACCGTGGAGATGCAGAGGTTTACTCGGTCTCTAGTAACAACGGTTGTTGAAATAACAATATTTTCCCTGCCCGATGACCGTAAGGACGTGGTCGGCGCCGTTAATGACCTGAAAAATAAGGATTCTCCGGATTTTGTACACTGAGAATGGATTGCTAGTCCCAGACCCCACTCATATGGTTCTTTGTGCAAATTTCGCTAAATCTGGTCAATCACGGAATAGCAACTACTTAAATGTATGGTCGTCAATGCTCATTAGAAACGGCGCCGGTGGTGTAGTGGTAAGCGTGATTACCTCTCACCCCAGCAGGCCTGGGTTCAATCCCAGTCGGCACCGCCGGGATGTTCTGAGGCATAACATCTCTGATCACGCCTTCCTTCGGATGGGAAGTAAAGCCGTTGGTCCCCGGTTCATGAGTTGATGGGTCGATAGGTAGGGTCCAGGTGTGGGAGCTGCCTTCCTGGCACGTCGGTAGCATTGGTGCTCAGCACGGAAAACAAGATCGACGGAAAAAACAAACCAAAGGAAAAAAAAAAAAATGCTCATTAGAGTGATGCAAAATTTTAAACTTTCGCTTGTGCGAAGTTTCTTTCCAACCAAATAAGTTGTAACTTTGGAGGCTAATCAGGACCCGATTTGAAACCATTTAAGCACTGTGGAGCGAAAAAGTCAAATTTTGCATCAGTCTAATGCTCATGCTCATGCTCAACTCCGTGATCTTAAAAGTTAGTTAGCCCGAGGCATCAAAAAATTATAATAAACTATAAAGAATAAATAAATTATTCATCAAACACAATCTGAACATTCGAAATACGGTAGGTATCTTAAAAATCTGAAGAAAATTAAATTAAACTCTGATTTTCATGATTCTTCTACAATTGAGATTCAATATTTTAAGAAATTTTAAAATCTTAATTTTGTTGTTATTCTTATCTAGAAGAATTTTCCTATCGAAAAATGATGCAAGTATCAGAATCTAGGCAACTTTCCCATGATCCGGGTGATTCAAAGTTGGTTCATGATCTCGAAACTTTTGGTTGATATTTTCATATATAAATTTGGACGAATATTTTTCATGCGTATAATTATTAAAATACTTTATTATTTTCATAATATTCATGTACTAGAACATTTATGAATTAGGAAGGATCTGCAATGCTATCTTAGTCTTAAATTATGATAATTGATCAAATTTTGCTCTTTTATTTACATTTGAATTTCATTAAATTTGAATTGATGCTTACAATCTGTATCAGAGATATCTATTTTTTTAAGTTACAAAGTATTCAAAACCTATGGGTTTGGGATCTCAAAACTATTTTTGTTTTAAAGTTCAGATTTTTTAGAATTGTTCATTGACAAATATTTGGAACATATATCATAAATGAATTTATTCTATGTGCACATTGTTATATTGGGCCTCATAGCCTAGTCAGTAAAGGCGCAATGTTACCAAGCCGGAGGCAGCGGGTTCGATTCCCGATCCAGCCGAGGAAGTCTTTCGGGTTGGAAGTTTTCTCGACTTCCCTGGGCATAGATCTTTGTGCTTGCCACACAATGTACAAATCCATGCATTGGTATTGACATCGAAAAGTCTCAATTAATAATTGTGGAAGTGCATTATTTGCATTTCAAGCTTATTGCTCTCAACTAAGTGTTCTAAGTTGAGAGCAATAAGCTTGAAATGCGAATAAGAAGAAAAAGACAATTCAAAGTTAGACATTTTTGAAATTATAAATTAAAAGTTCTAGCATTTAATTATGGTACCTATGTATGAGATCTAATTGATGATTAAATATAAACGATCTAAAGGACTTAAGTTACAAAATTAATGGAATAATTTAACCCTGAGAATTATCTAACATGATAATTTTTATAAGTTTGAGATCCTTAAAATCCTTATGAGATTCGGACAATAAGTAAATTTAATTACAAAAAGTTTGAACAAACGATCATTGCTGGTTGAAAATCAGTATGCTTTTAAGGCTCCCTCTAAGCGTTGTTTTGAAATAAATACAATAAAATTTAATGTTTCACCATTAAAATATTTGTAAACTTCACCATAATAGGTCGTACTATTGGACGAAGTGGAAATATATCCAAGAGAAAAATTAAATAACAACCAGTCTTGACGCCTTTTGATTTGATGGCAGTTTCAGAGTTTCTAATTAACCATAGTGTAACAAAACAAAAAATGCCACCATGCCATAGGCCCCTTTTAGGCCCCCTTGTATAACATTTTCTGAAACATTGCAAGATAGGAATCAATAAACCATATTATGTTTTCCCTAAGCGGTCCATCCGCGTTCTACATCTCTCCAGCCTTAAAACCTGTACTGAATAGGCCATACAACTATTACTTCCTACATTACTTGGCTCGATCAGACCGCCGGATACTTGTGTCCTTGACTCGTTTTATTTTAAATTCCCTTACAATTCCCACGTTTTCCGACGAGTGCTGATCAATCATTTATGCTTAAGATTATGGCAGGACCTCGGTAGTTGGATTAATCTAGTGATTTCTTACGCGTGAAAGACATACTTCAATCCGGCTGCGCAACCGCTACGGCTCCACAGCGACTGCACAACCAGACCGCAGTGCATATGTGCACATAAGAACCTACTGAGCCAACCACCGGGAACGTCCGAAAACTTCAACTAAAATTTTTCGAGAAAATTAAAGACCCCGATTCTACCTGCAGGAAGAATTTCTTAGAATGCTGAGACCACCTGAGAATTAAAAACAAAATCCCCTAGTGCCAAAAGTGCTAATTTTTGCGTTATGTAAATTACGAATGGGCCCACGATGCATTCCGTACTGTCTTTCATTGACCCTCATCGCCCCAAGACTTGCATGAAAATAAAAAGTCCCTGTCCTTAATACGGCACCGATTATCACCCGATCAAGCGATAGAGGGAGCACTTTTTCCTCTAATAAGCTCCACATGTAGAGGTACCGACCGACCTGCCGCCGACCGTAGAGCAGAAAGGCAGGCCAGGAGAAAGTCTACCCTTCGGATGAAGGCAGGACGAACGAACGAACGAACCTAAATTGGAAACCTATGCAACTAATGGCACACACGTACATATCCACGTCAGTGCAGGCAGAAACGATTGGAATACCCACCCACCCACACACGGTCGTTCGGTCGGTCGGTCGGTATGTCGGGTCGGGAGAGAGAGAGTGGTGTTGATTGGATCCTGACTGCCGGAATTGGTAGCACCGGTTGTGGACCAGCGGAAGGAGCAGAAAGAGTGGTGGGGGGTCTGCTGCCAGTCAAACTCTGTACCGTGGGAGGGTGTGAGAAATTAGTTTGGTTTAGCGTTCGCTTGCCTCCCAGTGCTCTCTAGCGACGTGGTCGTTAGCAGGGGGTCCACCACTCGGAAAACAAGGTGGCTCGGTTCACGGCTATTGATGCGAGGGAACGAGCGCGCCAAACTTGTGAGCTTGTGTGGGTTGCTATGCTCACCAACACCAGCATGACCAAAGCGGTGTGAGTGCGGGATTCGCTCTTCTCACTAGTGAGATGCTCTCATCTCACCTCCGTCTCGATTCTCAGATAGTGAACTGAGAGATTTACTCTCAAAATATCACATTTCTCTCTCTCTCACTACGCTCTTCGCTCATCAGTTTTTTCTCCTCTCACCTCAACGAATCGAACCTCGTCTCCTCACTCACATCACACGTGCATTTCGGCGCAGTGCACTCGGTCCGATTACTATTCATTCGCATCATGCCGATCGGTTCGAGCACATGTGTGCTCGTAGCAACGGACTGGAGCATGACGACGGATACGACTACGACGGCAACCGGTGGCTGAAGCCACCAAATTTGCGGGACACTTCGGGTGGCCTTCCTGCACGACACTATCGTCGGAATCGTGCACCAAAACAGCATGGATGCAACTAGGTGCTGCTAAGGTCCAGTATGTTCTGTTGCGTTCTATGAGCCACATATCGCAAGTCCGGGTGAGTGTGAGTCCTTGTCCGGCAGGGACAACGGAACCAACCGACGACCGTCTCGCGTTCGAATGATATCCTGCCACAGCAAGTCTGGTCCATCACTGGATGTTGAATGATTGGAAAAAAACCGAAAAGTGAAGGTGCTGGTTGGTGATGGTGGCAGTTGAATGATCAGAATTTTAACCCGGTGTCCGATTTTGGTCTTCGATTGGAAAAGTTTTCCGATTAAGTTCCCGTTCTGTTGTATCCTAGTGTTGCTGGTGGTGCTTGTTTACGTGTGAGAGAAGTGTTTACCTCTACCAGGGCCAAAAAATGTGTGCAATTTGATTCCCAACCGAATCCTATTCATCTGCTGCCATGAAGGAAGTGGAAGAATTTAGGTAGGACGGAAACTTTGCGCAGGAAAAACGGAATCTTCGATTTGAGTTGTTTTTCGTTTGAAATTTAATCAAAGTTTTAATTTGTCTATTGAATAAGTTTAATTTCCTAACCGGCGAACGAACGATAGGATGATGAGGGTTAAGTCGATGAGGTTGGCAGCAGTCGTCTGCAAACGAGAATACCGGGAAACCGATTTTTTTTTTCTTGTGGCGCGCGTGAACTGCTTTGCTTTGTCTGTTTGAATTCCCGTTCGAGTCATTTTTTGGCTGTACCGTTGAGTTCAAAGCAATTGGTGAATGGTTGTTATGAACATAGTTTGGTGATTGGCTTCCCCCTTGGAGATTACATTGGAAAATGAAGTAAGACTGTAGGGTTAAGTACTTTTTCAGAGAATCGGTTTTCCACTTCAAACTAGCTGAGGCTAGCGCAACAATTAGTAAAACATGATAATCCATTATGAGTATAGCATTTTTTTAAAACTTTGATTAAATTAATTAACCATTCCTTGTATTTGAACCAGTCAGTGCTCTTTTCATTTGAAGTAACAGATTTCTACACACTTAGATTTTGTTTCCAAATCACGGATTTTTTGCCGAGATTCACACAGCCGAGTGCTCGGCAAACCAATTGTTGGAGTTGATCTCGGTTTGGAAAAAATGACAGCATCTTCGGTTTTCCGATAGTCTCGGTTGAAGCAAACTGATTCCTCGGCACTGTAAAACTTAAATCTCGGCAAAAATTTAACAATCTCACAAGAATTCTACAGAGATTTCAGCAAATTTCATGCATTTCAATCAACCAACATTTATTTTGCTTATTTAACATATTTGGCATCAAAAATTAAAATCAATTAATTGAGCTGGCTTACAAACGAAATATGCAAATATGTTTTCAATTATACTTGCGGAAGTTTTCGTACAGCAGTACTCCAAGGATCGGTTCCATAGTTCCACTTGCACTGTACACAACAGACACTGTACAGCTTTTCACGAGGCTTCCGAACTCTCAAATATTTACTAGCGCATGTGGATGAAAGCTGAAATGTCGAATCTCGGTAAACAAACGATGCTGAAACGAAATCTCGGCATATCAGATTAATGAGATTAGCGAAATCATTGTTAACACTTACGCTCGGTATCCAGTGTTGCTGAATTTTGGAAAAAAAAGTATGACCCAAAAGATTTCCAAGTTATTTCAATTACCCTTCGAAAAATCAAAAACTAGAATTTCTGATCAATTGAAAGCTGTTTATTCAAAATGGGTTAAGAAATGGCGAAATATATCTTATTTCTCAGGTGAAACAGCTTGGGTATGCAAAGGTTGCACAGTCAACTCTCCTTACCTCGATATTGAAGGGATCATCGAGTTAGCGAGAACATCGAGTTTTGGAGGTACAGTTTTTAAATTTGTGTTGGAAACGTGATCAAAGTACCCTGGATTTCCATTACGTTAGGTAAAATATCGAGATAGATTGAGATCGATTCAGGGAGAGTTGACTGTATACAAAAATTACATCAGCTCAAAAAAGAAATTCTATTTCAAAAAATTGTTCACTGATTAACAGCTCCAAAGAGTTCCGATCTCTAAATGTCTTCTGCATACAACCAATATAAAATACTATCAGCCCTGATAATCCCAGGGCGCGATTTTCTGTGATGACTCATTTTAGATTACTGGAATAGGTAAAATTTTACTGGGTTTTTGAATTGCGGTACACCCAGTAATCAAATCATCAGTCATTTAAACTACGAAACTCTCGATTAACAGTTTGTAAAAACAAAACTGTTGGTTCAATAATTTGATAAACACACAATCAGTTAACCCTTAACCCTTCGTCTGTGCCAAAAAAAGCTTACGTTGTCTGTACCTTGAGGTCAATTTGACCCTAAATTGGTGTAGTGATAAGCGTCATTGCTTTCTCACCCCAATGGGCCTGGGTTCAATCCCAGCCGAGGTACAATCACAGCTGAGGTATAAAAATCTCTGGTCACGTCTTCCTTCAGAAGGGAAGTAAAACCGTTGGTCTCGGTTCATGTGTGTTGAAATGGATGGGATATCCTACGCAGGTGTGGAAGCTGCCTTCCTGCACATTCGATTGCCGTGAATGGATGGTAATCGATGTCCGTCGGTGATTGGCACTAAATTTTGGAACAGAGCCCGACGTTTAATAAAGGAATAAAGAAGAAAAAGAAGAAGAAGGAGGGAATGCTAAACGGATTTCTGAAATGTAATGTAAAGGAAATTTAATATATTTTCAGTTAAAATTATCAGACTTATTTCGAACGGGTGAATCACTCGCGGGGAGGGGTCATTGTAAACATATACCCATGCAGAGAAATATTTTAATTTTAGAGATGTTTATATCACGAGATCCCAACATCTATAGAATGTTGTTTCCTTCTGCAAAGATGTTCAGGAATTCAAAATTATGGATAGTTTATGACAAATCTGATTTTTTTTCTAAATTATTTTTCGATCATATAACCATAAACTCTACCTGTAGGCAAAATTTCATAAAATTCTGAGACCTTTCGGCCCATTTTGTTCGATAGCTAAAAAATAATTCCCAGTAGTTAAGAGAATAAGAAATCAATCCAGCTCCAAGGCCATATTACTGAACATATGACCCATCTCTGTAGGTGTTAATTTCATGGATAATAAATGTAAGTTATATTATTAGTTTGGCACATAATAAGTCAGCTCCAAACCATCGTGAATTTTAAAAAGTTTACCACCAATTACGAGCAAATAATCAAAAAACCTGCTGGACCGCTTCCCACTAAGTATTCTATGCTCCACCCACCAAAACTCCCACCGCATTTGGCAACGCGCGAACGATCGACTCAATCGACCCGAGTGGCCAGAATATAATAACCAACCAAATCACAAAATAGACAAACACATTTGTTAATAGTGTACGTGTGCCAAACTGTACCTTCCTGTGTTCTGTGCTCGGTAGTCGTCGGTACTGTGTGCCTGGGTTTTGTGTTTATGATGGCGATGACGCGAGCAACCCCGCAAGGGGACCAGTGCAGTGGTTGTCGTCATTGAACATCACCATCATCATCATCATCATCACCATCAGTCCCATTGCCAAACACAACACAAGCTATAATTACGCGATAATTATCGGTCAGTACTGGTCGACTCGCGAACGCTATTGGTTTGGAAGCTTGCTTCTATTCTTCAATGCCAAGGCGGTTTACGTCCGTGACGGGTTGCATCGAGAGAAGAATCACTTGAATGGCTATTGCTATCGCTAGGATGGGAAGATGAAACTGATGCATTTCTTTTAAATCCCAAGCTATTGATATGCATTGGACTCCAAATGGTATAACATGATAATTAGAACCACGTCGACGGTTGCATTTCAAATTTTGACAGCAAGATCTGAAATCAGAAACCGATCGAAAATCGAAAGGTAGCACAGCTGAACATGAGGTGGAGCCCTGCGGGGAGCAGCAGCAGCAGCATGTAGCGTTGCTTGCGTGTTACGACTTCCAAACCAGCTACCGTGACGTCGATCGCCACCGTAGCGGCCGCCAAATACTTGTTTGCCAGTTCGGATGCAGCAGCATCTAAGCTTGGGCATCGATCACAGAACACATCGTTGAAACAGTTCGTGAGCGTAATGTTTGCACGCATCGAAACCGACTTTGAAGAGCAATATTTTGTACAAGTATCAACCGATCGTCCCCAGGGACCTTGAATATCCTCTTTCGGGAGTACCCCCGCTGCTGGCTGGCTGGTCAGCTTGGCATCTCACCAAAGATGACATGCCGCGAGACGAGACCTGAAAGCGAAAGAAGCCCCGACCCTCCCTTGCCGGCCATGCTTTCAATAGGATTTGTGACCAAGAAGTGTGTTACCAAGGTGAGTATCAGTCGCTCTTTGAGCTCTTCTCATTGTCTTCTTTCCTTCTAATCCTCCTCAAAACATACTTGTTGCTTCGGTCCCCACCGCTTGTTTGTTTTCATTGAAATTTGAGAAGACACCAAAAAATTTACCTGATTCTTTTCTTTTGATTTCGATCTTTTTTCTTTACCTCTCTGCTCACCTTCAACCCTCGTGTTGTCCCGTTTCGGTTGTTGTCGTCATTCGGTTATTTTTCAAACTCTACGCTTTATCACTGTGGTCTTCTTGTTAACTTTATTAGTTTTATTATTTCTCCCTTTCAGTTTTACTTCTTGTTGCTCTTCGGCTGTGACTGAACCTCTTGTTCTTCTTTTCATTCCCTCTCTGGTTGGATTCAAAAGGCGACAACTTCTTCCCACGAACTTCTTATCAACTTTTACTTCACTTCACTATTCAGCACGCTCGCTTTCCTGCTGTAAACACTGGCTGCAGTGCACAGAAGGTCGATCAACGGCAAATAAAGACGGCGTCCGTATATAGAGACAGAGAGAGAGAGAGAGAGATGGAAGGAAGAAGAAATGCGACGGCGCAAAACGATATGATGGCGATGATGACGACGGTTTTCGGTTCAAAAGCAATATAATTTTACATGTGCTGCTGGCTGCTGCTGCAACTAAGCGCTCCTCGTCGTTGCGGGTGACGAATTGAAAAATGTTTATACAGTCACAGATGTGTATGCGATTTTTGGGTTTTGCGTGGTTGCACTTCCGGTTGATTTGTTTCTCAGCATGTAATTTTACTTTTGCATCAATCAATCTAGTGAATTACCTTTGAAATTATATAAACATTTAGAAATCACATTGTGCGTCTGAATTTGGCAAACTGGTTTTTAGTTTGCTTGGTGTATCCAAATGTATCCAATATAACTATGCTAGACACCATTTTAATAAATAATGAATAATTATTCAGCATTCGTTTTAATTGTCTATGCAGCAAAGAAGCATCCAAAAAGGTTTTTGACCAAATAGATTGCTTAAACATTGGTCAGACTAAGCAATTATAACATGTGTTATAATGGTTGACAAATAATTTCAAGACAGACACCACCATCAAAATAGCGCTCTAACATATTATAACTCTGTAGTCTGAACAAAGCATTAGGCTGGAATAAATTTAAATTTGTAATTTTGTCTCTCGATATCCAAATTTTTCGAGAGGGACGGGAAGCCAGCGTGGCGCCGATGGTGTAGTGGTAACCGTGACTGCTTTCTCACCCCAATGGGTCTGGTTTCAACCCCAGCCGAGGTCGATGGGATTTTTCTGGGAGGCATAACAGGTTGAGCTGTTTCATGATGAACGGTTGAACCCCAAAAATGCATACTAAACGCATTCTGATCCCGTTATTGTCATTCTTCACACCCACGGGACAAAACAATGCACCATCCTAGAATGGTTACAAGTGGTTCTGAACTCGTTAAGGGTGCCATTTTGATGCTACAAAAATCGCCAAAAATGCATACTAAACGCATTCTGATCCCGTTATTGTCATTCTCCAAACCCACGAGACAAGACAATGCACCATCCTAGAATGGTTACAAGTGGCTCTGAACTCGTTAAGGGTGCCATTTTGATGCTACAAAAATCGCCAAAAATGCATTTTTTCACTTCGGTTGAACCCCAAAAATGCATAATAAACGCATTCTGCTCCCGACATTGTCATTCTCCACACCCACGGGACAAGACAATGCACCATCCTAGAATGGTTACAAGTGGTTCTGAACTCGTTAAGGGTGCCATTTTGATGCTACAAAAATCGCCAAAAATGCATTTTTTTTCACTTCGGTTGAACCCCAAAAATGCATACTAAACGCATTCTGATCCCGTTATTGTCATTCTCCACACCCACGGGACAAGACAATGCACCACCCTAGAATGGTTACAAGTGGTTCTGAACACGTCCGTCGTTCGAATGGTTATGCGGCTTCAACTGATTTCGTTTGGCACCAACTATGTGATGTCTCTGTTAGGGAGGACACCTTGTGTTCTAAGCAAATGTATGGCAAATTTTGTATGCTTCCTATTTTCGGTAAAGTTCTTAGTTGTTTAACTATTTTCAAAATTTGTACTATTTGCTTAAAAATTGCTGGATAAATTCCCCTTCGAATGGCATATTGCATGATATATTTCACATTAATGCTTTGGAGAAATATACATTTGAAACCCCCGTTTCCCCTCCTTTTTTCGTTACATGCCTCATTATCGATTTCTTAATGAAATATATAGTAACGAAAGACGTAGTCCTACGTCAAAAAAAATCTGAGAATTTGGTTGTACTTAAAGATAGAAGGATCAGATTTTCAGCATACTTACAGATTTGAAAGTTTTGAACAACTTTCAAGAATATAACTACATTCCATATAGAAGCGTTTTGTTGTAACGGATCATTATTAAAAAACTTGTAATTTTTTAAAATAAATATCTTATAATCAACACATATTAAATTAAGCGTCAACAAACAAAGTTTTCAAATGAAAAATCGCCAAGATTGTAACACTGTAGCAAAAATATGATGACGAGATTTGATCGTACGTTTAAAATGCTTCAAAAAGGGTACCCAGTGTCGTTGGAATCTTTATTGGTTTATTAAAAATCGGGAAAAAGGCAGTCTCCAGAGACAGATTGGCACAAAACTTGGGAGTTATTAGTTTGGGTCCATATTTTATTTTCATACTCTTCATCAATTTTGGTTTGAATCGGAGAGGCTCAATTCATTTGCTCAGTCACTTGAGAAGGATTGACCCGTATTTTAAAATGTTCTAAAAGTTTTTTCAAACCGACTTTCACGGGAAATTTGGAGCAAAAGGTTTATAGCTTCTTTTTTTTCCTCGATTTGTTTTCCGTCCATCTTGTTTTCCGTGCTGAGCACCAATGCTACCGACGCCAGGAAGGCAGCTCCCACACCTGGACCCTACCTATTGACGTATCAACTCATGAACCGGGGACCAACGCACAGTGGTTCCTGGCTGGCCAAAACCTCAAAAAATATAGTTGTTATTTTTTTATTTCAATATTTTTTTTTACTATTTTAACACATTAAGAGTATCTTAAATTGAATGATTTGTGCAGTTTTGTTAATTACAAATTTTTTTTATGGTTGTTATAGTGTAGCGATATCACATTTTTTTAAATCGTAATGTTTCTTGTTACTGTTTTGTTCAAATATAGCAAAAAATAATGTGTTTATCAACTTGGTTGCTTGAGAAAAAATGTTCCTCGGCTTATTCCTCGTCAAATGATTGGTAAAAAAGAGTGTCTGCACTATTTTAAGTGACAGTTTCTATTACAAAATTAGCAAAAATATACTTTTTTCACACTTTGACTTAGCAAAACATATGACGGACACATCCGCCCACTATATTTTAGTAATTAAAAGATATCTAGAAAAGTTAGGTTTCAGATAGGCGTTAATGTGTTTTGCGATTTTTTGCGAAATCTGTTGAAATTAGGAATATTAAGTAAAGTGTTTTTTGGAAAATATCCGTTTCTTAGTTTTATAATCTGCGGTGTATACTGTAGCAAGCTGCACAATGCCATTTTTAAAGCTCATCAACACGCAAACACATACACACACCCTCCATATATCTATCTCTTACGGTTCATGAGGTATGATTTTTCTAAACAAGCAGGTTAGGGTGGCCCCTAGACAATCGGCATTCTTTAAATATCTTTTTATGCGATCATTTCTCGTGAAATTTTTATACTAGTCACTTTAAGAACTACTCCAAACCTTGTGTTCTCAATCCCTACACTGCCATCCATTTGTTACAATTTGTTACTCCTAACCTCAAGATAGCCGCGAGTAATCGGCCCCCGCTTTACTTACGTTAGTTTTGAGTAATTTTGTTATTTAAACAATGAATATCGGCTCCGCAAAGCTACAGCAAATGAGCCTGGAAAAATAAATGCATTATTTAAAAAAACTTTAAGAATTTTTTCTGATGCATATTTTTGCTAAGTTGTTATCTCTTTTATTTGAAAATTTATGGCTAGTTATTACTGAAAAATATTACTTTTTTTATTAAATTAAATGATTTAAACAGAAAAAGCTCTTCCAGTTTTGTTTACCAAAAATGAAGAAAAAACGATGTTTCCAATGAAAATAAATGTTTGAATATCGCTTTTCTCCATTTTGAGATATTGACAATTTAAAAAAGCAATTTTTTCGAAGAAAATAGCCTTTAACTTTCTGATCAAAAAAGATAGTAACCTAGTTGCTTGAGCAAAAATATCCGTCATCAAAAGTTCTAAATGTAATCATAGCAATGTTTTTGCGAGAAATTAACGCATGAAAAGATATTCAAAGATAACCGATTTTAGTGGCCACCCTAACCTGCTTGTTAAAAAAAAATCATAACTCATGAACCATAAGAGATAGAAACGTTGTGTCTTCAACAAAGTTGCTTTGAATTGATTGTTATTCAACTGTTTAGAACACTGATTTGGTCTATCTCAAATAATAAAAAAGTTTGTATATTTAATTCACCAATTGTATGGACCACCCTAATTTTACGAACCTACAAAGATTGAACAAAAAATATGAAGCAACTTTCCCAAAAAACCATATATCTAAAACTGACGGTTTGGGCGCAAACATTTTTGTTTTCCTAAATACGTCTTTGGGACCATTGTACATTGATTTTGGTTTTACTATACTCCTTTTTGTGACGTCTTGATTGTCAAGTTTTCTTCGTTCAGCTAAAAAACATCTATTTCAACTGATTTTTGCCTATTTGCAACCATTTTGAGGCTTTGGCCAACTTTTGTTCTAAGGAGAACCACTGTGCAACGCTTCCCTTCCGAAGGAAGGCGTGATCAGAGATGTTATGCCTCAGAACATCCCGGCGGTGCCGACTGGGATTGAACCCAGGCCTGCTGGGGTGTGAGGTAATCACGCTTACCACTACACCACCGGCACCGCTAAGGTTTATAGCTAAAAACCTATGTTTTTCAGGTACATCCTAATTCAATTCTGAAAAAAATGCTCTTAAATAATAACAATATGAGATATAAAGGGTGATACGGTCAAAATTTGGTCAATATCAACTTGACGTATTTCTTTCAATTTTGCATTTAAAAAACCTGAACACCCTTCATTTTGAAGGTGTGTGTGTGTAGAATGTTGCTCCTATTTTGATTTTGGAATTCACTCTTCAGTTGTCAAAATGCCGTCCAAGCAAGAAGAGCAGCGTATCAAAATTTTGCTCGCGCATCGCGAAAATCCGAGCTACTCGCACGCAAAGTTGGCAAAATCGCTAAAAGTTGCCAAATCAACCGTTACAAATGTAATCAAAGTGTTTGGGGAACGTTTGTCGACAGCCAGGAAGTCTGGATCGGGGGGAAATCGAAAACCGGAAGCCGCTGAGACGACAAAGAGAGTTGCCGGTAGTTTCAAGCGAAACCCTAACCTCTCTCTCCGAGATGCCGCAAATAAGCTGGGTGTATCGTCTACAACCGTGCATCGAGCCAAAAAACGAGCCGGACTATCGACTTACAAGAAGGTAGTGACTCCAAATCGCGATGATAAACAAAATACGACGGCCAAAGCGCGATCCCGGAGGCTGTACACGACGATGCTGACGAAGTTTGACTGCGTGGTAATGGACGACGAAACCTACGTCAAAGCCGACTACAAGCAGCTTCCGGGACAGGAGTTTTATACGGCAAAAGGAAGGGGAAAGGTAGCAGATGTTTTCAAGCACATGAAACTGTCAAAGTTCGCAAAGAAATATCTGGTTTGGCAAGCCATCTGTACCTGTGGCTTGAAAAGCAGCATTTTCATAGCTTCCGGGACTGTCAACCAAGAATTTTACGTGAACGAGTGTTTCAATAAACGTCTGCTGCCTTTCCTGAAGAAACACGGTTGTTCCGTACTGTTTTGGCCGGATTTGGCATCTTGCCATTACGGTAAAAAGGCCATGGAGTGGTACGCCGCCAACAACGTGCAGGTGGTTCCCAAGGACAAGAACCCTCCCAACACGCCAGAGCTCCGCCCAATTGAGAAATACTGGGCTATTGTCAAGCGGAACCTAAAGAAGACCAAAAAAACTGCTAAGGGCGAGCAGCAGTTCAAGGCAAACTGGCTTTCTGCGGCGAAGAAGGTGGACAAGGTGGCTGTACAAAATCTGATGGCAGGGGTCAAGCGTAAGGCCCGGCAATTCGGATTTGGAAAAGCGGAAGCCTAATTGAATATTTTTCCTGAATTTTATACTAATTGAACTTGAAAAAGAAATTTAATTTGATTTTTTAAATAAACGATTTCACCGATTTACACGCGTTTTCCCTTGGCCAAATTTTGACCGTATCACCCTTTACATTTGTTTTGCACAAAGTTGCTTGAAATTATCTCTGCTACAATTTTGCTAATCATAATATATCTTTATTTTCAAAAATTAAAAAAAAATATATATCTTTTTGAATTTCAAATTATTTTTTTGAGTGGCCCTGGACCACTGTGCAATTTTTGATTAATTTGTTCACCTATTTTCAAAACAAATACAAGCCCAATAGCTACATGTACTGACTGTTTTTATCATTTACCATCAAATGCAATGCCTAGCACTTCAATCCAGTGTAGGTGAATTGCGTTTCTTTTGAAAATCTTCGCTATCACATACGAGTGAAATCAAGAACAACATGTGAAAAGGGCATATAAGCTTTTTGTAAACAAACTTTCTTATGCCTTTTTTTCGCTACCTGCATGACACTCACGCAAACCATCAACATCACCCGGTAGAGGAAAGTTTTCCCTTCTTGATGATATTGTTGGTTTGCGTGGGCGACCCTCGGTTGGCGATAAAATGGCTTACAAAGGTTTGTTTACAAAAAGCTTGTATGCCCTTTTCACATGTGGCTCTTGAAATAACCAAATGATTGTTGATATTCATCAACTCTTGAGCACAGACAAACAGACATAACACATTGAATATTTCTCACTGTAAAACATCGTTGCTTAAACATTACCGCCATCTGTTGAGTACACTGTGGTGGGCACTACGCTGAACAGATGGCGGTAGTGTGTAAACGTCAAACGCAAGGGAATTGACTATGCGCGCCACAGGTGGTGGTACATCAAATTCATTTTGGCAAAATTATTATGTCGAATCCTATTGATCACAGAGTCTAAAAGCTCGATATTATCATCAATTCGGCAGAAGGCAATAATCTTCTATCGATTCGATTGTGAAAACCAAAGTAACACGTTCCATAACGTTATATTTGTGTCAAATAAAAAAGTAAAAGGTTGTATCCAAGACACGACCGTAGATTTGACGTAGGATTACGTGTATCACGGTATCAATATTTGGCGACTGTGTTAGGGAAATCGATTTTTCCCATCACAGAAACACCTCTGATGACAAAATTACGCATTATGGTGCACAAATCACACGGAATTTTGGGTTTATTAAATAAATAAAAAAAAAGCAAAAGTTGATTGGAGGAATTTCTTGCTAAAGTTTTCCATTCGTGATGAATCATATAAATTGAAAATTGTTTTGTTTTTTTTTTGTAGCGTCCTGGAGAAAACCTTACCTTAATTCGAAGTGTTTCTGGTAAATTGACAAGGTCATGTGGTATTCGGTCGATAAATTTTAAATACCACTATTCCAATACTGTCACGCATTCGACCACAAACGTTTGGTTGCTGGGTACATTATCAAAGAGTTTTGGTGGTCATGTGGCTGGCGGCAGCAAGGCAAGAGAACGTTCAATGAAAATGAACTCTTAAACAAAAATAATTTATGGTGGTCCTGAAAAGAACCGTTTTGTCGTGATTGTTGAGTAATGCTGAGCTATTAGAATGTTCAACACAGATGAGCCTGGTGAGATGTATGTTGTTTGGAAATGGGTTAAGCGCTTGGCATAGATGGTCCACAGAAACTCACGAATAGCTACTGATTCCGATCAGTAGCGGTACGGTTTCTTCCTCCTTCGGTGAATGAACGCTCACATGGGCTGCAGCTTGCTGCTTGCAGACAGCCTTTTGTTGTGTACTGGGGAACAATGTTCAACGCCACGCGCTGAAAGCCCTGCTGCTGCTGGTGATGATGATGATGACGACCGACCAGACACCACCACACACGATGATTGAATGAGCACCGTTCAGTGAGACTGGATGGAATTCAATTTTGAAATCTGTGTTAGGGAAACCACTTTTTGCAGGCAATCGGTGATAATTTTGTTCACCATTGCAGCAGTTGGACATTTGTGTGATTTTCAATAGTGACCTATTGAAAATTAATAATATATTCATCTTAACCGATTTGTAGAAAAAATTCCAATCGATTGGCTTGTTATTAAAATCCATTCGCTATTGACAGAGCTATATGTGGTCAAAACCGGACCACTTTTCGTAAAGCACTCGATTTTGTTTTTTTTTTAATTGCACCCCCAATATGTTGCCGAAAGACGTAATCCTACGTCAAAAAAATCAATTGAATTTGACTCTCATAATCACCCCTTCTTATTTGTCTTCTTCTTCATCTTCTTCTCATTTCAAGCTTATTGCTTATCGCATATTAGCTTATTGCGTGCTCTCAACTTAGTGTTCTAGATGCACTTCCATAATTATTAATTTACAGCTTTCGATGCCTGTACCATGTTTGCATTAGTATAATTGTGTGGCAAGTACAATTATACTCTATTTTGCATCTAAAAAAATCCTAAACCGAACCGGAAATTGCATGGTCTTTTTTTGTAGCTGCGCCTTTACCGTCTTAGCTAAGGGAGGCCGCCACCAAAACGATTATGATTATTGATATGACAATAACACAAGCGACAATGAATATGCATCCAAGAGAGAACAAAAACAAATGTTGACTTCGAAACCCTGTGCCTTGATGAAGATAATGTTGCCTTGTCAAAATTCAAATTGATGCAGGTATTTAGTTAATCTTTTAGGGCTGCCTTGATTTTCAGCTAATTTGTGTATAGAAGGAATGATTTTTATCAGCACTGGCTTGCCGGGCATTTTCTTTAACCACTTTTTTTCCATCTCAACAGTTGTCCATGAACCACTTACTCTCTTCAGCTTAGGGTTACCATATCAAAAACATGAAAAGGAGGACATTTCATTTGAGGTTTGGAGACTAAGGAGGACACTGATTGCTTTTCTTTACATTGAGGACAATGAGCTTTTATTAAACGTTTTAATAATATGTGTACTATCATAAAATTTGATGATGCATGGTCATTATCGGTGTCATGTCTTGTTTTTTTTGCTAAGGAATCCAATTTTGACTGACAAAGGGGCGCGCCTTTGGAGGGTGTTTCAACATTCCGAAGGGTATAAATAGCGGGACCTTTCAATTAGAATCGATTCCTTGCGATAAAGGCAAGAATGACAACTGTATCAAAACCGAATACTTCATCATTTCTCAATAGTGATGGAGTAATACGACATGCACTAAACTAAGGACACGGGATATACTACAATAGATCAAATTACTGGTCGCAGTGGTTTTATGTCCCGAACAGAGGAAAAAAAAAAAAAAAAAAAAAAAGAAAAAAAAAAAAAAAAAAAAAAAATCATAAAATTCATGAATTGGAAAGGTTCAATTGAGATAGTTCATAACTTTTAGTCGTTACCAATTCAATTCATCGTCTCGTTATACTTTTGAAAAATGCATCAAACTAGCCTTCAAAATTCATTTTTGATACTTGGAAATGATCTAGTCTAGCTGATTTGCATGAAAACTACAGCTTTACAACCTTGAGGTGATTCCTTGTAGAGTCCACAAATGGCCACCATGTAAAGGGTGTCCACGATGAAATTGCCACACTATGAAATTGCTCTAACTTTTTAACCGTTGGGTAGAATTTAATGAAAATTTGGGTGGATTTAGTTCATAGTGCATTATTTACATCCTGCAAGTTTTAAAGTCCTGTGATCAAAACTCGCGGAAATGGAGTCGAAAGAACAGCTCGTGCGTGATAAAATCTTGCGCATTTATCACGAGAACAAGGATCTCTCGCATCGTTCCATCGCTAAAATGTTGGGAATCGCGAATTCCACGGTGTCGCGAGTGATTAAGCGGTTCGAGGAACGGTTGACCACCGATCGGAAGCCCAGAAGTGAAGGAAAAAGTATTCCGTACAACACCAAAAATCACAACCGCGTAGTTGGGGCCTTCAACCGAAATCCGAACGCCTCCGTTAGGGATGTGGCTAAGAAGCTGCACCTAAGCCGAAGTTTTGTCCAGAAGGCCAAAACTAAGGCTGGGCTTCGAACGTTCAAGGTACAAAAGGCCCCTAATCGAAACGAGAAGCAGAACAAGTCCGCCAAAACCCGTGCCAGGAAGTTGTACCTCAACATGCTGACGAAATTTGAATGCTGCATCATGGACGACGAAACATATGTGAAGGCCGACTTCAAACAGATCCCCGGCAACCTGTTTTTCACGGCCAAGGATAAGTTCAGCGTTCCGGAGCATGTCCGCACTCAGAAGATGTCCAAATTTGCGAAGAAATTCCTGGTTTGGCAAGCCATCTGCACGTGCGGGAAGCGGAGTGCACCTTTCGTGACCCAGGACACGATGAACGGACAGGTGTACATAAAAGAGTGCCTCCAGAAGCGGCTGCTTCCTCTCCTGAAGGCCCACAACGTCCCAACAATCTTCTGGCCGGATTTGGCCTCATGCCACTACTCCAAGGACGTGCTGAAGTGGTATGCGGACAATAAGGTCAATTTCGTGCCGAAAATGTTCAACCCTCCCAACACTCCGGAGCTCCGCCCCATCGAGAAGTACTGGGCGATTATGAAGCAGCACCTTTTTAACCGACCTAAGGTAGTGAAGACAGTCGAGGAACTGAAGAAAGTATGGGTTTACATGCAAAAAACGGTTGATTCACAGGTTGTGCAAAATCTTATGGCCGGGGTTAAGGCCAAGGTGCGGGCATTTGCGTATGGACTGTAAATAAAATACGAGTAAAATGGTAAAATGAAGTTTAATAGTTATTTCTCAATCCCTGAAAAATTGATGGCAATCGGATGAAAACTCGAATTTTGCGAATCAATTTTGTGGGTGGCAATTTCATCGTGGACACCCTTTAGGCTATACATTAGACTGATGCAAAATAGAAATTTTCGCTCCACAGTTCTCAAACGGTTCCAAATTGGGCCCTGATTAGCCTTCCAAAATTTGAACTTATTTAGTGAGAAACTGACTTGGCACAAACTATTTGAAATTTATATGGGAATTACTATGGAAAAACCATAATTTCGGTTCATATCTATCTCAAAATTCACCAGTTCAGCTCAGCTATAACTTTGTTAAAGACCGCCTTTCGATTAAATGTAAGGAACGAAAATTATTAATGATTATGCACAATCAACTGTTAAGCAGGCAACATTGGTGATTCTGTCACGTAGAATAGAGGACAAAAATCATGGCTACTATGTCACACTGCAGAATACAGTGTTGTCTATAATACAGTTGCTTAATCTTGCCAGAAGATTATCAATCTCTTAAACAATTAATAACTATTTAATTTGACGTTTGGCTGAAAAACGGTTTTCTGAAAAGTTGTAGCTGAAAAAAAATCCCATAAGAATAGTTATAGAATTTATTAACAGTACCATATTTAAAAAGGCTAGAAGACAATGAACAAAAAGTATGACTTTCCCATAGTAATTTCCAAATAAAATTCAAATGGTTTGTGCCAAGTCAGTTTCTTATCAAATGAGTTTAAACTTTCGGAGGCTAATCAAGACCCGATTAGAAACCGTTTGAACACTGTGAACTTTGTTCTGAATCCTTTGAAGTGCTTTTTTGCTGGTACTGCAACAACAAGACCATGGCACAGCGTAAAGCATGGCCGGTCTGAAAACTTATTTAAATATTAGAAGTTTATTCGTCAGGCAAAGTTTGGATTTCCTGTTTATAAGAGGATACAAACATTTTATAAATTTGTTATATTTGGCTTGACTGCCCTCAATGTGATCTTTAAAAGTTAATTTTTGGTCAAGTATTAATCCAAGATATTTCACTTGGTTTGACCAGGAAATTGGAACTCCGTTCATAGTGACTATGTGACTACTACTTGGTTTCAACTAATTTTACCATTGATTCAGCAAAGGACTCTGCCATAGTGGGAGCGAAGAGACTCGCTTAGCGTTCTATACATAAAAAAAAACTATTTTTGATATTATTCCTTACATTCGATTTTACGCTTCGCGTGCCTCTTTCGTCTCAATATGGCAGCGGCCTAAACAAAACACTGAAAATCCCATAGAACCAGAACGTCAAAATCGAACACATCTTAGATTCAATCTGTGTTGCTATGTTCCATTTGGTGATTTTTAACTTAAATTTGACAGATAGGAAATTTTCAAATAAACCTGCTATTGTACAAAAATTATTTCTGGCGGATCAGGAATCAATTTTGACAAACACCTTCTCGAAAATCATACGATTTTCGAACATTATAATTTATTTTCGAAATGTCAAATTCTAGTAAAATAAATTATAGTGTTTGAAAATCCCTCTGTTATTGTCCGATTTTCCAGAAATTGTTTGTCAGAATTAATTCCTGGTTTGCTTGAAATAAGTCTGGTCAAATATAAGTTAAAATTCACCAAATGAACCGCAGCCTAAATGTAGGGGGGTTGACAGTTGTAGTATAGTCCTAGTCCCACTATCGGTTGGCATTTACCAGATAAGATGAGGTTGCAACATAATTAAACAAATAAGCTCTGTAAACAACGCTCTTTGAAGACAATTTTATGAATATGTTACTGGAAAAAAATGTAAGGTTTAAAAAGGAAGACATTTTCGGGCAAAAGAGGATGTAGAAAAAATATTGAAAAAGGAGGACATGTCCTCCTTTAGGATACCATATGGTAGCCCTACTTCAGCTTGATGTAAAATTGTAATTATTTTTAATGTTTTTGTAAGGTTTTTTTTTTGTTTTGTTTTAAGATGATAGGGTAGAGCGCTACTTCGTCGTAATTGCCCATTTCCGTTCTATCGATCAGAAAAGATCAATAATAGCAATTATTTCACCGTGCACAAATCAATAATAGGTTTGTTCCGATGCGTTAGTTCATTAGCTACAACATAAATCCTGTTAGAGCGCATTGTATGAATATTTACGCTCATTGTTCTCAAAACAAAAGAAGCGCTCCTAGCGAATCCCCTTTTTCTACGTTTATCCATAGGACGAAGAAAATCTAATGGCGTTTCAATGCGTTAGGACGGAATTGAAACTCGTAGAACGAATTTAGAATCAAGAAGCAGTGTTAGATTTTAATCAATATCTCAACAATTGGTGACTCTTTATCAAATCCAACGGTACGTATGGAAAGGTGAATAAATTTAGAAGTCATTTTTGAGAGAAATATTCCATTTTTTGTTTAAACTCGTTCAGAAGAGTGAGGTGAAGCGCGGGGTGTGCTTAGTATTTAGGACGGAAATTAGATCAAAAACCCTACCTCGAAAAGAGCGCCAACTATGCAGATTTTATTTATGGTCTGTATCCACATTAATCCGGACACCTTAAAATCACTGTAACTTTATGCACTTTGCAATATGCACGTAGGAGTGAAACATTTCGCTGAAGTATAGCTGGGTGTCATTGATTAAAAAGACTACGATTGGTGTTTACATTTCATGTTTTTTTTGTTTGCTGTTGTCTGATGACGGCTAAGACCATGGTTGGTCCATTTCATGTTTAGTGTTCAAGATGGCGACGAATGAAAAACACGTGCGCGAGCGGATTTTGTACGGACGTAATGCAAATCCTGACTTGTCAATACGAGAAGTTGCAAAAAATTGGATTAACCTAAATCCACTGTTCACGGTGTGCTCAAATCATCTTCGGAACGTTTGACGGTCGAGAGGAAACCGAGAAATGATAAAAACATTGGACGTGCTGATCCTGTCATGGAGCGGAAAACCCGAATCTCTCTGTTCGAACGGTGGATCTAAAATAGGAATGTAACCAGGTTTTGTCCAAAAATCAAAACAGCGTTTGGAGCTGAAGTCGTATAAAGTAAAAACAACGACAAACAGAATTTGACAGCAAAATCACTGGCTCGACGTTTGTACTGCGAATATTTGGCGAAGATTTCATGCGTTGTTTAAGGACGATGAAACTTATGTCCTGGAGGCATTTCAAGCAGCCAGTGCTGAGATTTGTCATTGTCACTGACAGACTTTCGCGCGATATTGACTAAATTGTTCGTCACATAGTCACTGACAGACTTGATCCTCAAAAAAACCTTCGTCAAAATCTCATTCATTTTTTCGTCAATGACAAACCCAGACAACCAGAGTGCACGTATATTCAAAGTCGTTTTCGTGATATACAAACATATATACAAACGAATAAGTCGCATAAAATACAAAAAAAATGGCTTATACGTACAAAAGTGGAGGCCATATAGGTGCATATTTTCGTTTAATTTTAAACGAGTTGATTTAACATCATATACGATTGAATCTGTAATAACAAATTCATTTTGAAAAGTCTTACGATGTAATCCGATTTAATTTGTGATACAGTACGACGGAAAAATGAGTCATCGCATATAAGTCGGAAATTTGCATTCTATACGATTTAACTTAAACATAATCCGAGGTATGCCATTCTTATATGCGATTTTGACTTAAACTGTAGCAATTTACGATACTGTCTGTACATTGTTATACGACCAGGGTTGCTTCCACTCACTAGCTTTAAAAAATTGTTTTCCGGGATTATGAAATCATTTGAACCGAGAATGGTAACTAGTACTAGTAAGTTACAAGAAAAGTTTGAAAACAACGTGTTTGATACATAAAACCTGTCATTATTACTTTCAGTGCGTCACAATCAGCGATGTGACGATTCGTGAGCGCTCACTCTGAGTGAACGCTCACGGGTCATAAATTCACTGATTGTGACGCACTGAAAGTAAAATTGACAGGTTCTTTGTGTCAAATACACACTTTCCAACCTCTTCTTGTATCTGACAAGTACAAAATATCATTATAGCATCCAATGATTCCATAAATTCAAAAAACATTCTTTAAGGCAAAGGGAGCGGAAGTAACCCTGTATACGACTACTGGTTGTCTGGGAAGATTCACCTGGTAACAAAAAGTGTAATTTTGTACATTCTGTGTCACATTATTGTTATCCAAGTAGCTCAGGACGTAGATACTTATTCACTTAATTGAATCCATGTTATTGTTTTGCTCAAGTCATTTAATTTCGTTACAAATTTAGCTAATAAATAAATCTGCACATGTTCGCCACTGACAGCATTGTCATTGACAATTGACATGGTTTGCCTTGACTATGACTGCTGGCTCCAATGAGTGACCAAAGCAGAATTGTCAATATCACCGTGTACTGTCGAGATTTTGCAGCACTGCAAGCAGCTTCCAGGGCTGGCTATTCTGCTATGGCTAAAAATGCTACAGCTGAGTATTTCAGGACGAATAAGGCATCGAAATTATCCAAAAAATACCATTTTTGGCAAGCAATTTGCACGTCTGTACGAAAGAGTGAATCTGTCGTCACTGCAGGCACAATCAACAAAGAGATTTACAAGAAACAGTGCCTGCAGAAGCAATTGTTACCTTTCATCAAAAACAACCAAGATTGCCCCGAATTACGTCCAATCGAGAGATATGATAATGATGGTCCCACCTCTTACCCCTACAGTGGTTTGAGCAGGGCGATTTATCTTTAAGATAATTAAATATGACATTTTAACCGGGTTAGCAAACAAAATCGAACTGGTTTCAGTTACAGATATAAATTCCCTCTAGAGTTTACAGCTGCTGCACAGCGGTATAAATGTGGAAAATTTCAGGCGTCAACCTCTTAGTTTGCCTTTTTGTCCCCTAAAATATTCATAAGTATTACAAGCAATCAAGAGTTAATGAACAATCAACAAAGCATCCTATTACACAAGCAACCCCGCAATCTGATGCTATCATAATTTTCGGCAATGTCAGGAATGCTCACGAATCCCCAACATTTGCCAGAAAACTTACTACTAACTCATGGTATATTCAAGCTTATTTCAAAATTGCATTTTTTTATCAAATGTCGAATTTAGTCCTCTATATCCATAATACGTGCGCGAGGCTATTAGTCCTCTGCTATTAAATCAAATATTAAGAATCCCTCATCATCATCGTGGTGAACAAAAATAGTTTTTAGTTAAGATACGTAATTTGTTATTTCATAAAAAATCACTGGATAACTGTTCAAACGAAAGTTTTAACGTGTTAAATGCAGTGTCTTTTAAATTATTTAAGTGTTACCGAACGTTTGATATGTCTAGGCATCTAATTGAAAACATTTATTCCTTTAAAATATAATGAATTTTGTGAAGCGCTAGTCAAGAAATGTGGTGTTCTTATTTCAGCCGCGTTTCTAGTATTATATCTATGAAAGCCACTTCCTCTTTCAATTCGATCACACAAATATCAAGGCAGCAAACCGTTAACTACTTTAAAAATGAACACCATAGTCAAATACACAATTCTTTGCTTCAACGACAACCATTGTAAGACGTCTAGCATCAAAGTTGAGGAAGTGAAACCATTACATCTCAAAACCAAACGCATTATTTTATTCTACAAGCGCTGTTATCTCGATATTTGTGTTGCATTGGACAGAAATAAAATAGAAGGGCAAAGTGTAGATGAGGAGAGATTGATTTGTAAAGCTGTATTTTACTGGCAAAAGTTAAATCGTTTTTTAGTCGACATAGAATTCTATACTTCTTGGCAATTTTCTTGATGACATTGTCAGTGTGAGAGTTGAACCTAAGTTTGTAATCAATAATCACGCCAAGATATTTAAGCTTCCAAACGCGATCAATAGTCTCATCATCAATTACAACAGAGAAGTTCTCATTTAATCGATTCCGTGAAATTACCATAAATTTAGTTTTACTTGTATTCAATTTCAACTGCTTATACTTCAACCATCTACTTAGAGAACGCAAATCTTCATTCAAGTGTAAAATGGCATCATCTAAATCCTTAGCTGAAATGAATGTCGCAAAATCGTAAAACATGTCGCAAGTCATTAATATACATAATAAATAACAGGGGTATTACCCTGGGCACTCCAAGGTTATTCCCCACGGGACTGAAAACAGAATCATTAAAAACAGTCCGTTGAGTTCTGTCAGACAAATAGCTTCCAAACCATTTATATGCTATTCTCGTAATTCCAAAGCGATTGATTGATCTTAACAATAAGGGCCTAGAAATTGTTTCAAAAGCACGTTTAAGATCCAAAAAACAGCAACAATCGAATCTTTACACTCCAAGTTATTTTTCCACTTCGATAATACCAAATTCAATGCAGTTTCACAATTCAACGCGGTTTCACATATTGGGCTCTGATGAAGCAAAAGCTTTCTAGAAAGAAACAAGGAATCAAAGATTTCAAACACTTCCAACAGATTTGGACAAAGATGGCCACCACAGTATTTAAGGAGTCTGTACAAACCCAAATGAATGGAGCTAAGCGCAGAGTTCGAACATTTTGTGCAAATACCGAATAACTATGTTTTGACTTCGTGAATTTTCCATGAATCTGAAATAAACAACTACAGTTGAAATATAGTTAGTTAGTTAGTTAGTTATTTTTATTAAGGAGCCTTCATCCGAACGCTGGTTCGTCTCCGGTACCAATTGAATTGAAATATAATGCGAAATTTGTGTTTTACCTAAGTTTTAATGTGTCCTAATTATTGTTGATACAGACCTTACAGTTTAAAATTCTATTCGCAATATATTGCGGGCAACACACAAAATGCAATGGAATAAACTGTACTTAAGGTTTTGATACGTGAACAAAGTAGATTGTCCTTATACACTTCAAAATTACACCATAATTGTCGCGAAACATCAACATGAATGTTTGAAGTATAGTTTCGATACGCTACTTATTATCAAAATTTGGAAAATTTCTTGGTTAAAAGCTACCACAATGTTATGTCCGGTTTTTCATGAACTTCTCTGCATGTTTCGATGAAGTACGATGGAAATTTCCAAGTCTTTTGGAGTAATTGAACATATCCTAAATGAGTACCTCCCTTACTCTCTTGCACTCGGTTAATTGATTGTTATACGGATGTTTCGCTGATTGCCATTCACCTGGTCTTTGCCTAGCTCCAGTCGTTTTCGAGATCCATTGTCAACGATCGATGCAAATTTATAATAGAATCTTGCATTTCCCAGTTGGGTGTAGTTTGCCAACAACAGTCTTTTAATGTACACAGCAAAAAATAAATTTTAATATTACATCCAAGAGGATGCATGTCGAAAATCTCACGTAATTTATATGGCCTCAAAAATAAACAAATGCAGTAAAAGCAGCGTAATGTCTGTTCATGCATTGTATTGATGATAATTTTGTCCTTTTTGGCAAGTAATTTTACACCATATTTTTGACATGATTGAACTGCATCTACTTTGATGTGATATTAAAATTATTTGTTTGCTCTGTTTGATTAAGGCGTTATACCCAGTCAGGAGATCAACAAAAGCGATCCTTCACGTTATTTTTTTCAAATTGTGTCTACATTTACTAAATGAGTATTTTTTGCATTTTTATAAGTCAATATTAAAGTAAATTTGCAAAAAATATTAATTTTTCATTCTTCTACGGCCGATTTCCGAGAGAACCTCAACAAGATTTTTTTGATATCGGAATATCAATTTGGAATAAAATGGCGGCTTCTCAAAGCGAAACCTTATTGTTGACGAAGTATTATATGATAAATGGTAATCATTGATCCTAAGATTAGAAACTAAAAAATAAAGTTTAAAATCTTGTGCGAAAATTTGAGCCTGATCGGTCCAACCGTTCCTGATATATTTTGGCAACCGACATGAAAAACATACACACTGAATTCAGATCACCGAAGTCAATTTAACATTAGCCGATTTTGTTGATTTCTTAAGCGTAACGTTCAATACGCTTAAGAAATCAACAAAATCGGCTAATGTTAATTTTTATCATTAAATCGTTTAATCTCCAAAGAAATAGCATGTAAACAAACCGGTTATACAGTACCCGATTCCGAATTGTGAGTCTGCTACTGAAAACTGTAGCACCGATATCAACTAATGTAAACCGAAACCTGAGTGAACAGTTTTTGGTGAGACAACATTATTTTGCTGGGAGCCCGATTGGAGGGAAAATGTACAGTTTACTCGAGAATATGTTACTACTTTACCGAAATGAATAACCTGGGAAAACGAATGCTGACTAGGAATAACCCCTTATATGCACTTACACATCTAGATCATCTACAACTTATCCAGAATAAGATGTTAAACGGTAATTTTTAACGTCACATGAAATCGAATGTACTCTCCCATCGAAATTACATAAAGCCTTTAAACGCTTTGCTATACTGTTCAACAGACTGAATTTCATTGAAAATAAATAAAAATCCCTAAATATTTGCGATTCTATCAAACGCCGTGGGACTTTAAATCAGTTGATTGGAAAATTAGCATCAATATAACCACGAGGGTACTACACGCCAAAAAAAAAAGCGTCACCGCATTTGCTTTTATCTTTATGATAATGACTTCAACACGTCATCGCCAATGAGCACACACACTGGTGGCATTCAGTCTGCTGACACCATCATGACCACCACCGCCACTAACAGCAGCAATGGATAAGGTCACCGGCAACGTCCAGTGGGATTTTTCCCATCATATGCATTTTTTTCGCCGTCCTTAGTCATGACACACCGGGCGACAAGTGGGAACCACCCAGTGCCGGGTGCCGGAGATTCCCATAATTACTGTCATTAAAATAAAAAAAATATTTTTCCCTCACTCTGTCTCTGTCTCGCATGGTGCTGCCTGTTGCCTCGTTCGCGTTTTGATGGTGAGATCCCTTTCAGAACTGACACTGTTAGCTGTTTGTTGACCAGCGTGCCTCGAGAGTGACAATCATAAACACATGTATATTTTCGTAGTGAACCACTTCTAGTGGTGGTCGATAGTTTCGTGGCCAGAAATTCAACCACATCCCGACCCTAAAGAACCCTTTGATCGACGGGTTGATTGAAATCGATCATCGTTCTGCTCGGGGCACACATTTGAAATCACGGATTCACCCTTCCATCCATCACAGCTCGCTTCCAGGTGCGGCGGCCACTCCAAAACTGATAAGACATCGTCGCTAGGTCATTACGACGCGTGTCGTCGGGCTCTAACAAAGTTTTCACTGTTTGCGATTGATATCTAGCCAATTATCGTTCACATCCACCGCACATTGCTGGTTGGATGTAGTGGCTTCCGTGATTTGACTAGGGCGGTGCATTGAGTACTAACGGAACGACGGTAGTGTGGTGGTGGCAACTGATAACAACAATCGACAACGCACGGGCGCGACGAACACACGGAAGCTGCCAGTTGTCAGTAGGTACCTAGCTGCTGACGGATTTCATTGTTGCTGATGACATAGATATCGATAGGACATGACACAAATTTGATTTGAAGCTGTCAGCAGGGCAACAGCAATTAAATAGTCGTTTATCATCGTTTCGGAAGGCTTATCATTATGTTAGGTTCGGACGGAATTTGATCGATATTTTTTTTTGTACGGGTACAATTTATATAATTTTGTAAAATTGGTATAGCGGATTTGTGGACAATTCAGTTTAGTATTCACAAAATAAATGACAAAGTCATTCAATGTTTCATCTTCTTCTTCTTCCTCGCATTTCAAGCTTATTGCTTATTGTGTTCTAGATGCACTTCCACAGTTATTAATTGAGAACTTTCGATGTCTGTACCATTTCTGTATTAGTATAATTGTGTGGCAAGTACAATGACACTATGCCCAGAGAAGTTGAGAAATTTTCCAACCAGAAAAATGCTAAACCGGACCACGAATTGAACCCAGTCACCTCCAGCATGGTCTCGTTTTGTAGCTGCGCATTTACCGACTGAGGCCCAAAGTGTTTCATACATCCTCTGTAATGTTTCTTACTAGAAAAGGTATGGTAGTATTTACAACAGTCACACAAGCAACTTTTGCTTGAATCTACATTTTTGAACAAAATTTCATCAGGTCCAATTAATTAGTGGGAATGCACTATATACATAAAATAAACAAAGATTAGACTGTCCAACTACATTGCAGAATCGGTATATACGGTTATTTATCACAGTTTCAGCATATCTTATTAACAACACTGTAAGAGAATCCTGCATTCTCTGGTTCGGTACACAAGAAGTATAACATGTTTAAATTACACCTCCCGCTTTCCTTTTATTGTTCAGTTAAAAACTCACATACCCAAAACTATTAATTGGCAGTAAAACAAAGCAACGTTCCTGACCCAGCTCATCATGCTGTTGGCCAGTTGGGTACTTCAGCTCAGACAAAGACAAAGACACGACGGACGTTGGCTCAGATCACACTTGGCGGACGCCCCATTACCATGTATGCATAAGCAGCTAATTACTACGCTAAACAGCCGCGAAGAATGCATATATATTAATTAAGTTAATTACATATTTATCAAAGAAACAAATCCCGCGCACTTAAATCTCGAATGCGTGAAGAGCAATGGCACCACCACCGGACTGAAAGAGCTCTGCGGGAGAGCTGGGGGTTGACGCAAGAATCGTAGGCTTAGCCCCAATTCGTCCGTGAGAGATGGGCGGTGGTTAATAGTCCGTAGATACAAGGGCTTTTCCGAGGCATGCTTTAAGTTGCGAGGAGGAAGATCCGTTTGCTGAGCTGGGGCCGGTTATTTATACCAGAAATATGCAAACGACTTGTGCTGCGTCGTCACTGAAACGCGTACCTGGTCGAGGCTTGGGGGAGTGCGAGAAGATGTTATCTCCGGAAATGCAGCTCTCGGTTAATGGGTTTGCATTATTTTGCTGCCCGCGGGAGGAACTTGCGTACGGGGAACAACAACAACAACAACGACAACCGCAGTTTAATGCGCGATAGTTCTACGTCATTTGATGGGTGCTTTCAAGAGTAAATTTTCCTCTGTTTCACACGTCGTTTAGATAAGTTATGGGTACTTGCCGGGAACCGGGAAGACACGGTTCGGTAAACAATGCTATCTTTTGAAGAGGGGTTTTTTTATGAAAGGGTCTGACGACAGCATCTCAGGGGTCTCCATTGTTGTAAATTAAATGAAATCAAGAGGCTCAGTCCTGGGGCCAAATTATGCAACCACAACGAAACGGCTTTTCCATACAAGCGTTCATACAAAAAAACGCTTCGTTTCGACTTCCGCGATGAGGTGTCTGATTTTTGTAGTTTTAGCGTTAGCGATTGGATATTAGCGACACTCACGACTCTTATGAAATTCTCTGTCAGACTAATTTCAGGAATAATGCTGGGGAGTAAACATTGATTCCAATCTGAACAAGAATTCCAGAAGCATGACTGTCGCTATTCCTGGCCACGGCCATCTTTACCATAACTAGGGATGGGAAGGAAATTTTGATGTATTACTTACTTAACGAGAGGCCACCGACTTAGCGACACCCTCATAAGTGCTACGGAGTTGGAGGTTCGGGTAGGGTATTCGGTTAGGAATCGCCCCAAGTTGGCGAATTCAATAAAAAGTATATATTGTTTATGTGTTGCTCATTTTATCTCTCGATAGCTGACTATCAAAAGGAAATATTCATTTTGTTTAGTGATAATATATTTTAAGAGTCCTGACGGAGAGGTTGGGATTAAACCCATGATTTTCTGCTCAGTAAGCAAAAACGATCCTTCTAGGGTCATCGAGCACCTCAGAACCATAACGCTCCGTGACAAAATATGATTGGGTTTTCACTTGGTATGTAACGAACGACTGAAATACGCGTTAATGTAAATAATCTCCGAGGTTGATGGTTAATCTCAAATATTGGATTTGCAATCTTCACGCCGGCCACCGAGCTCCTTATTTCACAAAACAATTACGACCAAGTTCCTGTTCAACTTGCTATTACTACGAAAACAGCTACTCTTGAGAAGGATTTGCTATAGATTTTCAATCAACGCATCTTTCATAAAACTCGAATATTATGTTTTTTACGTACTCGTTACTTCAACCGAATTTGAATACGCTGTATCTTATATTCATACTAAAGCTCTATCTGAAAGAGCTTGAGATTGAACCCATAATGTTCTGCTCGGTAACCAAAACCGGTCGTCGCTAGGCCACCGAGCTCCTTTTATATCAGCGGCGACCTCACAGACGACCATAACAAGTGCTCTTGAGAAGGATTTGATATGAATTTCCGATCAACACGTCTTAAACATAAAGTGGCAGCCATCAAGCACCATAGGTCCTCAATTAATTGTTTGAGACGATATTTGGTAAAGATTGAATTAAATTTAAACAAATAACTGGAAAGAATCTCATCCGAATGATTTGTAATCAGCTGGTCTCCTAATGTTTCATAAGCTTCAAATGCATCGTTCTTCGAAGTTCATCGCTTAAAAAATTATATACATTTCAAAAGAAAGTTAGCTTTATCGCGTCATTATTTTTGTATAAATAATACTGAAGAAAGATGTCGGAAAAGTACACCGAAAAACTAGACGAAAATAATTTAAATCAATAGATCCAATGGCAGTTTTATAACATCTGTGTCACAAATGTTTTGCTGTTAATTCTAAAGCTGCACGATAATCTGATAATTATAACGATACTTCCATATAGTGTTCACTATGTCCTAGGCAGAACCTTCATCATAAATCCCAATCACACACTCCGATCAGTCAAAGGTCAATCAAAAAAATTCACATAAACAAGAAATCAAGGACACCGATAACAAATGCATAAAAGACGTTCTTCAACTGGAACAAACTCACCAAATCCAACGATGGTCGTTGTCATTGTATTTGATTCAAAAATGGCAGAAAACGACGCGGAACTCGTCCAACATATACAAAATTTATAGATTCTGGACATGGCAGAGGGGCCCGAATCCTTCTCCACGATATTCACCGAAAAATCGACATGCATGACCATCATTCCCCGCACATCCTCCACCAGCGCACTATGGGCAAAAATGGGTCCAAAATTACCCAAAATTCAATATCTCAACAGCCCGCTGAATTCCGGTCATGTAAAACAACTTTTCCGAAGGGAAATCATCCGGGAAATCGATTGCACGTGGTCCCATAGACCGGAGAGCCTTGTAGGTATGTGTTTTGGACCATTTTACCCCATTTTCCCCTACTTTTTGAAGGAAATGTTTTTTCCCAGCTCTATTTTTCGTAAAACATAAGCACTTTATGCATGGTTTTAGAATACTATGTCTTTAAACAACAGTTCATAAGATATTAAGGGAATACGGGGTACACTTTATAGGGGAGTAAGGGGTAAAAGTGAACCCTCGCTAAATTTATTTTAATTCATAAAAATGTTGAACGATGCGATTGTTTGAATGACCCCAAAGGTTGCCTGCAATAATAAGATTTTTTTTTTCGAAATTTTAAGGTTAATTGGGGTTAAATAAGTTTTAATTTACTGTTATCTGTTTTAAAAGAGTTTTCACTTTTTTTTGTCTGTATACAGCAAAACGATATAGTGGTTCTCAGAATTGTGTTTAAATTGGTAGTTTTGTTCCTTATCGCAATATATTAGACCTGTATTTTTTTATTTTGTCATTAGGGTGACTATTTATATATTAGGGCGGTAAAAAAAAAAAATTTTTTTTTCGATTTTTTTCTAAAATTTATAACTTTTGAACTGTTTGGCCGATGACGGAACTCAAATTACCAAATAAAAGTTAGTTAAAAGTGTTTTTCAGAAAAAAATATTATGATATTAAAAAAAATGGATTTTGTATTAAAAAACATTGATTGTATTTATTTTTAATGATTTCCATTGTTTGTAGATAGAGGGGACATTATGATTTTATATATTGTTCCATAAAAAATTAGACCTTTTAACTTAACATATAAAAAAATCATGTTTTTCAAAAATGTGTTTTTTGTTTTGTTTTTGAGTTATATATTTTTGAAGTTATCATGTTTTGGGTTTTGAAATTTGATTCAAGTCTCCATGAATGTCATGGTAGTCTAGGATCAGAAATTGTATGGATAATTTGACCATGTTACAGTCGCTATAAATCAATGGAGACGCATGATAGTCTAGTCGCATAGAAGTATTGAGCGAAAACCCAAAACTTGATAACTTCAAAAAAATATAACTCAAAAACGAAAAAAAGCACAATGCTGATTTTTTATATGTTGTGTAGAAAGGTCTTAATTTTTAAGGAAAAATGTAAAATCATAATGCGCCCTCTATCTGTGTACATATCACATATCTGCCTCACTGTTCCCCACAGGCATGTTTTATGAACAAATAGTAAAATAATGGTATTAAACAAACAATTTCATGTTCATCACTTATGATTATAAAACCGCATTACTACGCGATAGTAATAGTCAATTGAATTTAGATTGAATATGCGTTTTGTTGTTAAATTGGCTTGAAATCGATTGCAACAAAATTAAGTCGGACCCCGCCTAAAACGATTTTTGTAAATTTATATATTAAAAAGTGAATATACCTATTGTTCTCAAATTATTTCAAGTGATGTAGCTTGCCAAACTTCACTTTCTAGGAAAATATCATGAATTTTGAACACTTTTATGATCAAGATATTCTCGTTGACTCACTGTACCTGCTCACTGTTGACTACTGTCCCCTATAACTTATGAAATGCTACAAAGTTCTCGGTATTATAAATTAAAATACAGATTTAGGCCCTTGTGGGCCTCTGATCAAAAAGTATATTTTAAAGAATATAAGAATATGCTACTCCTCATCGTCGCTGTCAGTTGAAACATTATCTTCATAATCGGACGACATGTCATCATCTGACGCTGAAATCACCGGAATTTCTTCGTAATCTCCATCATATTCATTGGATGCATAAAACGAGGCCAGTTTTTGGTTAAAATCTTCATCATCTACACGTAACTTCCTGGTGTTCTTTGCATCTAGGTGTGCAAATTTCACGTCGGACCATGCCAGAGCGGTTTTCATCATGTCATTGATACTGTCTTCTGGAGACGTCTTTCTGGCCAAATGCGGCCGAGTGAATTTATACCGTTTATGGCATCTCTCACCAGCTTGTTCATCCACGAAATTCATTGTATATGGCTGTAATCAAGAAGAATGGATGAATATTTTGATAATATTTTTTAACAGATCACTTACTAGTCGCTTCACCATTTCACTCAGGTGTTTATATTTATGGATGCACGGTGGTATTTGTCTAGCATCCGGAAACTCTCTGTCCAACTGCTTCATGATAGCTTTGAATAGTTCCGCAACCTTAGATAACATTTAAAATTGAAACATAAATTATAACATAAACAACCCAAATTTGAGTAGGCTCTACTCTAAATTGAACAAACAAAGTTGGAACTGACAAAATGACAAATCAACAACTTCGTTCGGATTCAGGTCGATGTTTTCCATTCGTCATCTTGTTAGTCTAAACTTTGTTTACCTAATTTGGGGTACCCTACTTTTGACGAATATGAGTAGATCCTTCTCAAATTTGGGTTGCTTAGAAATAGCGTGTGCACCGTGTCGACCCCTCCTATCACACAAAGATTAACATTTTGCCTACGGAATTTTTCAGTGGAGTGAAAGGATAAAAAAACAATCCGGTATGTTTCACGAGATTCGACATTTGCTTATGACATTTTCCTATAGGTGTGAACAGCTGCAGAGTCATTGTCAACGCGAATGGTTTCACCAATACCAAAATAAAGTTATCAAATAAAGTTTGTAGGCCATAATTAGGAACACGTCTCAAAATTATGTCCCTTATGTTTGGTCCATAGTTATAAAGCGTTGAAAGCGTGAAATCTTCTGAATTGGTATTGTGATTCTTAAGAAAAATCCACATAATGCCCAACAACTTATACGCCGATCAGTTGCGCGCCGGGTTGTGCGTCAGCTATCTTGATGAATATGTAAACAAACAAACGTCAAAAAAAAAATCCGTATCGAACAGCAAATTTTCCGAGTTTGTTCTATTCATAACAGTTTCCAAATCCATACTTTCCATAACATTGACAAAATGTATCGAATTAAAGAAGAGGTACTTGGCCGACATGCATCAACCAATACGAAGTATCACGTGCTGTACGAGTTCTATTTCCTGGGCTTGTCCAAATCGCAATTGGCAAAAATGTACGGGAAGCATCACACTACAATTAGCAGCTGGATAAAACGTTATCGCGAAAGTAGATTGGAATTCAACCGCAAAGCCAGAGTATCCTTACTCTGCTTCTTGGGCCAGACAGGAATGAAGAACACGTACTTGACGGAAGGAACTTTCACGAGGGCAAAGTTCTTTGAATGTTGTCGTAGCTTTGCCAACAGTGGAGAAGTTTATCGACACCCTGGACCATAATTCGGTCTGGATCTTGGATGGGGCTAGAATTCACTGCCATCGACGAATAGTTGAGTACCTCCGGTCATTGGGAATCCATGTTATCTTTTTGCCTCCGTATACACCGTTTTTCAATCCAATCGAGTATATTTTTGGATACTGCAAGAAAAAACTACAACGTGTCTACGTAGAAAATAGCTCTTCGGATCTCACAACAACCATTTCTGCGACGTTAAATGCATTCACGAACTTTAACTGCACTCGTGTATTCCGCAAATGCGGATATCAGCCAGGTGGGAAATTCAATCCGGCAAACGGACTAAGTCAAAATATCGAATCATTGGGATTTGAGAATGTACGTAATAAGGATTAATAAACAATAAATCAAAAAATCAAATGTTGTTCACCTTTTTTTATTTCATAAACTCAAAACAAAGAGATGTTCAATAAGCAACAGCTTCAATCAGTTGGTCGTCCCGAATGCGTATGGAATCGTTCGGAATCAGGATCAGCAAATCGTTATTGATGGTCGACATCCAAGCAGTCGGTCACTTCCTCGGCGAGTTTCTGCCCAAAGCTATCTTCAGATACAGCAATACTGCCAGACACATCTGCTAGCAATGAAGTGTTAGTTGCCTGCATCGTTTGCAATGCGGTCAAGCGCAATTGCATCGCCTTAGCATATGTCATAAGCTTATCCAAATCTGCTTGCAGGCCATCCAACAATTGTTTATACCCTGAATTAACATTTTGGGCAATGCATACATCCTGACAAGTGTGATTCAGCACGTTTTGAAAGCATGAGGGAACCGTCTGGAACAAATGTATCAGATGTTGGGGAGGTCCTCGCAACTTCAATTCCTCTCGTTCAAGCGCATCTTTGGTCAGTAAGTACGAAGCCCATACAGACCAGTTGATGTCCGATGAAATGTAGGATAGCTTGTAGAGTTCCTTCAACTCAGTGGACAAATTACTGTTTGCCTGGTTGGATGCTGCTCCTGCTCGGTCACGCTCCTCCGGTTTTATCAGCTGCACTCGCAGTGTTTCGTACATAGCGGTTGAGGTCACCGACTCCGAATAAATGTGCACAAACACGTTAATATCTCTGTTCAGAAATTTCTGCATTTTGTCTGGCTTTTCTAGCAACTGTAATGGTTTAAACGTGCGTTTCGAGGCTTTATCTTGGAAGGAGATGAACTTATCCATATCGCCGACTTCTGGGTTCAAATCATCATTCCAGTGCACGGTAAATTGATCAGCATCTCCAACAGCGAGTGATTCAAACACGGCCTCTCTGCGAATGAACTTTTCACAGTAATCCCATACAGTTTGCATTACCTCCTCAGCTGATTCACAGTTCACTTGCACTTTTCCCACAGAAGGACCTTTTTTGTGGCCCTTGAAGTTTCTGATGAATACAGTTGCTGGGAATCGAAATATTTGTTTTGGCTCCGCTTGTTCACTTTCACTTCCAGGGCTTCCGGGCGAAGCAGAATCCAGTGTATCCTGGAACGATAGTTTTGCCTGCTGCACATTTGATGGTCCTGCTTCTGCTTCCTCCTCCAGAAATTCTACCTCGTAGTCAACCTCCCGTCCCTCCAGTCCTACAAAAGTTGGAGACATATGCATGATGGCACATCTGAAAAAGAAACACTTATTATGAAATGCATTTCATTTGAATTGATACGAAAAATATTTTACCTGCGATTCAAAGCCGACGTCGAACGGGCACAGCAGAAATCAAATGAAGCCGCTAGGAAAAATGAGTTGCCAGTTTGTTTTGTTTTGTTTGGTGAAGGGTAACTGATGGGTTGTTGACTATGTACGATTGCAAGTAATTTTTTTAATTTGTTGATTTGCAACTGTTTTATGTGAAATTATGATTCACTGGCCCGAAATACATATAGGTAATAACGAGTTGAAGCTTTAAGAAGGGTAACGTCAATATTTAAAGACAATTTTTGAAGCAATATAAGATTTCGTTCGAGTCAACTATCAGTCAAATACCCTTGCGCACAAAAGAGTGACAGCTGAGCAAATCAAGCTTTTGCTAGAATTTCTCGGGAACCACAATAATAAGAATGGAAAGCTTCATGCAATGATCAGATTTTTTGATGACCTCCGAAGCGCAGATTTTCGTTAGTGCAATAATACAGCAAAATCATGGCGCCTAGAAATTTAAAAATTAAGACAATTTTACTAAACTTTTTATTTGAAAAAGAGCAATAAATGTTCAAAATGTGTCTCAAATGTAGGTAATTGATTTACGGGTTTGGATTTTGCAGCACATGTGGTATTAGTTTTTTCATAATTATTGTGTGTTATTGCTGAATGAATGAGTTATTTGCTTGATAGGCCGAAGTGAGGGGCTAGGCTGACATTACATCCCGTAACCCTACGTTTCAAAAGAAAGTTTATCGCGTCGTTATTTCTTTATAAAAAAAAAACATACACGCAAGAACCTTAAATGCCAATCAGACACTCCGATCAGCCAAAGGCCAATCACAAAAACTCACAAAATCAAGAAATCAAGGACACTGATAACAAATGCATAAAGGACGTTCTTCAACTTGAACAAACTCCCTAAATCCAACAATGATCGTTGTCCAATGGTGCGGATTCATACATTATGTATTCAAATTGTACTTGATTCAAAAATGGCAGAAAACGACCCGGAACTCGTCCAGCATATACTAGATGTATACATTCTGGACATGGCAGACGGGCCCGAATCCTTCTCCACGATATTCACCGAAAAACCGACATGCATGACCATCATTCCGCGCACATCCTCCACCAGCGATTCCAATCACTGATAAGTCGTCCCTGATTTCTTTAGTTTTTACTAGCAGAAAGTTAAACATAGTTTTTGGTATATGTTCTACCAATGAAATAGTGGAATGGTTTTTCAAACATGAATAACATCGTAAGTTACTTTAAAGTAGTTCATTACAGTCCCATGACTATTGCAACAACACAATCCATGGTCCTATTATGATATACAAGTACTTTTATTGATATTGTTTTTGTTTATTTGCCCCAAGTTTATTAATTTAATCTTCAATCAAAATTTGTCAATTTTATATTTAAAAATTGTCAACGATATAAATTGCAAGCGTATAAAAAGCTGTAACTTTTTAACAATGCTTGAAAATGACTTCAAATTCGCAGTGAATATTCTTTAGTCTTTTTTGAAATCTACGGTTATGCATGGAAATTCGAACGACACGGTTGCTAGGGGCTCACGGAGCTTACCCAATTTTAAAGGCAAATATTACATTAAAAATACTTCGCAGTTGGTCAGAAATGATCAGTGTCTGTTCTTACGTGTTGAACAATGACAAAATAATGTCACACTGGCGCCCCCTGGTGAGTTAATTCTGATCTGTATTCTTTACCATAAAATAGTTCTTTCACCTTCTATCTAGTCGAGATGTTAAGTTAGGGCAAACGATTCAAAGAGCGTTCACTAGCGCCACCTGGTGAGTAAATTCTGAAATAAACTATTTTCCTTAAGATAGATCTTGTCCATCTGAACAACTTTACTGAAGACGGGAACCATCCATATGAGCAGGAACTGTAGCATCGTTGTATAATGTGCCATTTAGTGAGTAAATTCTTTCATACACTATGGACAGTTTTTAAGACTTTGTATTCTTGAACATCTTTGCAGAAGAAAGCAACATCCTATATAGTTGGGATGCCGTGATATAAGCAACTTTAACATCAATATATCCCAAGTAACAATTTTGGTTTTATGCGGGTTCTGTAGACCATGATTTAGACCTGTAGAGTGCTATAAAATCTCTTTAAAGCTTGCAATGTTACTTGGGATGCCACTCTATGGGTATAATTTTACAATAACCACTCCAGAGAAACGTCCCTCGAAAAAATCTGATAATTTTAACTTTTAGCCACTTCATTTTTTTTGTTAATTACTTTATTTGTACAGGCTCAATCGAATAACCTTTACAGAGATAAAGTTATCATTTTCTTTATACATTTAAATGTCTTAAATCTGAAATTAAAGGACTTTACCGATTATTCGCGGTCTTCTCGAGGTAGAGCTCACTAAATATGATTTGAAAATAATTTTTCATTTCAGAAATACATTGAAATTTCGTTAAGATATGGCTGTTTGAATTTAGAGTCAACATAATATTTTTTTTGGCACAGACGAAGGGTTAACACAGCATAACCCAAAGAACAATTTCAGCTTCTTAGTGAAAATGTGCTTAGGTCAATATATATTCGGTTAGTTGTGATGGCTTCTTCTAATGAGTAATAATACAAGATACTGAAGAAGTTTTGCACATAGTACACGAAATACGCGTATCTGTCAAGGATGATCAATGATGGTAGAGGAATTAAATGGAAATTACTAATGCTTCTCTCTTCCTTTAAAATTTTTTGGTTTTATGAGGGCTCTGAGACTTTGAATTAGACTTGTAGAATGCTTTAAACTCTCGAGAAAACTTGCAATATTTCTTGGGAATTAACGTAAAATTAGAGGAGTTCGTGTTTTTCCGGATAATACGAATATTAGAAATGTTTGTCGTGCTCGTTTTTATTTTTCTCAACAACTGATCTTTCGGTAAAGCTAATACACTGAAACCTTCGTTTACGAAGTCTTTTTTTACGCAGTATTCAATTTACGTCCCTCTTTTTACGAAGTAAATCCCAAATTTAGAGGTTTTTTACGAAGTAAATCTCAAATAACGAGTTTTTTTGTGATTTTGGGAAACTGGGATATACTGTGAAATACCTCACAATATGGGTATTGTTGGAATCGGAGTGATGTGTAGGGACCGGAAATCGATGTTTGACGCCATTTTAAAATCCAAGATGGCGGCTTCCGGTTACAGAAAAACTTGGACATTCTACCAAATACCCCACAGATTGGATATTTTTTTTAATCGGAGTGACGTGTAGGGACCGGAAATCAATGTCTGACGCCATTTTGAAATCCAAGATGGTGACTTCCGGTTACAGAAAAACTTGGAAATCTGCCAAAAACCCCCACAATATGGCTTTCTTCTTATTCGCATTTCAAGCTTATTGCTTAGTGCATATTAGCTTATTGCGTGCTCTCAACTTAGTGTTCTAAATGCACTTCCACAGTTATTAATTGAGAGCTTTCGATGCCAATACCAAAGCATGGATTTGTATATTGTGTGGCAAGCACAATGATACTCTATGCCTATGCCCATGGAAGTCGAGAAAATTTCCAACCCGAAAGATTCCCTCGACCGGACCGGGAATCGAACCCGCCGCCTCCGGCTTGGTAATACCGTGCCTTTACTGACTAGGCTATGAGGCCCCACACAATATGGGTATTTTTGGAATCGGAGTGACGTAAAGGGACCGGAAATCAATGTCTGACGCCATTTTGAAATCCTAGATGGCAACTTCCCGTTACATAAAAATATGGAAATTCTACCAAATACCCCAGAATATGGGTATTTCTGAAATCGGAGCTACGTTTAGGGACCGGAAATCGATGGCTGACGCCATTTTTAAATCCAAGATGGCGACTTCCGGTTACAGAAAAACTTGGAAATTCTGTCATACACCCCACAATATGGGTATTTTTGGAAATGGAGTGACGAGTAAGAACCGGAAATTTATGTCGGAAGTCATTTCGAAATCCAAGATGGCAGCTTCCGGTTACAGAAAAATTGGCAAATACCACAACGTCATCCCGATTCTTAAGATACCCATATTGTAGGTTATTTAACATTACTTTTATGTTTTTATGTAACCGGAAGTCGCGATATTGAATTTCAAAATGGCGTTAGACATGGGTTTTCAGTTCTAATAAGTCACCCCGATTCCAAACAACTCATATTGTTTAGGATTTGACAGTATTTCCCAGTGTTTCACCGGATGTTACCATCTTGGATTTCGAAATGGCGTCAGACATGGATTCGCGGTTCACACAGGTCACCCCGATTCCAAATATATCCATATTGTTGTGTATTTAACGGTATTTTTATGTTTTCCTGTTACCGGAAGCCGCCATCTTGGATTTCAAAATGGTGTCAGACATCGATTTTCGGTTCATACACGTCACCCTGATTCCAAAACTACCCATATTGTGGGGTATTTGACAGAATTTCGAAGTTTTTCTGTTACCGGAAGCCACCATCTTGGATTTAAAAATGGCGTCACACATCGATTTCCGGTCCTTACACGTCACTCCGATTCAAAAAATACGCATATAGTGGGGTATTTGACAGAATTTCCAAGTTTTTCTGTAACCGGAAGCCGCCATTTTGGATTTCAAAATGGTGTCAGACATCGATTTCTGGTCCATACACGTCACCCTGATTCCAAAAATACCCATATTGTATTTGACAATATTTTCAAAAACCTCTTTTTACGAAGTAAATCCCAAATAACGAGTTTTCTTTTTACGAAGTAAAACCCAAATAACGAGGTTTTTTTTAACGCACTAATTCGATTTTCGAACAATTTGAACAAAAATAATTTGAAAACACGTTAACACGAAAACACCTTACTCAAATGATAAAATGTTGGCATTGTAGTGGGACTTTTGCTGTTTTTTGCACGATTTTGCAATTGATTTCTGATATTTTCGGAACTCCTTTAAAATTTTTAACAATTTTCTTGCTACTTAAATGGATGTGTCTAGAAAAACGTATTTTTTAAAATTTCTTTGATCTAGTGAAGCTTTAAAAAATCTTCTGATGTTCGCTCAAATTCACTGGAGTTCTCTAATTTCAACAGATGCTTCTGTAATTACCTTAAAGGATCTTACAACTTACCCAAAAACCTAAGAATTTCAGAGCTTTTTATGAGCTCCAACAGAGTTTTTGGAATCAAATTAACTGTGTGGGAGCAATCAGAAAATGAGTTGGTGGTTGAAAATTTTAAGTAAAAGCTGACAAAAACTTCGGAGGAAAATTAAACAAATATAAGAAAGTTAATGAAAGAACATTCTGACTACCGGTATAAGCCATTAGCAATTTCTCGATTCATAGGTAGCCAAAAACGGCAGAGGAATTGGGAACATTAGTCGTTGGATTATCAAGCATAAAACATTGATAAAAAGGAATGTTTTGTATATTGACTAAGAAATTGAGATATTCAATAAGATAAAAGTCTATCAGAAATGTACAGCTGTGTTCAATAAAATAGCAGCGCATGCCGATTTTCATACAAAACGGTCAACTTTGACATGATGTAACTTTGTTAACTTATGATCAATTGAGCTGAAACTTTCGCCAAAGAACTACAAATATGTTCAATTTTACGATTACAAAATATTAAATTTTTGGAAGTACCTGCCGGAAAGTGAGACGCCAGGTAAAACTGTTCAAAATAATAGCTATTTTTTATTTGAAAATTTACGCGCTGCAAATATTTTAAACATTTTTATCTATTATGTACATTTGTTAATTGGGTGGGGATTGTTAGAATTTTGAGAAATGTAAAACTTAAATTTTCAAAATTAAGTTGAAATGAAAATTATTAGTACTGCTGTACGTATTTATTAGTAAAGCTATAAATGACGTAAAAAAAATGTATTTTACACATACATTTCCATACAAACGTCAAAAGATTTGTGAACAGTTAGGAATATCCAAAGGAGTTTACATTTTGGGAGGCTTATTTGGATCCCAATTTGAAACAGTTTGAGCACTGTGGATTGAAAATTTCCAATTTTGTATCAATCTAATGGACTAGAGGCCCTCCCTAGTCATATTTATTCATCGAAATCTTTATATATGGATTCCTCATTCCTTCAAATTTAAGACGATTACGCTCCCAACTTAATATTGTCATAAGTGCCTAGACATAACAGGGAGATACTATCAGTTACTAAATCATGACGGTATTGACAAAACAGCTTTCAGCGCTTTCACGAAATGAAAATTATCTGTAATTTTTCAGTGACAATGCAATCAGTGACAAATATGTGCATGTTTCGTTTTCAACTAAATGTCTAACAAAATCAAATTAATTATGTAAAATAAACCCATAGAGTCGCGACAGTAAACACGCACCTACGTCCTCAGCTGTATTTATAACAATAATGGGAACGAGAATTTACAAAATTAAACTTTTTTTTTACCAGTTGGAACTTTGTCACTGACAAAGAATGAATGAGATTTTGAAGAAATTTTTGGTGATTTTTCTACGTCCATCTTGTTTTCCGTGCTGAGCACCAATGCTACTGACGCCAGGGAGGCAGCTCCCACACCTGAACTCTACCTATCGACCCATCAACTCATGAACCGAGAACCAACGGCTTTACTTTCGAAGGAAGGCGTGATCAGAGATGTTATGCCTCAGAACATCCCGGCGGTGCCGACTGGGATTGAACCCAGGCCTGCTGGGGTGAGAGGCAATCACGCTTGCCACTACACCACTGGTGCTGCATGAACTTTATTAACATAATTATGCCAATATCGCGAGAAATCTGTCAGTGATAATGACACAACTCAGCACTGGTTATTATACCATTTCACCCATTTTTTTTCCCCCGACATCGATTATCCATAATTTTTTAATTGAAATGTGATTAATATCTGGGTTATCCAGACAGCGTTAAAAAATACCATCGGTTACATCAAGTAGCACGTTAAACGCATTGGCTAATAACAATTGAGTAACAGAGTTAGCGAACAAAAAGCGAAAACATTGCCATGACAAAACACACGGAAGCAGGAAAAGGCGCATAGCGAAGTGATTAAAATTCACGCTGCTCCGATTTTGTGGCCTTTTAAGACAGCATGAAAATATAATTAATTCAATCAAATTAATTAGCGTTATCTAGGCAGCGAGCGAGCGACGACGACGACGACGCGTTGCAAGGGTGAAGAAAAACAAAAATAGCACACCAAGGCAAGGTGCCGGTCGAGGGGAAAAGGATTTCAACAACAAAGGAAGTGAACGAGAAAATGGAAAGTTATCCCCCCCCCCACGCCTCCAACTCTCCACCCCTGTAGGTTGGCACCGGAAGGTTGTGAATGCAAGCCAGAGCAGATAATAATGCTTGTAGCGATTGACTTTTTGAAAAGCTTCCTGGAAACGGTAATGAGACGATGGTGCTTCCCTCAGTGCTCAATGCAGGAAGCTTATAACGACAAACTAAATACTGAGAAAGCGTTGATTATGGCCGTTCATTGGATATCTTTTTCCAATTACCAGGAACACTTTGTTATCTAGGTTCTAGACCGCAGCAGTATGTCGTTTCGTGCGTTATCCTACGGTGAGAGGTAAGATGCGAAACGTATATAAGCATAGCAGAGCTCACTCGCAAGATATCGAAATACGAAACCCTTTTCCTGCCAGACGCTGCTCGCCGTGTTATCAGAGTTTCCCCACCACCGCAGAAGCTTCTGTCCGAACGCTGCTGCTGCTGCCGTCAGAAGACCACCGTCTCAGGATCATTTGTAATTTATTATAATTCTTATCAAAATTAATTAAAATAATTTATCGCAGAAAATTAATTAAAAAATTTCAGCTCTTTGCTTATGGCTTTTCATTATCGTTATTGCCCCTGCTTGGCTGCTGGGCTGGGATGCTGGCTCGCTTTGCTTTGCCACACCGAGCCGAGGGGATATAGTAGTTTGGCGAGCGTAGCGTCCTCCTCCTCCTTGATCTGGTAGTAAAAGTAACACTGCTCCTGAAGGAACAGCAGCAGCACGCTCTCAAATCCTTTCTGCTCGGCAAAGCGAGAAACTACGGTAGTTAGTTGAAGGAGTTGATGGTTTTTCCAGAGGAACTGCTTTGAGTTGATTCATCCTCGTCCCGAGTGGATAATGGGCAGAAGTTACCGTCTTTATAAGCAAAGCCTGTTAATTCTTTCAACTTCATCAATTCTAAATGTTGTTAATCCTCATTTACAACCGAAATTCCAGTTGAATCCTTTCGATAGATTTTAATTGTCAATTCTGTCCTGGAGATTCCCCCTCTTGACTCACTGTGGCAGGCGTGCTCCCTGTTGAGTAATGAGCTCAATATAAAGGCAATAGAGGATTCTCGTTGCTCGCTCCAATCTCAGTTCTCCGCCCTCCCCCATCTGAACCAAGAGTGGCAGCAGTAAAGTTCCTTGCAACCTACAAAGTTTGCCATCATCAACCTGACACTTTCTCCGGTTTCACATCTTCTATATATTTATGTGTACACCGATGAAGCTGCGGAGAAGTAATATTCGCACCGTTCTCGGATTCCATTTAGTCCTTCCTCCGCCGTACAGCACTCGCCTAACCGGGGGGAAGCGGGAGGAAACCCACTTTTATTTCGTTCATTACTCAAGCATTAATTAATTTGATATCAGCTTAATTGAATTGGATGTTAGGAATTTATTACTTTGTGCGAAAGCTGGAAATCTGGTGGGGGATCATTTGAAAGCTGTAGTCGACGGAAAACCTGTCACAATAGCCTTGCAGCTGGTGGTGGTGGTGGAGGAGTGCTAATTTCGCTTGATCCAAGCTCGTTTCTCAGTGAGGGATCAAGGACTAAGGTGTACAAATGTTTTCTTATATAGTGAGGTGGCGTCACAAATTGAGCACGTTGAAACAGTAGTAGAATAAATGAGCTTTTTCAGATGCTTTTTCTATTTAGATTTGGTATTTAGAAGAAAGACATCCACGATATCCCTTACTAAATATGTTTATGATCTTTGTTAGCTGAATTTGTTTTTTTCGTTTCACCACTAGTGAATCTTTGTTATCTACGATTTACATTCGATTATTGGATTAACCTTATTTATTATCTATTATCGCAACATTGAAAATGTTTATTTTTGTTTGAATACGCCCTTCAAACTTGAAAGTGCAAACTAATAGTTTGATGACTGAAATCAGTGCCTTTTCAACTGTTGACGATACAACAGGCACCAGTAGCCAAGGGGCAAGACAGCTCCTAATCATGAGAAATTTCAGAGTTGCTTTTGAGGCACCTCGAGTAACTCACATTGCTCAGTGAGCAAGATCGCTGTCATTTGCTTTCTCACTTTTTGCATCACAGCAATATTTGAAGGTGCACCTAAAAATAAAAGCGGAACTCGCAGACACACTTCTTTCGACCCTTACCAACCATGAACGTGAAAGAAACCTGTTGCAACTTTAAACTTACGACGTTCGAATGCTTATCAGGTTGATGTGGTAGAAAAATCCGATCTGCCTGACCAAATACTCAAAATCGATACTCGTCAAAGCAATCCCGTCCCATCGCTTAACAAACTGCCGTTGAATGAACTGCGAACCAAGCTCTGAATTAGCATGGTGCCGTTCTACTGACGGGGGACATCAATCCTCGCTTTTGGTGCTTTTGCTGGGCCTTCCGGATGTTCGTGATTCGGTCCCGTTTTGATGCGGCGTGATTTTGCTGCGGCCGTCGACCAGTCTCAAGCGAACCCCACACGTATCAATATATTGAATCAATACCGATGTATTGACGTCAATATAGAATGTATTGACAATACGATTATTGTCAATAAAAACAATCGTGTAGGGTCCACTTCAAGGAGAAAGTCGACGAAGATAATCTGTCAGCTTGATTTGTGCTTCGTCTTCCTGACGGGTTTTCACTTCGGTTTCGTCCGGTACATCGTTAATGGGTTTGAAGTTCAAACGAGGATCGCACTCACCGGATATCTGCGTTGTTTGACCATTTCTCCCGGACCACTCAAAACTATTTTTGAAAAAAAAAAAATTAGATTTGATTGTGGAAATCCGTATTACAAAATTGCCCACCGGTTCCTTTTTTTGCCGTTCGACGACGACGGCTGTACTTTCGCGAGAGTGACGTTTATTGGATCCGTTTCTTTGCACGGGTGTTTTTTGTAACTAGCGTAAGTGCGCCTGCGATTTGCATTGAGTGTCGGAGATTGTGAGCAAGCTGAAGGATGCCTCGCTGGATACGCCCAAGACTGGACGGGCGGTAGCAGGTGGCCGTGAACGGTTCCTAGGGAAAGCACTAGATGCGACCGTCCTCCCAGATGACCATGACAATGCAGTAAGTATTACAACAAAGGTACTTGCAATTATATATGTTTGCAAACAGTGACAGATAGCGGACATGAAGAACCAGTGGAGGTGCCGGGCAAAGGTGTTTATCCTAGACAAATGGTAAGCTACAAATTCGCTGTTGTCGTTGTCGTAGGCGCCGTCGTAGTCGCTGTCGTAATCGCCGTCGTAGTCGCCGTAGGCAGTACCATTAGTATATTTCAAATTAACCATCAACCGCTGAAAATATGAATTATCGCGTATTTCTGTTGTTCATTACATGTCAAGTGAAATTCGAGAACGTAATGTCATTTGAATAGCTTGTTTAACCAGGTCTTAAACAATCGTCACGTCGGTTATAGCTTGTTATGATTGCCTGAACCATGCGTAAAGAGAAAATTGAAACATTGAACGTCGCGTGAAAGTGTTAAGATCCACAGGCCTAAGTACTCTTTCGTAGCTTTTAGTTTTAGGATTTCAAAAGTCGTCGGTTGCAGTGGCTTGCTTACCGAGCAGAAAAACGCGGTCCCAGGTCCTTTAACATTAAAAATGTATGGTAAGAACGCTTGTTTATCGTGTATTTTGTAAAACTTTTCGTTGTCGTCGGTGCCGGGTTTGAATAGTTATAAAAACTTGAGTAACGCTATAATGTGATATGAGGGGCTTGGTGGCCTTAGAGCAACCGGTTTTGCTTACTGAGCAGTACATCATGAGTCTAATCTCAAGCCTATCCTCATTCAAGATCAATCGTTTTATTTGTTAACATGACTACATGGTAATAACAGCAGAAAACCGTGGGTTCAATCCCAAGTTCCTTCGCGTTATATGATTGTTAGGACATCAATTCAGTTTATCGTTTACCAAAACGAACCCTGCTGCAAAACCCAACCCTATTACCCAATATCCCAGTGATTCCTCGTGGAAGTGCAGAGGTATTCTCGGCTTCCATCAAAGCGAGTGTCATGTCAACACATTCCTACCCCTTCCTTTCTTGATCTGTGTTCGGGCGCGGCCGGCGCTGGTATTGCCTAGTTTGAGATCACCAGTTTTTACACATTGAGGATGATTGCTAGTCCCAAGCATCGTCTATTGGTTCTCTGTGTAATTATAGCTGGTCTGGCAATAACAGAGTAGCAACCGTGGGCGGTCAATCATGCTCATGCTCATGCTCATGCTCAAACGAGGATCTCACTCACCGGAAACAGCAGCTACTTAATCGTCATCCTTCTCTTCGGATTCGGCAGTAGCAGTGGCTCTGGCTGAACATTCCACGGGGTAATGGTTTGTAGCGTTGCCTTCCGAGCTGGAATTGGGTGTTAATCGGTTGTTGCCCCACCGGGAGATATTTTCTATACCGGAAAATGTGGCGGCGGGTGCCGTTGGAGGGGCCATGGTTGAAATATTACTCACTACTCTATGTTTGCCATGGTGCCAACGGGAATGTTAGTTGAAAGGGGATCGGAGTTAGTTATTACCACATTGACTGGTGATGCCTTTTCCAATAGCACTGCTGTTACGACTGGAGAAATCTAAGATGATGGGATCGCTGCATTATAGGTGGAATTTCAGATGTTTAGAAGAATATTGGAGAGCTTTTTTAATCAGAGATGATCCTTTCGAAGTGACGACTGGGACTGGTTGCTGAGGAGGAAGCACAACCCTTAAAGCTGGTTGGAAGTGTAGGTTGTTATTGGTAGTAACCAGGCACCGGCACAGGTTCTTCCATAATATTCCAGTTATTAGAAAGGCTCAGAATACACTTGGGATTACTTATTATTATTTAGCTTTATTAAGGAGGCTTTCAGCCTTAGGCTGGTTCGCCTCCAATTGGGATTACTTTATTTACTAACAAAACTGACGTCTAATATCCCAAGTAACATTTCAAGTTTTATAGAGGTTTTAAAGCATGCTACAAGTCTAAATCATGGTCTACAGAACCCCTATAAAACCGAAATTATTACTTGGGATGAGAGGTATATGCTTAATAAGAGTAAACGGAGTAGGCAGAGAAAATATTGAGGTACATTGAGTTACTCGCGAGTTACTCGCTGCAAAAAAGCAAATCAGATTAAACCTGTCCCACCCCTTGCCGTAGCAGTTCTCTCGGTGTGTATCACGGATTCATAAAGGGTGTCTTCAAATTGCATCATGGAAAAAAAAACCGCTGTAGTAAATTACCCATTGGGTATTTTTTCTTGAAGATTTGGGCAGAAGTAGTTTAGAGTGTATTGTTTACACTGTATTTTTATCGCTGTCAGTTTTTCGAAAGTTGGAAAAAATGGCGTCACCCGAAAAGCAAAGTCGTGAATTGATTTTGCGCAAGCACCTGAAAAATCCTCAACTCTCTCATCGTGACATCGGAAAACAACTCGGAATCGTGCAGTCAACGGTGATTCATGTGATCAAACGTTACTACAAAACTCTGAGCATCGAACGGAAGGAGAAGTGCGGTCAGAATGGATGTTCTATTCAAGGTTGCAAAGACTCATTTCAGCTAAAACAATGTTTTTCTAAATTATGAAATAATTAGATGCCATGATCAAATTTTGAATTGGTAGGATACAAGAAGAGGTTGCAAAGAATGTGTTTGACATATTAAACCTGTTTATTTCACTTCATGAGAGTCACAATCAGTGATTTTTCACAAACTCAGTCACTCACTCACTCACTCACTCAGCGATCAGCAAATCGCTGGTTGTGACTCATAGAAAGCAAAATTTACAGGTTTTATGTTTCCAACGCATACTTTGTAACCTCTTCTTGTAAGTTACAAGTAAAACATGCCATCATACCATCTTTTGGTTTTATTATTCCGAAAAACATTATTTTAGCTGAAATGAGTCTTTGCAACCTTGGTTCTATTAGTGATCAAGATCACAAGCGTGTCGTGAAAGCGTTTAAGCGGAATCCCAATGCTTCGGTCAGGGATGTGACCAAAAAGTTGAATCTGTCCAAGTCTTTCGTTCAGAGAGCCAAGGACCGGGACTGCATACGTCCAAAGTGCAGAAGGCTCCAAATCGTGACGAACGGAAAAATACGGTGGGAAAGTCGCGGGACCGGAAACTGTACACCCAGATGCTGACGAAGCCTCATTGTCTCATCATCGATGATGAGACTAACGTCAAACCGGACTTCCGGCAGCTTCTGGGGTACTGTTATTCACCGCCCAGCACAGGTTTGATGTTCCGGAAGAAGTAAGGAAGCAGAAACTTTCAAATTTTGCCAAGAAATACACGATTTGGCAAGCGATCTGCTCATGTGGCAAACGGTGTGCGCCGTTCGTAACTACCGGGACTGTAAACGGGGAGATCTACCGCAAGGAGTGTCCACAGAAGCATCTGCTTCATCTGTTTTGTATTTGTATTTGTATTTAAAATAATTCATCTGACAATACATGTCTTAATGAATAAAATTAGAGCTAATTTAACACAGACCTAATCCGATTTGCAAAACGTTCGGTTGGTTAATTGAACTCGAAAAACACTTCGACAGCCGTAAACGTACGAATACACGCTGAGATTGGTTCGTTGTTCCCAAACATGGTTCGGTGAAAACTTGGTTGCAGTAGCGTTGTATTCCGAAGAGATCTGCTCGGCACACGAAAGTTCAACATCGCAAGCAGGTCGGGGGCATCAGTTTCACCATTCAACAGCTTAGCAATAAGCAACGATTGCTGTACTTTCCGTCGTTGTTCCAGTGTGTCTAAGCCCAACAGTCGGCATCTGATAGGATACGGCGGCAAATTGTCAGGATCACTCCACGGCAAGTTTCTCAGTGCCAGACGAATGAACCGTTTCTGAATCCGTTCGATCCTTAGGCACCACGTGACATGGTGAGGATGCTAAACGACGGACACATTTTCCAAAATTGGACGGACAAGTGCACAGTACAATGACTTCCAACAATGTGGATCCGAAAAATCCTTCGCAACTTTGGAAATAAAGCCCAACTGCCGCGTTGCTTTCGATATGATCGCTGAACGGTGTAAATCAAAAGTCATTTTTGTGTCTAGTTGAACCCCTAGATCAGTCACACTGGAAAGTCTGGTAAGAATATTGCCGTCGATATGATAGTCAAACAAAATTGGATGTACCATGCGGTGAAACGTGATTCTGACATTTTTCCACGCTAATAGTCAGTTTGTTTCTCTGGCACCAATCGACAAACAAAGTCAGCGAGTTTTGCAGAAGCCAACAATCTTCTTGTGTGCGCCTTCACCCAGAACCAAAGCAGCATCGTTGATGAACAGAATAAACAGCAACGGTCCGAGATTACTACCTTGTGGAACTCAAGACTTGTTTGAAAACGGCGAAGATACATAACCCTCAACCTTCACTCAACGTACACGCTCTGTAAGGTAGGACTCCAACCAAAAAACCAATTGCATAGAAACTCCAAGACGAGATAACTTGTGTAGCAGTATGTTGAAGCAACAAGAGGGCCCTACGATCTTCTGGCCGAATCTAACTTCGTGACACTGTTCAAATGTTGTTCTGGAGTGGTATGAAGCCAACGGGGTCACTTTCGTACCCAAGGACATGAACCTCCTCCCCCCCCCCCCCAACGCACCGGAACTAAGGCCCATCGAAAAATACTGGTATATTATGAAGAAGGCACTATGGAAGCATCCCAAGGAGGTCAAATCTTAGGAAGACATGAAGAACCGTACAGAAGAAGCTGCAGCCAGATGTTGTACAGAACCTAATGAGTGGAGTTAAGCGTAAGGTGCGTGCGTACGATTATGGTATTGAAGTTGAATGAAATAAATATGCCAAAAGCTTACCAATGGGTTATATTTAACTGTCTGAAAGTTTGAAAAGGATCGGTCAACTAGGTAATTTTCCACAGCGTTTTTTTCCGCGATGCAATTTGATGTGGGACACCCTTTATGGCCTTTATGGTCCATTGCCTGCTGTCAGGTCAGTCGATGAAGCAAATTATATTTGATGGCTCATGGAATTGAGATCGATAAACCGTTTGCTTTGACTACCAAAAGTGGAAGTGCGAAACAGTCCTTGGGAAAAATTACCAATTTCATCAAGAGGCTGGATGCGGGTACTGCTGAGATGGAAGCAAGTTTAAGTCGGTGTAACAACGGTGTTGTAATAATTTTCCATTATAGGGTGTCTCAAAAAGTATAATCACAGTTTATTATTGGAACAGAACAACATTATGTTAAGAACTCAAATTTTTATTTCGTATATATGTTCTCTATAGTATTCTCTTTCAATAGGATGAAAATAATTCGCAGTTCCTTTAATCGTATGCCAAGGAGGGAGATTTTGATCTGAAGCTGCCTATGAGCTTCAACACAGATTTTTTGGCGAAAATTTTGACCATTTTTGTCCAGTATTTTGCAAATTCTCCGCTTTAATTTGCTTGCTTTAATGTGTTTCCGTAGATGTTCCTTGAAAAAGGCCCACCAAGTTTCAATTAACCGGACCTCCGGACAATTAGGAGGATTCTGTATTGCACATTGTTTGCTTTGTATTAAGCTACCGTGTCTTTCGAGTAGTGAATTGACGTCAAATTGGCCCAAAATAGTACTGGGCCATCATGTTGACGGATCAACGTAAATTTCAGTATTCATCGTCTCCTTCGTCATAAATGGCTTGAACAACTTGCCACACTCGAGGCCTCCCTTAGTTCAGTCGGTAAAGGCGCAGCTACAAAGCAAGACCATGCTGGAGGTGGCTGGATTCAATTCCCGGTCCGGTCTAGGAATTTTTCAGGTTGGAAAATTTCTCGACTTCCCTGGGCTTAGAAGTATGATTGGACTTGCCACACAATTATACCAATGCAAAAATGGTACAGGCATCGAAAGCTCTCAATTAATAACTGTGGAAGTGCATCTAGAACAGTTGAGAGTTGAGAGCACGCAATAAGCTAATCCCAAGTAACAATCTAAATGCTTGGAAGATTTATTCTTATTTTATCATTGTTTTATCATAGCATCCCTTCCAGCCTGTGGTTGTATTACGGTTTTATGTGCTTGTCATAAAATCAGGCCGTCAAGTCGTCTATAAAACTGTTTTATGACTACTAAATTAAAATTCAGACTTCATAGTTTTAACGGTAGCTGTAAGGTGGTTCTGCATCACTACTTGTAACTGAAGAATTAAACCAAAACAAAACATACAATTATGTTTTATGGTACACTTTTTATGACCGATATAAAACTTGAAGCAGTCTTAGAGCTTCATTAAAGCTTCATTACAACTATCATCTTTATCAGAGGCCTAAGATTCACAGATAAGAAATATACTGCTACAACAAAAAATACTCTGAAATTTTTTGTCATTATAAAAAACAAATCTATTCAGATATATGAAATGAAAACCCCTTCAGTGCTTCTGAACACGATGAAGATGAGACGATCGACAATATGAAACTCCTGGAGGAACTACAGTTATACGATCCCTACATAAGGCACAGTGCGGTGAAGGAGCTCTTAAAAATATTGAACAAGCGGCTTTCCGATACACTTCCGAAAGATCCACGAACCCTTCTTAAAGCAACGCCGACAGTTTCACTAAATCCGTTTGGAGATGGCCAGTATTGACATCACGGCTTTAAACCTTGTATTGAAAAAGCTTTTAGTGGATCCAATAAGCATTTCTTACATCTTGATTACAAGCGAAAATAGGAGGATCGCTTGGAATGTTGACTTTTTGACAGGTGGTCATGGTTTTTGTTTTGTTTTGATTCACTGTACCGAATAAAACCAGCAAGCTAGTTATATAGCTTAAATATAACTTAACGCTCTCAATTTGGACTACGAAATGCTAAGATACAACCATTAGGTTTATGTTATGCTATAGAATTCCAATCTAGGAGAATATGTTATATTGAGGTATTTTTAAGGAGTAGCAAGTTATAACGAAAAAAAAATGTCGCCGTATAAACAAATTTCACACAGTATGAATAATTACGCTTTAATTGATAGGCAATAAAACACTTTCATGCATCTATGTATCATTAAATAATATGTGACTGGTTATTGCTCAACAGTAGTAACAGTTTTGTACTAAATAGATAATCTTTGAATGACTCTTTAATGCATGGTGTTAATGCAGACAAATTAAAAATATCCCTATATTTTAGTATTCATATGGCGCACTAAATTTATGCTCCTATTTGGTATAATAATCACCATAAATATTGCACGGCATGCTGTGAAGCATATACAGATTGGTTTAAAATTATAATAAAGTCGTCTTATTTTCAATATACAATAATATCAGCTATTATTACCAACTGACAAGGATCATGATTTCACATCAAGCATCGAAAGAATAAAACCACAATAAAATATTTCTCAATATTAACTATCATCCAAAAACCCCAACTTAAAACCTTCAAAGTTGTCAAAATGTTTTGCGTATCATGTTTTATCAACTTCTTCAGGAGCGATTTATGCGGTTGTAATATAGTTTTATGGTAGTCATTAGAAGGCTGTTAAAACTTTCTGACCTGGAGGAGGTTTTATGTTTTCATTTTTAACAATCACGTCTAGAGTGTGATAAAACTGACATAAATCCTATGCTCCTAAAGTAGTTCGCATATCAAGTTTTAATGACTGCATTAAAACTGGGCCAATTGGCCATGACATGGCTGTATTGCGGTTCTCAGGAGATTGTTAAAGCAATGTGGTCGTCAGTGAAGGTTTTATAATGTGGTTATATCAACTGCTATAAAACTTAAATAAAACAAAAATTGTTGCTTGGGATATGCTATATGCAATAAGTTTGAAATGAGAAGAAGAAGAAGAAGAAGATCTTGCCACACTCGCATATCGCTTGCCCAACCATGGACTTCTACGCAATTTTTCGGTAAAAATTGAATTATCGGCATTGTCAACTTCCTGACCATCATGGACTGTGTAGAATTAGTCTCCCGGAAACGTCTTGTAGTCAAATTTGACGTATTTTTCATCATCCATGATAACACACGCCTATTTTCCATCACAGCAGGCTATCATATAGCTTCTGAGCCCTCGGTTTGACGGATTCGGCTTGTGTCTAACTCCGTTTCGGGTTCTTCTGCTTCTTGAACGTTTTCAGCGCGTTTCTTGTCTTGGCACGTTGGACGTTACTCTTCGATGTTCTCAGTTTCTTGGTCAAATTTCTAGCAGAAGTTAGTTTTTTATTCATATTACATGAACATTCAAAATCTAGATCATGATCAATTACAAGTTCCGTTAGTATCACTATCATTGGCAGTCAAATTGATTACCACACTGTTCACACCTGAAGATGATCCAAGTTCTTCATAGGAATTAGCAAGAATCTGACGAGAGCGGGAGCCCATCATATGACACATCAAATCAGTGTTTCTCAATCGATCGGTCATGACCTCCCATATATTTAAAAAAAAAAAATGAATACATACAAACTGTTTTGTTTGTTTTGCTAAAAATGAAAACAAATTTTCAACCAAATGTAAACGTCCCTGAAAAGTGATGCGGATCAGCGTATATTAAAAGCTTTTAGGACTTCATCATATATTATTCTGTGATGTGTAATTCAAATTCGGCGGTTTGACAACAGAATCGTGCATTCCGAGGTCCATCGTCGATGTCATTAGTAGCCGATATAAATAGAAATTTGACAAAGCAAGTGGAGCTGAGTCGGCTACACACTACGAAAGATGGTAAACTAAGTCAAGAAAAGCAAACAATCACCAAGAAGGGAAGTCTTGAACGACGGTCCTGTGCACCATACTACACAGGGTCTAAGTATGTTAGTAATACATTCAGAGTATGCTCTCAATGTTTTCAACATTAAATTTATGTTCCGACCGTCTTTCCGCTTGATTTCTCGATGCCCTAAGCACCGGTTCCTAATTTGCCACTCATCGCAAGTCAGTCCCATTTGCGTTTTTGTTAAAGCTGAGTTTTGCAATGGAAATCATCTTCATTTTTATAATACTGAATGAACTCAACAATTTTGTTCTGGAACAGTTTGGAAAAACAGCAAAACAGGTTCTTGCTATGGGACGGACTTGGAGTTTTCGGGTCTTTTCATTAAACCACATCGCCAAATAAAACACAAAAACCCTTCATCAAGACAAAGAGGCTCCAACAACGTACCACGCAGTTATTTTTCCCCTCATTCCCATTCCATACAAAACACCTTCCTCCCAAAGCGGCAGGCTCGAAACCGACATCCGAACGGGGTCCAAAAATTAAGTTTAAGCTTAATTTGTTCGCTTCACCTGGCATTGACAGTAATTAATCAAAATCGATTCTGACGTTGATTAGTCGTGAAGCTAATCAAATTTCTGCGTCGACGTTGAGCGACTGAGAAGAGCAGCGTTTCCGAGATATGGCCAGAAGTGACCGAAGGAGGTCAACACCAGTTGGCGGCCAGCTCTAGGGAGTGGTCATTTGGGAAAATTGCCAGCGTCGGGTTTCGTTTCTGCTTCTCGGTGAGCCCGATTTAATTAATGATCATGCAGAACGATAATAATAGATATTGGCCAAAGTCAGCTGCGTTCATTAATCATCTTCCGGACGACGACGACGTCGACGGCGCATCACAGCTCTGGCTAATGCACGCGCTCTATCGTGACCGTTTGAAATTACAGACGTCCCGGCATCTATTCCAATCCGTTTGTTGCGTCGTTCGTCGTTCGGTGGGCCGGGCGGGAGCACAAAGTGGCCACTGCCGAACGCGCGACGGCGTGTTATTTTGGTAAAACGCTCTAAAATTAAATTAATAGCCTGTGATGTCTCAACGGCATAAATCAAGCCTTGCTTAAAAATGATACTTTTCGATACAGTATGCCGGCCGGGAGGAGTGCGAGGGTGAATTCATTTGGGACTAGATGTTTGGAAAATTCCTTCCTAATGAACTTCGGTAAATTTTCAAATGTATTCAATTCAAAACTCGTCCGTTACTAATAAGAAATCAATCGTCAAGAATTCATCCCTGCTTTTAGTCTGTCTAGGAAGTTTTCGCTACTTTTCAACAGATAGAGAAGTAGTGTATGTGGCCTTCCTCCTGTGGGTGTCCCACCGAAGGCGTTCTCCCGACCGTCCATCCACACGAGACGAAGGCAAAATAACTGACACCGCTAGGAATAAATCAATTTCGAAACGCAGTAGTAGCTTTTAGCAACTTCTCTAGCGAGCCAAGAGCACCGAATGATAAAGACGAAAACATAAATCATACATAAATAATCGGTCTATCTCTCTCTCTTGAAGTCGGCCTTAAAAATAAACAGATCTTCCCCACTTCAAGTTTGACACAATCACTACTGCTCAAGAGAAATTGTGGGGGCAGGAGGAGAGTTCCACTAACCCTCATTCGAGAGGTTTTCGCCTCCGACGATTTTAGGTGAGTGGATTGGCGCAAATATAAAAAAAAAAATACGAGGAGATTAGAAATGCTTTTGAAAGCATTTTCCTGATGGTGTTTAGCGGAATGCGTAGGAGAACACGGAATCGAAATTATAAATGCGCTGACTGCGGCTGGTGAGCTGTCGTGTTGAATTGGGTCGGGATTGGTTGTATACACGTCCACCGTTCTCCGCTGATACATGACAGACAGACTGCTCGGGTGAATTGAGATGTAGAGGATGAATTTCTTATGCAAGGGACATGCATGTCCGAGGCGGCGTGACATGTCATGGTAATTTCTGAGGGGTTTTAAGTGTATTATGAACTATATAGGATTGAGTGTTGCGTAGCCAGGTTTTGAGGTTAGTAGCTGAGATGTGTTGTGATTAAGTGGGAAAAGTAAGACATGCGGTTGCTGGTAGTATTAGTTCTGATTTATTTAGACATATTTTATAGGGCAATAAAACGTTTGGATTCACAATTGGAAGCAACCTTTCGAGAGTAAGTTAAGGTGGTTCGCTGTGGGATTGTTACTCTCGTTACCACATCGAAAATTTAAGTGAACAAATATCAGCTTCCACGACACGAACCGCAATGAAACTGTTACTCCACGTTTGATGCACTGCAGCATACATGAAACTGCAGCTTCAGGTGAAATACGGCACACATTTCCGAGATTTGCGTAATTGAAAATTTAAAGTAAAACTACATGTATAGCCTACGTGGCGGCCATTTGTGAACTCTACAAGGAATCACCTTAATATAACCTTCGATGTATTTGTTAAGATTAGATTAGATTAGATTGTAAAATGAACTTCACAGTTGATCGTGTCACGATAACACCTTATATCACGGGATTGTAGATTAATCGTGACCATTGAACTCTTACAAATTTGTTAAATCACTTCACATTTGAGAAGTAAATACCGTAAAACGGGGGTGAATTCATCACAGATTAACGTGAATATCAAAATAAATGTCTTCATGAAAAGACATTGACCAACTAATGACATGATTTCTTATCATAAAGGGTGATACGGTCAAAATTTGGTCAATATCAACTTGACGTATTTCTTTCAATTTTGCATTTAAAAAACCTGAACACCCCTCATTTTGAAGGTGTGTGTGTGTAGAATGTTGCTCCTATTTTGATTTTGGAATTCACTCTTCAGTTGTCAAAATGCCGTCCAAGCAAGAAGAGCAGCGTATCAAAATTTTGCTCGCGCATCGCGAAAATCCGAGCTACTCGCACGTAAAGTTGGCAAAATCGCTAAAAGTTGCCAAATCAACCGTTACAAATGTAATTAAAGTGTTTGGGGAACGTTTGTCGACAGCCAGGAAGTCTGGATCGGGGGGAAATCGAAAACCGGAAGCCGCTGAGACGACAAAGAGAGTTGCCGGTAGTTTCAAGCGAAACCCTAACCTCTCTCTCCGAGATGCCGCAAATAAGCTGGGTGTATCGTCTACAACCGTGCATCGAGCCAAAAAACGAGCCGGACTATCGACTTACAAGAAGGTAGTGACTCCAAATCGCGATGATAAACAAAATACGACGGCCAAAGCGCGATCCCGGAGGCTGTACACGACGATGCTGACGAAGTTTGACTGCGTGGTAATGGACGACGAAACCTACGTCAAAGCCGACTACAAGCAGCTTCCGGGACAGCAGTTTTATACGGCAAAAGGAAGGGGAAAGGTAGCAGATGTTTTCAAGCACATGAAACTGTCAAAGTTTGCAAAGAAATATCTGGTTTGGCAAGCCATCTGTACCTGTAGCTTGAAAAGCAGCATTTTCATAGCTTCCGGGACTGTCAACCAAGAAATTTACGTGAAAGAATAAACGTCTGCTGCCTTTCCTGAAGAAACACGGTTGTTCCGTACTGTTTTGGCCGGATTTGGCATCTTGCCATTACGGTAAAAAGGCCATGGAGTGGTACGCCGCCAACAACGTGCAGGTGGTTCCCAAGGACAAGAACCCTCCCAACACGCCAGAGCTCCGCCCAATTGAGAAATACTGGGCTATTGTCAAGCGGAACCTAAAGAAGACCAAAAAAACTGCTAAGGGCGAGCAGCAGTTCAAGGCAAACTGGCTTTCTGCGGCGAAGAAGGTGGACAAGGTGGCTGTACAAAATCTGATGGCAGGGGTCAAGCGTAAGGCCCGGCAATTCGGATTTGGAAAAGCGGAAGCCTAACTGAATATTTTTCCTGAATTTTATACTAATTGAACTTGAAAAAGAAATTTAATTTGATTTTTTAAATAAACGATTTCACCGATTTACACGCGTTTTCCCTTGACCAAATTTTGACCGTATCACCCTTTATAGGATGATTTGTTTAATTTTATGACATTTTTGAAACCATAAATTTAAAAATGTCGCTTCCCAGTTGTGCTTCATGAATTCGGGTTCCTAAGAAGATCCTAGAAAATTTAAATGATCAAATTGTGGTGAATATCAACTTCGAGTAACTTTTGAAATATTCTAAGAAATAATTTCTAATCCTAACAGCTCTTCTTTCAATTACCATAGAGCTGGTTGGGAGCAATATCGAACATTTATGGAATGTAACATTAACATCAAATATGATGTTTATTATGCTCTTGAATCTCTGACTACTTCTATAGTTGAAGCAAGAGATGCCTCAGTTCGAAAATGCAAGGTTAAATTCGATTCAATTATAATAGATGACGATCTTCAGTTCTTGATCCGTCTGCAAAATGTCCGTGGCAATATCAAAGAACACGTGATCCTGCCATGAAAGTTATCTGGTGGAATTTGCAAAAAAACTCTGCCCTGAGTGATAAATATTTTGAAAATAACTTTTCGAAATTAGACCCAAGCTCCAAACCCTATTTACACAAATTTTGAAAAAACCTCAAAAGCCTATTTCAGCGCTTAAAAAAGGTAGTACCATTGTGATCACAAATTCGGAAAAAGGTCAGAAACTTGGTGGTATTGAGTACTTGGATGAAGTCTGCAAGTGTAGGCGAAATACAGGAATCTGTCAAAAGATAAGCAATTATAACGGAATTGAAAGGAAGTAAACCAACACATTCAAAGCTCTTCATACTCAGAAACTTGCTAAGCAATTCGAGATTTCCCATAATTTTAATTTGGGTCTTACTAGTCCTATTGAGAATCAGGTTGTTCGGGATTTTCTGAATATTCTCTCTCGGGAAAATATTATTGATGACTCCTGGGGGCCTGATTTAGACAAAGTTTATTTATTTATTTGTCGTCAATCAGTGTAGACCGTTTTACAATTCTTGTCTTAAGTGCTATTTTTACAATTTTGCCGTTGTTTATGTTTTGACGTAGGACTACGTCTGTGATTTCTATAAGGGGGGGGGGGGGTGTACAATTTGTGAATACCGAAAATGGAACATGTAACAAAATAATGAAAGATTTTGAACGTTAATAACTCAGCTGCCCCTGGACAAATTTCAATAATTTTACACCAACCGATCAGATATATTTCTACGCATCTGTTAAATTTAAAACTTTATCATTATTTAAAATATGTCACTATTAAAAATTGCACGATTGTGCAACTGTTGCTTTGACACTTAAAATTATCATCGATTGCCTGCGAAAGACGATTTCCCTAACACAGATTTCAAAGTTGAATTCCATCCGGTCTCACCAAACGGTGTTTATTCAATCACCGTGTGGTGAGTGGTGGTGTTCTCCAATACACAACGAAAGGCTGCCTGCAAGCAGCGAGCTGCAGCCCACATGAGCATCAATAGAAGGAGGATGAAGCCGCACCACTGTTGATCGGAATCAGTATCTCTTCGTGAGTTGCTGTGGGCCATCTATGTCAATCGCGTCATACTAAAATATATAAGCAAAGAAAACCCCGCTCAAATTCCTATTCCTACATAAAACACAAGCTCCTGCTGCAGTTAACAAATAAAATTTATGCGAGCATTTATTATACAAGACCACGTAGTTCTACGTCACCATTGCGTACAACCCCATAGGGCTGTCCCTTGTAGGGTCAACATTTGACATAATTCGTACGATGACGATTTGTAGCAAATATATTTCTATTTCGTAAATGCCTAGATGGTGTATACACATTTAAGGATGACAATAGTTCTATTGAATCAATGCGATGTGATACGATATCGCTTACGAAAGAAATCATAGCAAATTCACGACGCTCTTTTAATGTTTGGATATTTATGAGCATCACTGAGGTGTGTAAGATTTTTTTTTTCCTTTGGATTGTTTTTTCCGTCGATCTTCTTTTCCGTGCTGAGCACCAATGCTACCGACGTGCCAGGAAGACAGTTCCCACACCTGGACCCTACTTATCGACCCATAAACTCATGAACCGAGGACCAACGGCTTTACTTCCCATCCGAAGGAAGGCGTGATCAGCGATGTTATGCCTCAGAACATCCCGGTGGCGCCGAGCGGTATTGAACCCAGGCCTGCTGGGGTGAGAGGTAATCACGCTTACCACTACACCACCGGCGCCGTTAGGTGTGTAAGATGGCAGAGGAAATACAGTCCAACCTAATTGCGGAGTGCATACAATAGAAACTGTTTTTGAACGGACTCTATTCTTTCTTCATGTGTGATTGAAAAAGGAGACCAAGCTATGCTGCAATATTCTAATATCGACCTTACATAAGCAATGTACAATGCTTTTATCGTATACGGATCGTGAAAGTTACAGCAGAAACGTTTTATGAAACCAAGCATGTTGTTAGCTCTGTTAATAATTGTGTCGGTGAAAGTAAGTTTTGAGTCCAAAATAACACCTAGATCCCTGACTCTATCACACTTTTCTACGATCTGGTTTCCTAAAGTGATTGTTATATCTGGTTGAATTCGTTTTCTGCTAATGGTAATTGAGTTACATTTTTTTTTATATTTAATTGTAGCAGGCGCAGGCATGGAAAATCATTTACATTCATTTCATGCATTCATTTACATTCATTTGCCTCTAACTTTTTTCATCAACAGCAGTCTGCAAAATGATGTACAGAGCTTTTGTAGGTTTTGTTATTAGCTACAACTTTTGCCCATAACTTAAATCTGTATCTCTTATGCATCACGAACTAGAGCAGGCAGAACTTGATACTGTTTTTCAGTGAATGTAAAATACATTCACTGAAAAACAGCAGTGGCTTCTGTTCGCTCTGGTTCGTCATGCATAAGAGATACGGATTTGAGTTGTTAACAAAAGCTGTAGCTAATAACAAAGCCTATAATAACTCCACAAATCATTTTGTGGAATTCTGTTGATGAAAAAAGTTAGGGACAAATGAATGTAAATGAATGCACTAAATGAATGCAAATGATTTTCCATGCCTGAGCAGGCGTTAATGACACCAACAATGGAATATCTGTATTTCCTCTTTGAATGTGTTGGTGTCTTTGGCATAGTTTATTTACAAAAAAAGTTTTATGTCGTCAGCTTAGATTAAAACTTTCAATTTCTTAATAATTAAAGATATGTCATTGATGAAGAGAATAAATAAAAGTGGTCCTAAATGGGAGCCTTGAGGAACTTCTGAAGGGACATCAACGGTATTTGATGTCTTTCCTTTGTATTTTACTATTTGCGTATTCCCATTTTTGAAGTTTAAAAATAAACATGGGTATGTCAATTCGATCAATCGCTTTGCTGAAATCTGTATACAACACTTCTACATGGTTTCCGTTATCCATTGCATTCAAGGAATTATTAATTAATTCGAGCAAATTCGTAGTTGTTGAACGGCCTTTAAAGAAGCCATGTTGCATAGTAGTTTTAATTTGAAGAAAGACTTTTTCATTTACAATCGCCTCGAAAAGTTTCGGAATGCAATACGATCATTACGTATGTCGGATTTTTCGCCCGATTTAAAGATAGGCACTAAAAACGAGTTTTTTTTTCCATATTTTAGGGAAGTTTTGGATTCCAGTGACATATTGAAAATCCAAAATAATGGAGAAGTAAGTTCAGTCAGCAGTTTTCATAAAAACTGGCGGAACACCGTCAGGGCCAGGACCTTTAGATGCATTTAAATTGTTTAAACCCTTTAAGATATCATGAACCTTGATTTGACTTACGCTGATGTCACTTGAAAATTTTGGATAAGATTCAAAATATTCACGGTCACGGTTCTCTTCTGAAAACGTAGTATAGATTTCTTGGAAGAAATTTGCAAACAAATTGCCTATGTAATCCGAGTTCTCACCTACCCTATCGTCCAAATGCATCTTTGATGTAAAATTATCAGGTTTTCACATAGTTGATGAAGTTCCTAGGACAAGATTTTATTTCAAGTTCAGTTTTAAAATTATACTCCTCAAATCCCACATTCACGGCCAAATTTAACTGATCGCAAATTTCTAAATAGTATGCCAAAGATTATTCATTATTAAATTTTTTATAAAATTTGTGCGCTTTTTGCTTCTATACCAGTAAAAGTCTTCTGTCAAAAGTTATCGTCAGTTTTGTAGTCTTTTAGGCCCAACTTTCAAGCATAACATTTCGGGTGTGTTTCATTTCAATTTAAGAAGCATATCAAGAAGTACATTTTAGCAACTTTATGTGAAGGTAATTTTGTTATTTTTAAATAAATCCACTTTGAAAATAGGGGTTTTTTTTTTTCCATAAATCTACATTGTTCGGATTTCTTTCGAGTATTAAAGAATCAGATCGATAAAAATCTTCTCAATAGCATAAAATATGAAACACTAGCAAGACTGTTAATGTTTTTAACATAAACATACCGTATAATTATACCGTAAACCCCCGTTAACCTGGACGACACTGCGTGAATGTTTACGGGGTTTATTTTAAATTTGAACTTCTAGTAACCCTACGACCATCAGAAAGCGAGTTTCTGGTAGCCGTAGTTGGAGTTTTTTTAATTCTGCATTCCGTTTCCCAACGGTTCATTTCATTTTTCTCTGTTCCATGTGCTACATGATTGATTGTTGAGACGCTGAATTGTTCATTTTAAAACGTCGCAAAATGAGAAAAGGAAATATTTTTTCAAGTGCTTTCATTATATTAACTCATATTTGATTTTATCAGTGATTCGTTTGGCCGATCTTACTTTTCTTCGCATGAACGGAGATAAGGTAACAAATTTATTGGAATTTGCAAAAAAAAAGTTTTCTGGAGCAGAGCTGGACGTAAGTTTGGTGCAAAGGAAGCTTACTGAAGTTTCAGAAACTTTGGCGGGCAGCTGGAAGGAAATCTGAACGATTTTTGGATTCGAGGAGAATTTATTGTCGATGTTCTTTCGCCCTCAAAATCATACGTTGGCCAGTCTTTTAAGCCGTTCAAAAATGCGCACAGGAAATCAAAGAAAAACAGGGTCCAATCTCTTCTCAATCAATTTTGGGCAGAAGAAATCTCGTTAGCTGCAGCAACATCTGTAGCCTTCACAGGGTTTTGTAAAGCCGGCAAATTTATAGGAAAAATAACTCAAAACACCGAGACGGCAATCGAGCTAAATCGTTCAGCAGATCGATCAAAACACGGTTTTGAAACTCTTACAGCTGAGGAAGCTCTTGCATTCTTATGCAAAAATGAGTTTTCAAAGGCTAGGGCGTGGACATGTACCTAGCGTGGACATGTACCCAGCTTATAACAAATTGGTTGAATCTAAGAAGCTATGCTATCCTACAGGTATTTTAAACATAGAGTCAATAATATTGAATAACCTATATAACGATACATTAGGTCTCTATTCATTCATCTGTTGCTGAAGTGCCTTTACAGGAATTTGTGGATCACACCACGAAACGCCATTTTGAAAGCGTGATTAGCAGAGCGATGTATCGAAATGTGGTACCATACGACGGGTATACACTTATCTACAAATGGGGTTGTGATGGGAGCAACAACCACGCTACATATAAACAATGTTTTTTTTCGAGGAGGACGAGAATGAAGAGTTACAGGAATACAGCGATTCCCATATATTCGCGTTCTCATTATTTCCTTTCTTTGATATTCACAAAAGAGTCCGAGTTGACAAAACGCAAATACAAAATTTGATGAATGTGGAAGTAATGTTGGAGAACCGATCTGTTTGTGTAAAACCCCAAATGATGATCACAATGGTGGATACAAAAGTCTTAAATGATATAACCGGAACGAACTCTCAATCATACTACATTTGTGGAAGGTCTGGAAAATGTTTAAACGATATTAGAAGTGACCCAGATTCTGATGATCCAGCCAAGTAAAAATTCCGGTTTTCTCCTCTGCATGTATATATTAGAACGATGTAAATGGTTCTGAAAGTGTCGTGGCCCTTGATAAACCTCCATGGCGTGTAACAAGACAAATTAAGCGGAATTAGATACGTTTTGTTAGAAATTTTCAACATTTTATTTTTGTTTTTGAAGATGTAGGACTTTACCAGAAATTTTTTGTCCTTTTTAACAGGATTACGCATCAGTTAGCCTATGCCTTTCAGTTCTCTGTTGTACCAAACCGAAAGGTTTGGCATGACTCTGACGTCTTCTTCTTTTAGTTGGAAATGCTTCAAGTATTATTTCAAGCAACACATTGTAGAATACGTCAACTGCACATTCAACGCTTCCTGCAGTTCTTAATATTGCTTGCCAATCGACAATGGTCAATCTATTTCTAATGCTATCATAATTTGCTGAACTGTAATCAAAGATTTCATGAAATTCGCAGTCGTTGCTTCTTTCATTAATGTGAACGAATATAGAATATTCTATTGCTGTTTGAAACATTTCATTTATACATATATTCTTAACGATTGAGTCACACAGGAATCTTCATAAGTATTTTTTTAATAAAAGGTCTAAATAACAATTTTGTTGATTTTTCACATGGTTAATTTGATTAAGTCCTAAATTTGCAATTTTGTCAAAAATGAAATGGAGTGTTTCATTTCCCCAACGACCGGAAGTAAGATGTTTTCATTGTCCATATAAGAAATAAAGTAAACATTGCGTTGGTTAAAGTCCCCATATATATGTACTTTTACTTCAGGGGGTAAACTAGACAAAATTTCTTCCGCTTTTCCAAAAAACTTATCATAAGTGTCCTTATGAGCATTTTTCGGAGGAAAGTATACCGAAGTAAAGACATGTGTTTCGTCTGCTACTTGAACTTTTACCCATACATGTTCGAATTCTTTAAATTTAGTAGCCATAATGATTTCTGAATTCAATTGGGTCAAAATCGCTATTAATACTCCACCTCCCGATTTTTTTTCCACACCATTGAAAATTGCAGTCGTCTCTATAAACGTTTTAATTATAACCAAAAACTTCTTCACTTCTCACACTATCATCCCAACTTGTTTCATTAGCCATTGTGACAGAGAAAGTAGAAGTTAATACATTTTTGTTAATTTCATTCATTTTACCGGCGCTTCTCATTAAGATTTTGGCAATATGCCAACATTTCTGTAGTGGTCTGAAGATTAGGTGTAGAAGTTAATGGTAACCTGTCATTCATAAAACTATTATCAAATTCATGTTCAGAATTTGTTTCGTTCTGCAAAGTGTCGTGATCTTCGTTATTTTCTTCCTCTATGGAGCATGTCAGTTTTGTAGAAAACACGAGTGCCTCTCCTTGATGTAGAGAAGTCGTCAAGTCCTGGATAAAAGTAAGACAAAGTAAGATCTATAACAAAAAGTTTCATAATATGAAAGCTCCAGGTGTTGATGGAATTATCTATATCCTCTAAAAAAACCCCTTTCCTGGTAACACTTTTTAACAGATGTTTCCATTTAGCATACTTTACTGATAAATGGAAAAATGCAAAAGTTGTTCCAATTTTGAAGCCGCATAAAAATCTAGCTGAAGCTTCTAGCTACCGTCCAATATGCTTGCTTTCTACACGCTAATCGAGTCAGTACGGTTTTACTGAGTTTTTGAATTACGGAACAGTTTGGTAAAAGTTTAAACATCTGTGGAAAATTTATTAATGAGAAAATTTGTTCTGAACTTGTACATACTTAGTTCTGTTAACCCCATTTAATGATAGAAATAAAATTGGTGGATTTCACTGATTACTAACGGATAACGATCATTTGAATTTTTACCAGATTTTTCAGCAATTCAAAAACCCAGTAAAAAAATACTGACTCCTGTATACAAATCTTAGTGTGTAACTTTTTGTAAACTTTTTGAAAAGATTATTTTGAATAGAATGATGCTTCATATCATTTTTTGCATATTAGCAGTTTTAAACAAATGTCCAACGAAATAATTATTAATTTTAGGCAAAAATCGTTGCAAATTAATTTTTAGTTTTAAGTTTCAAAATAACAATTATTATACTGACATGCAGAATCAATTTAAAATACTGAATTACCAAAGCAAAAATAATATACACACACTTAGATACATATCATAAAAATTAAGGCTGGTAAGTTACTGTAGTAACTGAAGCACTTAGATTAAAATTTAATGTAATTTAATTTCAATTTGGAACAAATTAACGAAAATGAAAACTTGGCTCTGCAAAGTTTATTCGATTGAGCCTGTACAAATAAATCAATTCATATAAAAAAAATTGGAACAAATAAAAGTTAAAAAATGAATCCGACCCTTAGGTAGGACTATGTGTCTAGAATTCATGCTCGAATGCTTCATGGTCGAATTCAACGGATGATTTTTTTGAACCATAAATCGTCAGACCGGCAAAAACAAAAATTTAACTCCGTCATGGCTCGAGATATGTTTCTTACGACTGTAAGTTTGTTTTCCCCCGATAAATTAGGACAATACATATGTTTATCCATATCCGAAATACACGTAATTGTTGTTGTTCAATTTCTAGATGGTCCATGCTTTAATTATGTAGATAACCAACAGACGATACTTGGGACTAGCTATCAGAAAAAGAGAAGAATTCTTCGCAATTCAAGCTTATTGCATATCGCATATTAGCTTATTGCGTGCTCTCAACTTAGTGTTCTAGATGCACTTCCACAGTTATTAATTGAGAACATTCGATGCCTGTACCATTTTTGCATTGGTATAATTGTGTGGCAAGTCCAATCATACTTCTATGCCCAGGGAAGTCGAGAAATTTTCCAACCCGAAAAATTCCTAGACCGGACCGGGAATCGAACCCAGCCACCTCCAGCATGGTCTTGCTTTGTAGCTGCGCCTTTACCGACTGAGCTAAGGGAGGTCCACCTCCCAGCTATCACCTTCAATGTGTAAAAACTGGTGATTAAAATATTTATTATAGACAATACCAGCTAAGAAAAAGCATGTAGGATTTCACCAAACTCTACTTTTGAGTGATGTTAATTAATTTCGGCATGATCCTTACGCAGGATAGGAACATAAAATTTGCTTTCGGTGCATATTTCACCTCCACTAGTGAATTTGTCACAGATCGCGGCCTTCGACTTCGCCGGATGTTATACACCTTTGAGAGTCTTGAGCGTATGCATAGTTCAACTAGGTAGTGGTCCGAATCCATGTTCGAACTGCGGTTCGTACGAGCGTTGATAATATCGGAGAAGAATATGCCATCGATTAGAATGTTATCGATTTGGTTTTCTGATTTGTTGGTCAGGTGTTCCCGAAGTTGCTATATGAATAACTCAATGTACAAGCATTTAAGTTTCATATGGTTGACGACTCCAGACCCATTTCCAGCAAAAAGTAGATAACTTCAAACGGCAATATTACTTGTTACCTGATTAGTGGAATTTTTAATAACTTCCCAAAAATACACTCCATTGAGGGTTTTGTTTGGCAAGGTAGGGGAAATGGATGTAATGTCAACCTAAATGCCCCTATTTTGAGCCCAAAATAAATTGAGCAATCGACTAAATTTTCAATAGCGACCAAAGCTATTCTTAAGTACCGTCCCAATGACGCGTTCATTTAGATAACATTGATAAATAGCAGATTTTTAGCGATGGCCAACATTAGAGCCATTTCTCCTATATGAATTTCAATATAACCAATAGCATAGTGCCCAAACAAAACAATTAAATAACTTCATTCTAGGTTGCTTCCATTCATTTGCTTTCAAAACAATGTTTTCAGGAATTATGAAATCATTAGATGGTATAATGGTGTTTTTAACATGTAAGTATATGTTTGACACATAAAACCTGCCATTATCACATTCAGAGACCCATTTAAAAATGTTCATAAGCAGGGAATATCCACTGATCATAAAATTGTGACCCTCTAAATGTTAAATTCACATGTCTAACACATCCCTTACCAGCTCATCTTGTAACTTATAAGTGCAAAATATTATCATAAAATCTAATTAACGTTGCCGGTGGTGTAGTGGTAAGCGTGATTACCTCTCACCCCAACAGGCCTGGGTTCAATCCCAGTCGGCGCCGCCGGGATGTTCTGAGGCATAACATCTCTGATCACGCCTTCCTTCAGAAGGGAAGTAAAGCCGTTGGTCCCCGGTTCATGAGTTGATGAATCGATAGGTAGGGTCCAGGTGTGGGAGCTGCCTTCCTGGCGCGTCGGTAGCATTGGTGCTCAGCACGGAAAACAAGATCGACGGAAAACAAACCAAAGAAAAAAAAAATCTAATGATTTATTAAATCTGAAAAACATGTGCGATCGCAAATGAACGACAGCAACCCTGATTTAATTTTATTTATACTAATGTCTAACCCACTACGACATTACATCTATTCTGAGGAAGATATTATTGACTAAACCACTACATATATTTCAGTCATAATCTCATCGATAAGAGTACGAACGGATCATGACGCCACACATGCCTTCGTTATCAAATATAAAGGGCAGCACTCTGCACCCGGAAGGAAGAACTAATGAAGACGGATTATCAATTTATTAAACATTTAATTAAATCGATTGTCACTGGATAACGTTGCCGCCGCCACAGTTTAGAAGCTCGGTGCGGTGCGGAACGGTGTGGTGCGATGATGTTCGATAAACCGAAGCTGCACTTGGGACGCCCGCGTTGTCGTTGTCCTCGTCCATGAACGTGAATGTCTCAAGATAGTGGATTGAGATACGGGAGCGGCTTCCTTGCTTGGGTATTCTCTTTCATCCGGTGCCATTATTACATGCACATTGCTTCCTCCGCCGGAGGTTAGCTTGTGGAAGGAGCAAGTTTTATTGAATTCCTTCGCGTAATTAATTAGAGGATTATTCCTTCAGTTCAGTTCAGGTCGCCGGGCTCGTTTGCTTCGAGATGAATTTCTCCCCCATTGTGCAGTGAAGAGATGCTTCCAGTGAGAATACCTACTATACTTATGAGAAGTTCTAATTTCAAATGGAGTATTCCTTCCCATCATTCGATATCACATTTCACAGAGCCAGCAGTCTTATCTTACTGGGAATATATCAATTCGAAGAAACCACAACCATACTCACACAATCAACGACACTGATACATGACAGAGATATCATTCTCAAATATTTAATTCTCGATAGCTAGCGGTAGTAATCATGCATCGTTCTCGTGATACCAAACCCATTTTCGATGCATTCAGAACTAAATCGGTCTCTAAGAGCACATTCAGTTCCACGAAAACATTGCAGAGTAGACTGTGAGAGGAAGCATCGGATTTCTTTCAGTTCTCGGATATCGAACAAATTAGCCTTCTTCCTTCTTCTCACCTATCGAACTTGATTGCCAATCCGCCAAGTGGCTTATTAGAGTGCGGGAGCCGGATAATTCAATAATCATCCATTTCTAATGATACAAAATTGGATCATTGATTCATTTATTATATGCTGATCATAATTAACGCCTCCCGCAAAAGGCAAAAACCAACATTTGGCTGAGTGGCTGTGGAAGATTTGCACAGTCAATCACAGAAGAGAACTCGAAGAAGCTCGCATTTGCGGAAGTGAATTAGCTTCGCTCAATCCGAGCTTACAGGAGCAGCAGCAGCAGCAGCAGTTCCGATCGATCAGATCTCGTTAAATTATCAATGGCAATGATGAGGGGTAATCGCCATTAAAATTGATGGGAATCCGACGGGTTGTTGGACAATTTTCTTCAATTAAGACTGATTAGTGTTCTTGTACCGGCGAAGAACAAAACAGTTTCCCGCACATGGTTGTTATGAATTGTATTACTCCATCGATAAATTTGTTCAACCCTATCTAAGATCCCTATCTCAATTAAATACCAATCTCATTAAAAGAACATCAAGATTTTGAACAGCATTGTTCCGTTGTCTAACTCACACACAGATGCCCTTTTTTAGTCATCTGGTGAAACCACTTAAACTGGAAAGGTTCTCCTCGCTCACTTGCGTGACCACACCGGTTGTCGCCATGCGCTCCACCACCCATGTCTCCGAACAAATCCCCAAAAGAAAGGCCTGAATATCAACTCTAATTAGCTTATTTACCTTTCATTTCGACCCGTGTGTCTCCGCCAGGAAAGAAGAGCCAATCTTATGGTAGCGTAGAGCCGACACTGGGCTAATGCACTCATTTTACATGGCCCCAGATTCAGCGGTCTCGAAAGAATCGAAGTGTACAGGAGTTTGGCGTTGTAATGACCTGGCTCATTTGGTTGATTTCTTGAATGTTCGTTCATACGACCACACCAAAACCTCTTCGACCGGGCGATGGCGGCGGTTGAGAAGAACGTGCCCGAGCTTGCGTGGGTGGGAGGATTGCTGCTGGAGGTGATTTTTCGTTCACGCTTGAACTCATTTGCACCCAACAACCCAACGGTGCTTTGGATAACGCATACGACCGGACGACCGACCGCATGGATGGCAATGACTCATGACGTGCGGTCAGCTAATTAGGGACTACTTTCTCCGAAGAGGTGGTCTGAATATTTTTTTTAGCATTCAGAAAGAGGAGCATAGCAAGTTGCAAGAAGAGGATTGTTTGGAAATGTTCGTTCGAGCTATGCTTTTTTTCTGATAGATTTGACTAGCTTAATACCTAAAGGTTTGGGAAACATGTAAGGAAGCAAGTGTTTTGGTTGCAAATTGCTGCAAGTCAGAGGCAGTGATTGTTGTTTTGACGGTAAGAAAGTTAACCTGATGAGCTTTGGGCGATCTTGAGGCAAGAATCGATCTTAGTGAATCGATTCATTTTTTTGAAAATAATCGATTCACCGATGTAATCAATCATTTTGAATCGATCTTTTGAATCGATTCATTTTTCAAAATGGCACAAGAATTTTTCAAATATAACGGATCATAGGAAAGTTGGTACACATTAAGCCAAGTTCAGTCTAGAGTTGATATTACGTTACATAAGCTATCTTGTTATGACATTTCATCTATAATATTAATTTAGTGTGATGCTTGATATCATTTAGAAATAAATCGTGTAGTACGTACGCAGTGAATGTTGTGAGTGTAACATGCATTACTGCTGGTCATTAAAATAGGTGTAGGCAAAATAAATGCGAAATTTTAGGTTATGTTCATTCAATTTCATTTAATTCGACTTTAAAGTTAAGCATTTGATTGTGTAATAAAAATTGAATAATTGCACGAGAAAACTCAAATCATAATTAAAATATGCCTGGTCAGTGAAATAGGTGTTGCATAAAACTATAGTACAGACAGCTTAAAAATAATCGTATAAGTTTTATTGTGCCCTCAACCAAGCACTGACAAGTTTCCTTTGGTATAGCATACCACTCTTTTTGAACTGTTATCCATAGCGAAGGGGACGACTCTATCTATGCAGGAAATATTGTGTTTTGCTGTGGCTAGCTGCGCGTACGCTGAGTAGATAGAAAGAAGATTTATCATGATTTTGAAGATTTCCTGCAAAAATATGATGCGCGATGCAAGAAGATGCGAGAAATGGTAAGATTTTTCGAAGATTTATTCGCTAGTGTGAGATTTTTTGAGCATCTATAATTGAGATTTAGATGTGTCGCCCCCTCGGTCCATAGTTGTTCCTTATTTGAAAATGCTTGACCAGATAACTTTCTTTTAAGCTCGTTCCATAAATTTTCGATGGGGTCGATGTCAGGAGATTGGCTAGGCCATGAAATAACCGACACTTTGTTTGCACGAAACCATTCCTTTACATACTTAGAAGTGTGTTTCGGATCGTTGTCTTGCTGAAAATGCCATATAAGAGGCATGTTCTCTTCTGCATAAGGGAGCATAACCTCCTCCATGATTTACGGTCTTTACCGTGTACCGCCGATCGAACTCTTTAACGGATGGTCTACGTGAGAATATAGTAAATTACTATTTTGATTCCACTTGACATGTGGAAGTTTTTGCTCAGGATTCTTGATTAGGTAAATGATTTAACAGGTTATAATATTCGATTTATTTGTATTTAATAAACGATTTAAAAAACGGAATATTAACACATGAAACAAAACGATTAGATGGTCGGAGTGTAAAAGCAGGTAAGTGCGAGAAATGAGGTTTACATGGTGATATACATTAAATCGAAAAAGATCAACAGAACGTGGGAAAATAGGCTGATGCAAGAAATTTTGTAATTCTGCCGATATGCCCCCATGGCGATCCAGTTCTGACATAGCAGAGGACTCATGAACCTGAAATATGTCATAAGAAGTGAATGTTTGTACATATGTACAAATGTAGATTAATAACTTTCTTTACCATTTAGACATGAATATCCCACAGGCCTCCGGTTGGTTTTGGTGGGGGACAGATGTGTGCAATCATCGTATACTCTATAGATCGGCCCAGACACAATTTTAACTGCTCGAGCGTGAGCTGAAGATTCCAGGTACAAATCTAATATTAAATTGCAAATGCAAATACATTGATTTTTTTTGTTGGATCGAAACAAAAATCGAATGAAAAGGATCGATCCAGTCGATTTTTGTCGTGTTTGAGATCGATTCAAAAAATCGTTTAATCGCACCAAAAGAATCGATCTTTTGTGTTTCGATCCAAGATCGCCCATTGCTAACGCCAACTGACGAATCCATTTGGTTTTTTCCACTCTGACTTCCATGATACTTTGCATAATGCTGCTAAGGAAAAACAATTGGCAGAACCAAGGGAGTTGAGGGTACGGATGAAAGCGGAAGTTAAACTCAAAACGCATCCAAGGAAAAGTAGCCCCGTTACGTGGGTAGATCACCTTTTTCTGGTACGTTACGGGATGTAAGATCTACCACCGATTCCTAGTCCTGACTACTTCAAACTAGGATTTTTTTTCCTTAAAAATGGTTCTTGATTTTTTTTATTTGATCTCTCCAGGAAGATTTTTCTGATTTCGCCTAGAACTTTCTTCGGACTGTCCCTGAATTTTTTTCACCTTCTATTAAGATGATTCGCTGTGAGATCTTTATTCTTGCTACCACTTCAAAACTTTAAGTGCACACATATCAACTTCCATGACACGTACTGTAATGAAACTGTTACTCCACGTTTTTTGCAGTGCAGCATACATCCAGTAGCAATTTCAGATGAAATGGGGCTCTAATTTCCGAGATTTACGTAATTGAAAATATGAGGTGAAAGTGCATTAATAGCCTACGTGGCGGCCATTTGTGGATTCTACAAGGAATCTCCTTAAACGTTTCTTTAATCTGCTGACTCCTGAACGTTTTTTCAACTTCCCCCATCAAATATTTAGAAAATATCCTGAAATGGTTTCCCTTGCCTTGTACTGCAAAATCTCGACCATGGCAATATTGACAAAATAGCTTTCTTCACTCTCCTTCTTATCCTTATCCGAGGCTTTTATGCTTCTTTTGCGAGCGTTTTGCTGGTTCTAAATTTTGTGTTCTAGATGCACTTCCACAGTTATTAATTGAGCGATTTATATGCATACCATTCCATGAACTTGTATATTGTGTGGCAAGCACAATGATACTCTATGTCCAGGGAAGTCAAGAAATTTTCCAACCCGAAAGATTTCCTCGACCGAAACGGGAATTGAACCCGCCACCTTCAGCTTGGTAATACCGTGTCACTCACTCGAGCGGAACATGATCTTCAAGAGGTACCATGCCTATTTTCAGTGACAATGTAGTCAATGACGAACATGTGCAGTTTTGGTTATCATCGAAGACATCATATCAAGAAGACTGGCCACTTTGCCAGAATCCAAGCGACAGATACAGTAGCGCTGCACTTGAGCGAAGGTGGAAGCAACGCATAGAAAAAATGAGCAAATACACGAACCTTTCTTCTGAGGATGTAATCTTTGCTATCAAAATTCGTTCGAAGCATTTACCTTTGAGCGGCAGATGACGCGGTTGTACCTCTGCCCCAAGATGTCATCAAGAAAATTGCCAAGAAGTATGGAAATCTATGCCGACTGAAAAACGATTTAACTATTTCCATTAAAAAACAGCTATAAAAATCAATCATATCTCCTCATCTAGACTTTTGCCCTTTCATTTTATTTCTGGCCAATGCAACACAAATATCGAGATTACAGCGCTTGCAAAATAAAATAATGCGTTTGATTTTGAGATGTAATAGATTCACTTCCTCAACTTTGATGCTAGACGCCTTACAATGGTTGAAATAAGAACACCACATTGCTTGACTTGTGCTTCACAAAATGCATTATATTATAAAGGAATAACTGTTTTCAATTCGATGCCTAGACATGTAAAACGTTCAGCAACACTTACAACTATCTTTCAAACAGTTATCCAGTGATTTTTTTTAGGAATTGACAAATTATGTATCTTGACGAAGTTATCTCTAACGGATTATTTTATATGGATAGCTGTCATAACGACTTTTTAATAATTATTGTAGCACTGCAAAAACTATTTCTGTTCACCACGATGGTGATGATGGATTCTTAATATTTGATTTAATAGTAGAGGATTATTCAAAAAAAAAAAAAGTAGTCTACAAAGGTTTGAGCCTCGCGCGCGTATTACGGATATAGAGGAGTGAATTTAAAATTTGATAAAAAAAATACAATTTTGAAGCTTATTTGGAAGATACCTTGAGTTAGTAATAAGTTTTCTGGAAAATGTTGGGGGTTCGTGAGCATTCATTGCTGAAAATTATGACAGCATCAGATTGCGGAGTAATAGGATGCTTTGTTGTTTGTTCATGAACTCTTGATTGCTTGTAATACTTATGAATATTTTAGGTGGACAAAAAGGTGAACTAAGCGGTGGACGCCTGAGCTTTTCCACATTTGTATCGCTGTGAAGCAACTGTAAAATCTAGAGGGAATTTATATCTGTAACTGAAACCAGTTCAATTTTGTTTGCTTACCTGGTTAAAGTGTCATATTTAATTATCTTTAAGATAAATCGTCCAGCTCAAACCTTTGTAGGGGTAAAAGGGGGGACCATCATAATAGCGGTCATACGAACATAGTAACATATTAACAGTGAATTTTTGCCATTAACATACAATTGAATGAGATTCTGACAATAGTTCGCGTGACAGTCATTTCTCCCAGTGAGTGACGATGACAAAGTCAGTAACATTGGCCTTAAGCACCACTGGAGGTGGTGATAATACCTAATTGTTCCTTACGTTGACCAGAGATCGAAATGGAATCGCACTGTAAATATTTCCCCGTACGATGGGTGTAAGCCGTCCATCGGAAGCCAGACGCTTAAGTAGGGACCAGGGTTACTTCCACTCACTTGCTATAAAAAAATGTTTTTCGGTTTTATGAAATCATGATATAGTATAATGCTAATTAGTGCTTTTAAGTTACAAGAAGAGGTCATTAAGTAAATGTTTGACACATAAAATCTGTAAATATTGCTTTCAGTGCATCACAATTAGTGGTTTTACGACTCGTAAGCGCTCACTCTGAGTGAACGCTCACGAATCATAAGATCGGTGATTGTGACGCTTTCAAAACGAAATTGACATGTTTTATAAGTCAAACACATACTTTACACCCTCTTCTTGTTACTTACAAGTAAAACATAGCATTATAACATCTAATGATTGCATAATTCCGAAAACTATTTTTTTACAGCAAGTGAGTGGAAGCAACCCTGGTAGGGACTATTTATAAACTACGTAGAATGTTTAAGGGAGGTTTTAGACCTGCACCCCCTACTCTCCCGCGCAGGCAATCGCACATATTTTGACGTAGGACTACGTCTTTAATTTACTGGGGGTCACATTCAAAAAATCAAAATTCAAATATGTAACGAAAAATCCCAAACACGGACATAACAATAAAGCGCAAATCGAACACACGATACATTGCGCACACCGCTCACCATTTCACTAATGAATGGAAGGGAGGAGAAAAGCAGCGATAACAGAAGCACATGCCAAATGGTTTTCTTCGTCATTTACTTTCGAGCAACGGACACGACGTATGAGTGAAACAGCACGCATCGCACCAATACGAAGACGACGACGAATGCACCTATATCGACCGGAGGAGAGGCTTCCCTCAATAGGCAGCATGACTGGACCGCCGTCATCCGGTCGGCATCGACTTGCACTGGTGTGAAAAAGTCAAGTAGCGTTAGGGGGTCTTTCACAACAATCCAATTCAATGCTGGTTGGAGCACGTCTTGGTCTGGTGTGAATGCTGCCATATACTTGGTTTGTAATTAGGAAGACTCTGACGAAAATTACTCCAAAAGGAAGGGGCCTAATTAACTATTCTGCAAGTTTTATGCAGACTGTAATTCAGTGAACGTGATCAGTTGCAATTCCATTAGCTGTGAGGACAGTCGTCACAACTAATTTGAAAGAACCAGAAAGTGGACGCGGACATCAGAATGAGAAGCATTACTAACGGCAGCGACATCCTTCGAACGTTACACCGCTGAGTTTGACTAGAAAGATCCATCACCTGCGTAATGCGGCTGCCAGGAAAGCCAACTGAGCATGCTGTCCACCCATCCAAAATGGCAGTTTCATTAGCGACGGAGATGGTTACCACAAATTTGGTAGGACCCTGAAGGACGCGGACATTGGAGGCTCTCTGAGTAGCTTCACCTTCTTTCGGACGTTCCACTGCAGTCGTTTCGTTAGGCTAAAGCACGCCATCCCGAAAGTAACAGCATGTAAATCTCTTGGATCCCAAATGGCCTTTTTCAGGGCCACTATATTTCTACGCTATAGAATTTCTTTTCAGATCTCTAGATGGTGGGTAAAACAGGTTCACAAAATTGAAATATTTTTAACCATGCAGAGAAATAACAGCAAAGAATCATCAATCTGTGCCAAAAGCAGTGTTTGGAAAATCACTATCAGCTTTGGGTCATTGATTCTCCGTGAGAGAATAAACTTGCGTAAATCATCCAACTCTAAACCTTCCCGCAGTCGTCAATTGGTAGCACGTTTATGCATTTCGTGATAGTTCTCCATCCAAAATATAACAACAATATCAACAAATAGGGTAAAGCGCTACTTCGTCGTAATCGCCCATTTCCGTTCTATCGATCAGAAAAGATCAATAATATCAATGATTTCACCGTGCACAAATCAATAATAGGTCTGTTCCGATGCGTTAGTTCATTAGCTACAACATAAATCCTATTAGAGCGCTTTTTATGAATCTTTACGCGCATTGTTCTCAAAACAAAAGAAGCGCTCCTAGCGAATACCCTGCTTCTACGTTTATCCGTAGGATAAAGAAAATCTAATGGCGTTTCAATGCGTTAGGACGGAATTGAAACTCGTAGAACGAATTAAGAATCAATAAGCAGTATTAGATTTAAAACAATATCTCAACAATTTGTGACTTTATATCAAATTCAACGGTACGTATGGAAAGGTGAATAAATTTGCAAGTCATCTTTGACAGAAATATTACATTTTTTGTTTAAACTCGTTCAGAAAAGAGAGGTAAAACGCGGGTTGTGCTTAGAAGGACGGAAATTAGATCAAAAACCGCCAAAAGGCAACAACTATTCGTTCCGTACCCTCCAACTCCAACAACCCTTTCGGTAGACACCAGGAAAAAAAAACAACAAACGGTCCTTTTGAGGGTCACCATTTGAAAAACAAAAGGCCCTTTGCAGGGTCACCAATTCAAATTCAGAAGGCCACGGCCTTTGCGCTACATATTCCAGATCTTAGATGTCAAGTATTCATCACCTATTTCTCTTACCATCGGCCCATACTTATTGATACAGGTAAGTAGCAATATCATCATTCAGAATTTAATATCACAAATAAACTTTTAAAATTTCAGGTATCAATAATCACAAAGATCAAAAGAATACCAGAAAAAAAAACAAATAACGGCCCTCCTCAGGGCCACCATTCGAAAAAAAAACCGGCCCTTTTCAGGGCCACCAATTCAAAAACAGAAAGAGTTAAGATAATAGATCAATTAAAATAACTAAATGCTACGGTCCTACGTCAAACTTCCGTTCGTGCCCCTAGGCACAGACGCTTCTACACGGCGAATGAGAACGACCCAAATTTGAGTTTAGTTCACTCATAATCGCCAAAAGTGCAGGAACTCAGCGATGAGTAAATTTGCTTCATGTTTTCTCAGGTTAGCCAGGATTTTCCAGGGAAAAATTCCCGAATTTGAGAAAAATAAAGATTGGATTCACTCAGTCTATTGGTACTACTCCGAGACTGAATAAAATGTTCCGGCAGATTGTTTAGGTTTTTCACAAAAAAAAAACCGCCGTGTACTTTTTTTGGGAAATCTGTATGGACCACACATTGAAAAATAAAAATCAATATCACATCAAATTGGATGCACGTAGTAAATATGATGCAATTTTAATTGTTACGAAAGAAAAAAATTGTACTGAAATTAGATGGAATCGAGCACATCGATGTAAACTCACCTATCATACGTGCAAGATTTACGTCTGTTGCGTTATTGCATATGTTTTTTGGTGTGTTGTGGCGTATTGCGATTGCACTGTGACATATTTTTGGCTGTGCATAGAAACTTGCCAAACCTACCACCCCTCCCGCCTTTCTTCCCTAAAGTGTCTTCGTAGTTTATGAACAGCCTGAGATAGGCAGGGTCTAGGTGTGGGAGCTGCCTCCCTGGCGTCGGTAGCATTGGTGCTCAGCACGGAAAACAAGATCGACGGAAAAAAAATCAAGTTTATGAACAGCCCCGTATTTGAAATAATCATGCATTGCTTCTTCCTACAACTTTTGTTTTCGGAAAAATCTCTCTCATCATTAGACTTTACCACCAAAAGTTTACAACCTAGCTTCCAAGCATCAAATCATTTCACTGCATTGGTGTTTAGAGTAAGAAATCGATTAGGAACCAGAAGAAAAAAAAAAGCGATAGAGAAAAGCACCGACCTTAATTTGGTAAGTGTCGTCCCCGGCGACCGGCATCCGCACCACACGGCCTGTATCTGCTTCTGTCAGCTGACTGCGGACGCTGACGAGTTTGGGTCGCTATATCGTTTTAATGGAATGGAGGGTTGAACCCAAAACGCATCACATCGCACCACGGAGGAACCCGGCGCAACAAGAACAACAACGAGGCATGGGGGAAAATTAGAAGCAGCTGTTTTAATTCCCTCGATTCGGTCGGTGGCAGCAGCAGCAGCAGCGGTCGGAACTTTTTACCCTACCTAACATAGGGACAGTTCTTCCTGAAAAGTCAGCGCAGTACGGTGGCAGAGGGAAAATACATCGGTGCGGCGGTTGGTATTTTCCCTTCTGGAAATGTAGGTAGGTTGAGAAAAAAGTTGTTACTTTAATTTTCATTTTTTTTTTCGGCATGCGACGCTCCTCATAGAGATGATGCTCGCTGTTGCTGTTGCTGTCACGTTCGCTAATGCCCCGGCTAAATGCAATGTTTGACACGGTTAATGCTTTGCCACTCGGTTCCCGGCTTGCCGCGGCTGTTTCAGCTGGTTTGCTGGCTTGTCGAGGTTGAGGTTGATACATTTTTTTTCCCCTGTCGTTGTCTCTCGGATCACTTCGAATGATTATGGGATGTCAGAATGGACGTAATTAGTTAATTTATTGCATGATGGATTTTTACAGTCAAACGATTGTGCCCGCCTGAATGAAGTCTCAATCGGAACGGGGGTGAGGTGAAGTTTTAAGCAAATTTCATGATGCTGTCAACATTGTAATATTTTTTGTTTCGACCGTTTAGTGACAATGTTTGGCCACGTAGACTTGAATTTGTTTTCTTGTTGCCTTCATTTCCCACGCAAACTTAACTGAATTGGAAAATGGTGGCCCCTGAACCAAGTTGAAACAACTTCCCCTTGCGACGTAGAACAACGCACATCATAGATCGATCAAGATAACCACGATAGGGAATTATTAATATCTCATTAGTGGGAGATGAATTCTCATCCATACCGGTTCCTCACTGTGTGTGAGTTCCTACCGCGTCAAGCAAATAGCAGCAGCCAAAGACCGTCTTTATCTAAGTCCTTTTTTGGACCGAAGAAGACGACTCTCAGTGGGTAGCGCTGCTGGCCCAGAGACATGTGCTCGTGGTGGGCTTCGTTAACGAAAACATACCTACAAAACACAAAACCGGAGCTGTGCGATTTGCATGATAAGACCCTGATGGGAACGTGGATCGTTAAGAAGAAAACAGTTTGCTGCCCCTCTACCTTAATTGATTTCCAATTAAGAATCTGACGTAACACAAAACATACACGGGAGAAGAAACGATGAGCTGTCACACGGAGGGGTTGTCCGGTGGCGATCCAGATCTTGATGTACCAAACCAACCGGTTCCCTTTCCCCTCTCGTACCTCTCGCTGACATCTGGGAATTGTATGTATCATCAATGTGCATCGGAAGCAATATTCTTTCGAATGGAAACCATGTTCTAGTTTCGACTTGGATTTCGTTTTTCTTTTCCAATTTCCTCCGGACAGGAGGACGACGCCACAGACCGGAAAACATTTCACACTTTCACCAGAAGATTGAGAATGTTCGTCTTCCTTGCCCCCAACAAACGTGCATTGATACAGCACGTGTAGTCACCTGCCAAAAAAAAAAAAAGCAAGAAGGGGTCGACATCTCCTGAATGCAGTGTGTCCGTCTGGCCAAGTCTGGCGTTTAATAAATTCGAGAAGAAGAAATTTAATTTATCTGCACATTGATACGAACGTGTTCAATTACAGTTTTGTCGAACGCACCAACACACACATATAGCTCCTAAACACAAGCATGCATACACGAGTGAAGGCGATGCGATGTGATGTGTTGCAGGAGCCACCCATCCCGTGAGTCGAAATAGTTTCGGTAGAGCTTGGATGTGGGTTTTTACTCCTCAGCCTTGTTGCTCTCGTCGGTTGCCATACCCAATAACACCCGACATAACCGACATCCGGGGAGCAGCCACGTGGTGTCCTGCTTTTAGTTCCGGGTGTCGGAAGAGGGAAGTGCGTTCCAATGCGTTTTCGATATTTCGGATGGCTTCTCCGGACCGGTGATAAGGAATGAGAAAGGGGTGACAGTCGGTGGGATACAAGAGAGGATCACAGTTATGTGTATTAGTGTATCCGACCGCATCTGTGCCAATGTCATGTGTCACTAGTGTGGACCTCTAACTAAAGATTTCGATCATGGAGGTGGACAGTGGTGCTTTTGATGGGATCAACTAAAACGTATTTAGTTTGAAAACAGTGTCATTTGAATAAAGCTACTTACTTGTAAAACTTCACTATTTAAAATTAGTCTATTCAAACTTTTTTGAGTCAATCTGAATATACACCGTATTCCTGTAGTTCATACGTTGATTTCCATAAAATCTGAAGCTTCATTGCTCTTCAACTCACCTGTATTCTTGAAGGAAGGAACGGATTTTTTTTTTCACAATATGGAATGTTTTTATATTTCTTCCAAATTTATTAAAATTTCCAAACGTATCGTAAGATTTGATAAAGATTAACACATTGTTCTGGAAAATCCCCAGAAAATTAGAAATTTTCGCATTTGGTGCCTATTTTCAAATCAGGCAAGAAATCTGACATCCGTAATTATCGTGGATTTGTCATTATCTCTTGCATCCCAAGACATTTAGAATCGATCGTAAACGACAAAAAAAATCAGCAAGTAAAAAAAAAAAATTAAAAAAAGCAGCACGGATTTTTTAAAGACCGCTCAGCTACAGTGGTGGCCATTAAAATAGGACAATTCTAGATAGAGCTGGAATTACGGCCTAACAGCTTTTTGTAAACAATGATTTCTCTCGATTATTTCTAAGAATTCAAGCCACGCCCACGCAAACCAACATAACCATCGGTTAGGGGAAGACTTCCCCTACCTGATGGTGATATTGATTTGCTTTTGCGAGTCTTGAGTTTCGACAAATGATCGCCCTTGTTCCAGCTCTATCTAGAGTTGGCCGATTTTCATACAAACTAGCCAACTTTGGCATGTTGCAACTATGTTTTGTTATGATCAATTGAGCTGAAATTTTGACACAGAACTACAAACATGCTGATTGTTTTTTTGTTTTTTTTTTTATTAATTTATTTCACATAGAGGATGTGGGGATTCATTCACCTAAAGTGATATTTATCTGCGAATGTTTTGTTCTGTTAGAATAGTATTGAAATCATTCTCATTGTTTAGTGAACACCTGCTACATTGGAATAGTTCCCTGAAATTCATTAATTCTATTTAAATTTTTTTATAGATTCCTTTTAAATTTTTCAAAAAATTCATATGAAATGTTCATCAAATTATTCTTAAAATTAGTGACTGAATCTTAATCAAAATGACTGAAACTTTAAAATCCATTGCAGTCCAAATTTCTTGGATAATTCTAAGGTCCAGATTTGTTTTCAGAAAGACGGCGAAGAATATTTTACACCTATGAGACATCGAAATTAACGGGTTTTCAGGTAATATATATTTTTATAAAGTCGAAGATTTTTTATTAAGTATGTTCATCTTAAATATGAGATATCCTGAGTATTTGAAACCAGGTCAGGCAAATGTCATTTTCAATGAAATATCTCACGCGATAGTTACAGAGATAGGGGAAATGAACGTAATGTCGGCCTAAATGTCCCTAATATGGGCCCATACATAAATGCTGCAATCGACTAACTTTCCAATAGCGGCCAAAAATATCCATTAGTACCGTGCCAATGACGCGTTAATCAAGATAAAATTGATAAATAGTAGATTTTTTGCGATGGGCCCAATCTTAGATCCATAGGCCAACATTAGAGCCATTTCCCCTACTTCTGTCACTATCATCGGATGAGAAACGATGATAGAGATGTTCTTCTTTGTCATGGCAGAACGTGACAGTGTTGTGATCATCGTATTTACATGCTCATTTATTGCTATTAAACTTACTTGTACCGAAGAAATCTTAATAATTTATTCAATCAACCGATTACATACGGTTGCTTGTTACATCAATCTATATCAGTTGGAAATGTGGATGTCAAAACCGCATAAGAATTATTCTCATGAGCGCTTGCATTGGCATAGCTAGAAAATTTTACTAGAGGAGGCCTAGGGGGGCCTGTGGCGTTTTTTTGTTCTGTTAAACTACGGTTAAATAGACATTCTTGAACTGCTATTCAATCAAAAGTCGTCAAAGCTATTTGTTATTTGATTTTCCTGTTGGATACATTTCCATTTCGTCAAATAATATGACCTATTATGGCGAGGCTTGCTATCATTTTAATGGTGAAACATTACATTTAATTATATTTATTTCAAAACAAACTCATAAGGATTTTAAGGATCTCAAACTTATGAAAATTCTCATATTAGATAATTCTAATAGTTACATAATTCCATAAATTTTGTAATTTTTTTAAAGATCTTCCATATTCAATCATTAATTAAATCACAGACATAAACACCAACATTAATTTCAAGATCTTCGAATTTATAATTTTAAAAATATCTGGCTATTGTTCAAAATATATGTCAATGAACAATTCTTAAAATTCTGAAAGTTTAAACGAAAATTGTTTGTGATCTCGATCCCATATGTTTTAAATATTTTGTAATTACAAAATAAATATCTCTGATACAGATTTAGTTTGATTTCTTCGGATTCAAATGTTAATAAAAGTTCGTGCAATAAGATCATAATAATCATAATTTATTATCATTTTCATCATAAATTAAAGACTAATGTGAAATTGCAAGCTCCTCCCAAGATTGTAACATCTTAAAAATTCTAGTACCTATATGAATATAAAAAAAATGAATTGAGAATTTTAATAATTTCGTATGTTCCACCTAATCGAACATTAAAGTTTCATAAAAAACTCCAGAAAAAATCGACCAAATGTTATTCAATATAGAAAAATACCAAATAACCAAAAGTTTCGAGCTCTTCTTCTTCTTCGCATTTCACATTTCAAGCTTATTGCATGTCGCATATAAGCTTATTGCGTGCTCTCAACTTAGTGTTCTAGATGCACTTCCACAGTTATTAATTGAGAGCTTTCGATGCCTGTACCATTTTTGCATTAGTATAATTGTGTGGCAAGTCCAATCATACTTCTATGCCCAGGGAAGTCGAGAAATTTTCCAACCCGAAATATTCCTAGACCGGACCGGGAATTGAACCCAGCCACCCCCAGCATGGTCTTGCTTTGTAGCTGCGCCTTTATCGACGGAGCTAAGGGAGGCCCTAAGGGAGAGTTTCGAGCTCGGACCAGCTTTTAATCTTTTGGACTTCGAAATAAAATCGTAATCAAGGACCTTGGAAAATTTACCTAGGTTAATTTCAAGAGGAAAATTCTTCGAGATAAGAATCGAAAACAACATTTGGATTTTGTTATTTCGAATCTCAGTCATAGAAAAATCATGAAAATCAGGTTATAATTTAATTTTCTTCAGACTTTAAATATACCTACTGGTTTTCGAATGTCCAGATTCCAATGTTTGAAGAAAAAAAAAATAAAATTATAAAGCATTTATCCAAAATTGTTTTCGATACATCGGACTAACTAACTTTCCTGATCACGGAGTTCAAAAAAAAAAAATCAAGATTTAAGTCCCAAATCTATCTTTAATTCTATTCTGAGAACTGAACTCCAAACTTCTATGATTGTGCCCTTGTTGCTGACAAGATACTATTTTAAATTCATTCTACAAAAGCTTATTGGGTTATTTTTAATTTTTAATTTGAAATGGAGCTAGTTTTGGTTGAACCCATTCGGTACCAATTTATTATTCACTCGTAGCTTATACGGATAAGAGCTTCTAAGAAGATTCCAAATCGAAATTAGAGTTCCCACTTCTACTCAATTTTCTGAACTTTTGCAAAATAAGTAGACATTCATAAAAATCAATACAAATAAAAAGCAACCTCAATACTGCTTACCAGTGTTTAAAAATAATACCCAAAATTCCTGGGGGAGGGGGGGGGGCTAGATCATTCTGGAGAGGACTTGGCCCCCTTGGCACCCCCATTTGCTACGCCAATGAGTGCTTGATCATTGGAACATGACAAGAAAGCTGATAGGTAGTTTCGTCTCGTGATAGTGAGAGGACCTGTTTTCTCATTGTCACATGTCAAACTTGATATTTACCAGTTCTGCTTGTAACATATTTTTTCAAGTTTATTATGGAATCCATTAACAGAACAGACAACAAGACGAAAGCTTAAAAGGGACAATGGTTAAAAGTCTAAATCCAAAACTTCATCCATTTGTTAGAATGGACATCTTTTTCTAAGAATTTAATATTGAATAGATAGTAGCTCGTATTATTTTATTCAATAATAAGTAAACTTAATATTCCGACAGTGTTCACTCGGCTGTCAACATAAGCAGACCACTCTGTTTACTAGGCAGCAACCATTGTGGGGTCTTCCTCATTGTTTTTCATCGACAGTTCTGTCGGTAGATGCGTTGTCGAATTTGGAAAGCAACCGTTTCGTGACAAGTGTGAAAGTGATGACCACGTTTTGCGTCCATTGCTGTAATGGAGGTGGTCTGCCCCCGTCGACGATACTGCCATGCAATGAAACCACTGAAAGTGGATCCCGTTCTAATGGAGGGGGCTTATTGGATAGCACAAAATAAAGTGTTTATATTGACTATAGTTAACGATATTTTGTATCGTGAAAAAGAATCCTCGGCTCTGTAAAGTTAAGTCAACTGAGCCTTAGAGGCTGTTCGTTAACTACGTAGACAATTTTTTTTTAATTCTCGCCCCATCCCCCTACGTAGACGATTGTAAATGCACAGTTTTAAAAATTTGTATGGACCGTGAATAGTTGCCAAACATCCCCCCTCAAACCTGTCTACTTAGTTAGTGAACAAAAGTTATCTGAAAGCCAAATATTAAAGAATATACATATACATCCGATTTTGGCTTTTCAAACATTCATCGTTTCGATCTTATCGCCATTCAAACTTTTGTCCCTTTCGACCTTATGTCTCTTTAAACTTTTGATGTATCAACAATTTGTTCTTTCTACCTTTTACTTGTCAATCTTTTGTAATCCGACCTTTCGTCCTTTCGACCTTTTGTCCTTTTGATCGTTTCTTCTTTCAACCATTTCTCTGTGGGGATTTTATTCCTTTTCTTCTTTTGTCATTTCAACCATTTGTCATTTTGGCCTTTTGCCTTTTCGACTTACAATAAACCCAAACATTGTAAAATAGTTTTTAATTATTAATCATAATCATTAATTTAGATTCATTCAATAATCACAATCATTAATCATTCTAATAGAGATTTATTCATTAGTCTTATTCGTTAATCATAGACTGTCGAATATTATTCATTGAAAATTAATCATTTATTGAGAGCCTTTAATCATAAACGCTCTCATATTAACTTTATATTGCATAAAGGGCGATAAGCGTGCTATATCTGGCTTGGTGGTTACTTATTGTTCTTCATCGTTGCATTTCAAGCTTATTGCTTATCAGTGTTGGCAAAATCATCAATCAATTCAAGAGCAAATTTTCATTACGTCGAAAGTAACAAAGGTAAACAAAGTCGAGCTATCAGTGTCAATCATTGCTCCAGCTATTACATTATATACTGTCTGAATATAGGATCACATCTCATTTTTAAATTTATTTACCAGTCAAATTGCTTTCTGACGTAACCACACAGATAAAAATTCTGAATTTTAATAGTGATGTAAACATTCATTCACGTAAACTTGTGTTTCATTTCATGCAACCGATAAACTTGTGAACAATGTTGTTTACAACAATGGGCTTTTGTATACAATATTTGCTACATTGAATGGAATGTATCAGAACTTTACATGATATACAATGTAAACTTATATGATATGTGACGCTCCATTTATGTGCATCATACTTAACAGAAATTTACACTACTTTTTCAAACTGTTCACCTTGCGATCAAAATAGTTTTCGGTGTTACTTAAGTCGACCGATTTCTATGGATATGCCGTTTGCCTTAAGTAACAGCGCTGAGAAACCCGTGGAAAGTGTACGTTCGTCGTTTAGCTTTCTCATTATTAAAGTGAATAAATCGAACTGTTTGTTGCGAAGATGATTTCGGTGGTCCTAAAATGATGAATGGGCTGCATGTAAGGAGACGTAATTGATAATTCTCCCGAATATCCTGGTAAATACACTTTGACTTAAGTAACAATAGTGACCACCAAACGATGTATAATAACTTTTGACTCAAAAACCAGTATTTTTAGCATGAAAGCTAGCAATTTGCATTTGTAGGACTAAAACCCTGCTAAATATATTATCACTATGAGATTATATGTGTTTAATTGGAAATAGGAATAACTTTTCGGTCATCAAAACAAAACTTTATTTTTCTCGGATCGGTGTGAATGTTACTTACGACATAATGACAATTTGCTCTTGAATTGATATTTTTCCGCCCTCATACGCTCTCAATATAACGCGTGATATTGAAACAAAATATCATGCTTGATATTGAGTTTACAACCCAATAAACAATTTTAGCTGCAGCTTAGCTTATACAGGCAAAAATTAGCTGCATAAGGCAAATTTTGGCTGTATAAGCTAATCTGCAGCTAAAATTGTTTGTTGGGAAGCTCCTTTGATATTGCGAGACTACGCACAACGTGCAAAAATCAAGCAGAGAGTTGACTCGACACACAAATGATTCCGTTCCACATCGTTTTCCTAGAAAGAGAAAGTATAGTTTGCTATCTCTTTTTACTTTTCATCGATGGCAGACACGAAGTGACCGCTGCTAGCCGTAATGGCAGTTTCGGTTGCGTTCGGGTGTAAAGCAAAAATCATGAAATTGAATCTCACCACAGTTTGGTGAGATTTGCAGTTGGTGAGTTTTGTTAGATTGATATTTCGAGTTGCGATATCACAGCTTGCAGTATCAACCACAGTTGTTTGTTTCGTCTACGGAAATCAAATGTGATCTTGTTATTTAATGAGATTTGATTTTTTGATATTTTCCCAACACTGTAGCTTATAGCATATTAGCTTATCGCGGGCTTTCAACTTAAGCTACGATCAGAATAGCCAGCTTTTCTGTCGCAGTTTGTGTGCCACAGACTTATCGATATTTGAGTGCTGTAAATTTTTGGCTGGTTTTAAAAAAAATGTAAACGAAAAAAAAAATAAAAGGAATAGATAGAATAAAAGTTAAAATCAGTCAGACGATGCTTCAATACAAAGCTTATAGTTTTTCAGGATCAACTGGGATCGTCTTCCAGTCAAAGTTGTTAAGCATATAATTTTCTATTATGATAATAGGTATGATTTGTGATGTTTGCGCCGTTTGAAACGCCATCTAGTGACAACACTTTGAAAATGGTATTTGTTTATACATTTTAAGCTTCAACTTGGAAAAAAAATAGCTTCAAATCGTTAAATGTTGACCGATTTATCTCAAATTTTGAACAGAGCCTCAAGATTACATAGAAAATACGTGATATTAAAGCGAGGGGGAGGATTATGTTTTAGTCACATTAATAGCGTCTAAAGTTAGAAAAATGCGATGTCTCAATTTTGTAAAAATCAAATTTTGCTTTCCAAAACCGTTTAAAACTCAACAATTGGTTGATTAATTATTAAATAACTCTTGACAGTATGCGATCACTATCCCAACATTGTGTTTTAAACAATAACTTTAAATTTTGGGGGTGTTCGAACAATCATGATGTACTCAACTTTACTAACAACCTACAATAGGTTACTTTAAAAGTCCTTTTTTAATTTGTATCACTGTGTATCCAGCCTGTGACAAATTCGAGACGAACAATAAATAAATTATTATTAACAACTAACCGTACAAACTGGTTGAACAGACAAACCTAGCTGTTGGTTTGAAGTCAAGTTCACTGTCTGATACTGTTCAAATGATTGAATCTTAATAGGGGAAATAACGGCTTCGGTAATACTGGAGGATGAACTAAAGCCCGATTCAAAGTAAATTTGGACGCATTCAAGTGATCATAACTCAAGAATTAAACAATATACACGGTTGATCAAAACGTCAAACAAAAGGGTATTTATTCAGCTTTCAAACGATATGTAACAAGTTATTACATTTCACCGTTTAGAACGAACTGTCGCACTTTACTTGTGATCGATGCCATAATGATCTACACAGTCGCTGGTGACACTGTACCGGCGAACTTATTCCACTTTAAACGCATTTGTTGTGCATTTGTCACTTCTTTACCGCATCCTCGAAGTTTTCGCTTGACAATTGCCCAATATTTTTCGATCGGTCTGAACTCAGGGCAATTCGGAGGATTAATCTCTTCGGCGACGAAATTAACATTGTTTGCAGCATACCATTCTAGTGCCTCCTTAGAGTAGTGGCAGCTGGCTAGATCCGGCCAAAACATAACGTTGGTCTTGTGTTGCCGAATGAAGGGTAAAATCCGCTTTTTCAGACACTTCGACGTCATTGTGTGAGATGTGATGAAAATCTTGGTTTTAAGGCTTCAACTGCAGATTCCTTGCCAAACAATTAGTTTCCGAGCAAACTTATCAGCAAAAACAAATTTATACCTGGAAGGGATATCCCCTCGACCAGTTGCCAGGTAAAATTTGCGTCCGGGGATTTGTTAATAAGCCATTTTGACATATTCGTCATCAATTAAAATACAGCCATCAAATTTCGTCAAAACTCGTTCGTATAGGAATCGTGCTCGCTTTTTGGACACTAAATTTTGTTTCGGGGAGCGATTCAGATGTTTACTGGCACAAAAAGACTTATATCCTTCTCTTGAAACCATGTTATGCATGGTGGAAAAGTTGGAATCGCATTTCTTTGCCAAATCATGTATGGAGACACCTGGGTTGCTTTTCACGATCCTCAACACCTTTCTCCTCAGCACTTTGTCCCTAGTGCCACTTTTATGATAGATGCGCTGTTCTTTATCCAAACTCAGAGTATCCTTGTAACGTTTGAGTACAAGACTCACCGTTGACTTTGGGAATTTCAACACTTTTGCTATATTTGAGGCAGACCACGTTCTCTAGATGTTTGCTCAAAATTAATTTTCTTTTCTCAAATTCCATGATCCGTAATTTCGGGATGCGTCGATCAATCGAGAAAATCTTTTCACCAAATTCTTCGTCAATGAAACATCAACAAATGCCTGTCAAACGTTTTTTGTTCCAACCACCAGGGGCGCAGTGATGTATTAAAGCGTGCGTCCAGATTTACTTTGAATCGAGCTTTAAGGGTTTGAGAGCATATTTTTTTTTTTGTATAATTCAAAGTTAAGCCTGCTGGATTTAATTACTCTCCTGACAAAAATAGGTTATGGGGTTGACGAAGACGTAAAACTCCCTAATATCAATCCAAAATTTACAAAAATTCCACCCTATTACACGGCAGTAGTTTGTGCACTAAAATGACGATAGAATTCAATTCCCTCTTTTCTAGTGTACCATTCACCCTGAACTCATTTCCTCTCCGACCCCCATTTTTTCCCTTTTTACACCTCCTCGCCGTTCATAACCTAACCTCAAACTGCGCAACCCCTGGCAACAGCTGAGCATCGCACATAGACCGTACATGTGCGACGACGACGGGACGGGACCATAACGTGCCCCTGTTTTGCTAAATGGGTTCTATCGCATTCCATCACCGGACACCTCCGGTTCGGTTCGGTCCTGCGTTGGTACGTGGCCCAATCTCGTTTTACTGTGTCATCGTCAATTGACTGAGTATTGCTGGCGCTATTTTTATTTTTATTTTCGGTAGTCTGTTTGTCTGGCCTGGCTTGATGAAATTGCACCCTCCTTGCTGTGGACCAACTCTGGCGAGTCATCGCCGCTCTGTCCGCTGTTTAGAGATTTGCGCGAAATTTCGCTGGAATTGGAGGGATTTTCCAGCAGCAGGGGAAAAGGGAGCATTAATATCTATTAAATAAATCATCATAAAATAAAATAAAAAAGAGGGGATAAATATTTGATAGAAAGGTATTTTTTCATTACTTTCCTCGCTTTGACCCGGTACTTCAGTCCAGACGCGCTTTATTGGTTGAATCCGGGCTGGTCTGAGTCGGGTCCGGTGGATCACCCTTGGAACGTTGTTTGTCGGAGGAGCATACCTGGGATGGTCTCATTTCTCTACTCACCTAAGCTCATCTGTGGGCTCTGCCTGCACCATCGCCATTCGGTTAGACGCTGCTACTACTACTACCACTACTGCTGCCACCTTTGACTGGTCGTAACTCTCTCGCTTGGCCAACCGGACCGACCGACCGACCGACCGCGCTATTGACAAGGACAGGATCTATGTGCGAGAACGAGGAACACGGAAGCGAAGAAGGGTGGAAGTAAAATCAATAACTCACGTGAAAAATTGGTTTGAACCCTTTTGCTCTTTTTTCCACTGGTCATGTCGGCCACCCGTTCGTCGTGTGGGATAAAGAAAAACAAGGGTTGACTGAAAGGAAAGGGGGAGCAAGGCAGGCAGACAGCCGATTCCAGATGGTGGTCGGGTGTGGAAAATTTCTGTTTCCTTATTAAATCGATCCCGGAGGGCTCTCTTTCGCTTGTGAGTCGAGTGGGTGGTGGGTTGGGACGCAGTCGGGAGATTTGTTGATGTAAGCTGCTACTGCTGCTGGGATGCTGGGATGCTAGGACGACCGTATAGAGAACGGATTGCGGAGAAATTTAATCACTGCTGATACGCCTAATTGGGAAAAACTGTCAAACACATTCCACGTACCCCTTGTACTCGGTGTTCGGTTGTCTTTTTTTTTTTTGCTAGGGGTTCTGTTTGTTGCTTGACAGCGGAGAGTGTGTAATGAGTCGTCGTCTTGGAGATACCTGACTGGAAGAATGTGCCAAAATGGATTTCAATTGGTGGAATTTATTTGCTCTGGGGATTAGCACCTGGATGTTCATACTGCGTAATTGTTTGTCTACGATAGAGTCCGTAAGTTTAGTTAACGTGTGCCAATTTCGGAAGCGAGCCTTTAATCTGTTAGAAACGTTAAGGTAGATTTTTGGTAACAGAGAGAATGTCAACAGTGGAGTTTCCGAAGTAGTAGTCTAAGTGAAGGTGAATGCTGTGCAGAGGAAATCTGTTTCATTGACGAAATTAACAAGTTGAATAGTGACGTCTTTTGCATTACTCGATGGTAATTTTTTGTGGAAATTCCATATTTTCGTTTTGTTTTATTATTGTCACTTTAACACTTTGCTGATCTTTCATGACTTGTCCGGGGTTGAGCTTTGAACTGGTGACCTTCATCTCAAGGCAAACATTGAAGATAACAGAAGAGTCAATCTTCAGATTGGATTGCATCTTTGTCAGGTTCTCGTGATGTTGCAGGCTCATTTTGAGTTGAGTTTTCTGAAGAAGGCGGCTGGATCTTCTATATTTGGAAGACACATGATGAACTAGAGTGTTCACTCGGCTGTCGACAGAAGCAGACCACTTTCGATGTGTGTCCCACGATCGTCTGTTAACTCGGTAGAAACCATTGTGTGGCCCTTTTCATTGTTCTTCATCAGCAGTTCTTACGGTCTATGCGTCGTCGACTTTGGAAAGCAACCGTTTAGTGATGAGTGCCAGAATTTTTTAAAGCTTATCGCTATCAAAGGTTTTAAAAAATCGGTATTTATCGGTATTTACTATTTTAATTAATTCTATATTTTACCGTTTTTGAAAGCGAAAATTTTAACATTTGGACTATGATCGGAAAATTCCAGAAGAAAACTCCGGGGAATGTTTGAATTAGCTTCTGGAGGAAGCTGAAAACAACATACAGAGAAAGAAGCTCTCCTGGAGGAAATTTGAGGAAAGTTCTGAGAGAAGTCGGAAAAACATCCGCGGAACTTCCAAGACATAAATTGAGAAAAGAAATTAAAGAAACTTTCAGAAAAAAATCGGATTTCACATTTAAAGGAAGGCAGAAAAGTTTCGGAAATCGGAAGTAAATTCCATAGGTAGCCATTTCCAGAGGAAGCCAGAAGAAGCTCGGAAAAACCTTCCAATAGAAGTAAAAAAACAACTGGGAAAAATTCCAGAACTAGACTAAAGAAATTTCTGCGAGAAGTTTAATTGAATTTTCTGGAGACGCAGGCAGGTAGATTAGGAAAATAAAAATTCTGGAGAAAGTCGGAAGCCAGAGCGCTAACGGAACCGTCGAAAGAAACTAGGACATAATTCCAGAAGAAAGAGCTCTTGGGGGATGTTCTAATGATCCAGAAAATTTTCTAAATGGTCCCTAACGACCCCGCAATGCCCCTGAAGTTTTTGGAACATTCCTGAAATGTACTTAGGAATATTCCATATTTGCTCGGAATTCCTTAAAAGTTCTTGTAATTTTCCTAAAGTTAATAGCGCTGATTAAGTAACTAGGAAAATTGCGAAATTTCTAAAGCGCACGATTTTCTTAAATTTATTGTTACATCAGCATTGAGGTTCTCTGATCTTCCCGATTTTTCTAAATTTTAAAAGTTATCGACACTGCCATTAATAAGCACGGAACTTCCCATAAAATGTTCTCACAATGTGCTAATGTTCGTGTAACTTCCCTTACGTTTCTTAAATTTGCATGAGCCCCTCGGAACATTGCTGAAGTTTTCGGAAATTGCCTGAGTTTCTTGGAACTCCTTTAAAATTTCAGCGAGGTCCTTGAAATTTATATATCTGTCTCGGAGCTTCCTAAAGTTCTCTCAATTCTCCTGAAACTAATGGAAAATGTCCTGAAAACCATTAAAATTTCCAGAAGTTTTTTGGACTTGTGAAGTATCCAATATATTTATGATGTTTCCTTAAGTTCACTGGAGTTCGCTGGACTTTCCTAAAATTTCCAGGTTTTGGAATTTTAACAAAAGTTATTGAAACATTTTTTAATTAATCGAAACTTACTCAAAAGTCTGGACTTTTCTGAAGTTTCAAAACTTCTTAAAAGTTCCTGCAGCTAGTGTGGATCTGCAATCAAAATCTGGAAGCATCTCTGAAGTTCCAGGGAAGTTGAAAAAAAAATTGGCGGAAGAAGAAGAAAGAAACATTCGAGCGAAGGCTGAAGAAGCTTCCAAGGGAAGTCGAAATAAAAAATCCCTGAGGAATTGAAAAATAATTTACGATGCAAGGTGGAACAAAATTCCAGGGGAAAGTTGGAAGAAAATTCAGGAGCTTTAATAATGTTTAAAAAGTATTTTCCGATTCCCCCGGAATTACCAGAAAGAGCCATCGACTGTTTATCGATTCATGGGTAGCCTAAAACGGTCAGGACATTGAAACATTAATCGAAAAAGTATCCATAAGACATTTTTTAAAGATGTTTTTTTTTTTTTAATTTTAAAGGTTCAAAAAATTTGAGATATTCAAAAAGATACAAGTCTCTCATAATAATTTTCTCCGAAATTCGAGCGCGGCAGGCAATAATCATGTTGATTATTTTAAATAATCGGTATAAATTGGTTTCGAAACTCAAAAATCGGTACTCTGAGGAACCTTATCTGTATATCGGTATCTAGTTCGGAAATCGGTATAAATACATCAATCGGTATATTTGGCAACGCTGGATGAGTGTGTGAGTGCTGACTATAGCGTCCATTGCTCCAATGGTAGCGCTCTGCCTCCCGTTGACGATACTGCCATCCCGAGCAAAGTAAAATAACAACCTGATATCATCTTGAAAACAAAACTCCATGAACATTTCAAATGGTCCTATCTACTTTGATCGATTCTCTTCATCGACTTTCTCTTTTCATAACCACTGCTATGCAAACAGATTTCACGCTAATTCTACCACATAGTTTGATAAAGGATGTTCTTATCTAGCGTCCAAAACGTTAAATACAACAGGGAAAGTTTTTGCAGCTGAGTTATTGACGAAAGGGAAAGTCGATGAAGAGAATCGATCAATGCAGATAGGACCTTTTGAAATGTTTATCTAGAGATCTTGTTATTCCAGATATCATTTTGTTTTCAGCTGTTATCGCATAACTAATTTAGTTTTTAACCTCGTCTAATTTTTTATCAGTTGTTATCATGAAAGCATATGAAATGATGCAAGGTTAGTTTAAAACTTCCAATATTATCCGCATGGTAGGAAATAAAAAACATCGCCAGCCATCATCGCCAGCCAACATCGATAAAATTATTTGAAATTTGTTGACAAAATTTGCATGGATCACAGAATTTGTTATCAAGATGTTTCCAATGATAACTAAATCTGTTTATTTGTGATACCCAAGGAGTATTCTTTTGTTATAATTTGTGTTATGTTGGCTGTTTATTCAACCACATCAATAACATGTTCAGTAGACTGATGCAAAATTTGACTTTTTCGCTCCACAGTGCTTAAATGGTTTCAAATCGGGTTCTGATTAGCCTCCCAAAGCTACAACTCATTTGGTTAGAAACACAAGCTATTTGAAGTTTACATGTAAATTACTATGGGAAATCGCAAATTTTTGTTCTTTGCCTCCTAGTATTTTTCCATATTGAGCTGCGAAACAGTTCGATAGCCATTCTTATAGAAAATTTTCTCAGCTACAACTGTGCTCAAGATCGTTTCTATGTAAAACGAGACAGGAAAAAGTTATTAATTATTTAAGAGATTGGTAAACTTATGACATGATCAAGCAGCTGCTCTGTAGGCCATACTGTATTTTGCAGTGTGACATAGTAGCCATGATTTTTGTGTCCTATTCAACGCCCCAGAAACACCAATGTTGCCTGCTGAGCAGTTGAATGAGCATTAACATAAGACATCAGCGCACCAAATGGGTTCAAATTTTAAGAGGTTAGTCAGGATTCGATTTGGAATCGTTTAAGTATTGTGGAGCGAAATTTTCAAATTTTGCATCACTCTAATGTTCAGTTATCAAATCTTGATAACCGGGTATCAGAACTTGTTATCAATTTGGTATAATCCTTTGCTCGGGATACAATGAAACCACTGCAAACGTTTCCAGTTCTGATAAAGGAGGCTTTTTGGATAGCAGAAGATAAAGTGTTTATTGTGTTGTACATTTTGACTATAGTTATAAGATGTTTTGTATAGTGAACAATAATTCTCGGCTCTGTAAAGTTAATTCGATTGAGCCTTATCAAATAAATTAATGAGCGAAAAAAAAAACATGATGAACTCAAAATTCAATTCATGAAATTCTGAACGGCAAAACCAATACTTTGTTAACATTTTTACTATTTCGCCTGGAACTGCTCATAAGCATGATATTATTCAAATAATTTGATTAGTCAAGCAAACTTTAAGTTGCCTGTATTTCAGTTCGTTATAATTGCTTTTCTCTGTCAGATGTGCGAATTTAGTTCACTACTTGTAGACTTCTTCAGGGCCAAGTAGTCAAACAGCGCTTACTTGGTACTGAAGAATTAACATAAATTTAAACAACTCCACTGCACTACAAATGCTGTTTATGGAATACCGCTTAGAGGTTCGAACAATTTGAAAGAATCACGGTTTCCCTAAATATTGGTATCAAATTTAAATAAAACATTGCTTCTGTTGGTATTTTTCATCATCCAACTCCATATACTAGCAATGATTTGCTAGCCCATTGAAAGCATTCAGTTAGTATTCAATTCAAAAACAGTTCCAATTTGGGACATCTGCCGTAATCGCGCAAACCGCCCCGAACTTTTCTGCTCAATCAAAAATTCACGGCTGCCAACCTCGGTGGCGTGCGGCCCGAGAGGCAGAGAGCAAGAAAAAGCACAAATTAAAAAATTGCTTAATTTAATTAAAATATTTACTGAGAGACACACACCAGGACAGACAGGGACAAGCCGGGAAGGTGGTTGTTAGTCCTTGAGCGAGGTGCCGGAGCCATCAGGAAAGCTTCAAGTTTTCATGTTTTTTTGTTGTTGTTCCGCTCTCTACCCACTAGAAGTAGTAGAGCAGCATGTTTGGGTTCTTGTAGGGTAGAGCACTACTTCGGCATAAGCGCCCATTTCCGTCATATCGAGCAGAAACATCAAATTTATCAATGATCTCGACATGACACAACGAACGCTCCTAGTGAATCCATTTTTTCATTTATGTTGAAGTTTCAATGTGTTTGAACGGATTTGAAACTCGTTTGACCGAATTGAAATCAAGAAGAAGTGTGAGATTGTTATCAATATCTTAACAATTTGTGACATTTTTTACTTTTTATCAAATCTAACCATGGAAAGACAAATAAATTTAGAAGTCATCTTTAGGTCCGTTCGAAAACGAGAGTATGACGGAAATCAGATCTTAACCCTAGGTAGGTAGGTATGGAGCTTCGTTTGGGTTGCTTCCTGCGAAACACACTGCTCTTGTGTTTTTCTCATCCATTTAACATACAAACACAAGTTTGCGGTGGTCGGTGGCTCGGGATGCTGCTGCTTCTGCTACTATTGCGATGGGAATGAGATCCTTCACGTGCGTCGATTCCGGCCATGGTGGAGGGTCCGGATGGCTAAAAAACTTGGTCTGCAACACCACGTTCATTCATTCATCGCCGGTGCTGGCTGCTGCGCTACGAACTACGACTCGATTCTAGTGCCGTTGTTCCTTGCTGATGAGAAGACGACCGACGCCGCTGCCACCGCTGCCGCCGTTGTTGCGCTGCTGCATCCGTATGCATGTAGGGAAACATCGGCCAGAGCGGGCTTTTTCGGGTGTACATATTTCAGTGCTTCATCTCATTCCGGTGTTGGGAGGACGGTTTGCTTGCTAGGAAAACTCGGGAAAACAGAAACACTCGAACGAAGGGACGGGCGAATGAGTTCGTGTTTTGCGCTCAGTTCATTTAGCAAACGATTCGCCGCTGCCTGTGGCCCGTCTTTTAACTGATATGAACCAGCGAGCAGCAGCAAGATGTATGCCGGTGCGGAAGGATTAGTGAGGGTGATGGTAATTGTATGAGCGGAGGAGGATGCACGGTTGCAAGATCCAGTGGGAGAAAACCAGGAAGGAGTCTAGTTTCTCATTTACAGTTTGAAATTTTAATTAAATAATTTTGAAGTTTGAAGCCTCAAGCCATTTTTCCACTCGACGAGTCTTGTTCATGTGTGAACTCTCGTAGGAGCGGGGGTGTGAGAGGGTTTGGAAAGAAGAAGTATTTGTGCGGTACAACTCTTGCCTTGAATTATAGCAGATAGTCGTGTAGATTCACTTTTTGGGAGGACTGCTCTCCGCGAGGGAATCGCTTTGAATGGCTTACTGTGAAGCGGTGCATTTCTCCGATGAGTGATGTGAGTGGCGGTGAGGCACAGAATCGAATAAAGATAATATTTTAAGTCAATTAAGAGTTCGTCTTCATTGGCACAGGCAACAAATGATTTGGTTTAGACACCTCAAGTTTTTATGGATCGCGACCGGTTTATATGATTTTAAAATTTTATACAAAATTTATCTGATTTTTGAAATTATGCTGAGATAATCCAAACTGAGTTTCATTAACAACCTTGAAACAGGTTGTCCTATATAGATTTTCATTACCATTTTTTTTGATTGTATTGATGATTTCAAGAAAGGTATATAATTCAATTTCAGGCATATTTTGGAATTTCAAATCCGGTTTGAAAAGTCTGGGCCATTTTTTCTTTGAGCAAATTTTTGGCGTTAAAAAAATTCTATTTTAGTTGTTGTTGTTGTTTATAATCGACAGTTTACATCTGCTGATGCATTTGTGTCTGCTATTTTAGTGATTTTAAGGTAATTTTGGTATTTAAAAGCTATTCGTTTTGAGCTGATTTTCTACTCTGTATTTTACAACTTACAATCATTTTGAATCTTCTTTTTCGATGAACTTTCACATAATTTTCGAACATTTAGACCGTGTAAACAAATATGTTTACTGGTTTTGCCTTTTCTATGTTATTCCCTGGCATAATTAGTAATTTGAATTTTTTTTTGAGATATTAAGGTCATTTTGGCTTTACAACCAAAATTTAAAATTTCATACGACCGACACCCACGAATATTGATTACAGCTATTGATGAATCACAACCGTATAGAGTTTTTAAAGAAAGGGTCGCAAGAGACAAAAGCGAGATACCTCTATAGGTTAAAACCCAATCATCTGAATACATTTTATATTTCGAAGCTTGTTCAGGGAAGATATCTGACTTCGTGTGACTTTCAGCGTGACAGGCATGAATACCGTATGCGTGATAATGTTTGCACCATTAAGCAATGTCAAAATTTAAAAAATTCTCAAAAAATTCGTTTTCGAGTTTTTTTTTATTTATTCAAAGGAGATGTTTCTCAGAGTCTTAAACTATGTTAATCATCGATTGAGTTTCCACTTGCTGCAATTACGGCCTCCACACGCTTCCGGAATGCATGGCAGGTTCTAATAGTGTAGTTTGGATCCATTTCTCTCCAGGTACGGGTTAATGTTTGTCTGAGGCTTGCTGTACTCGGGTGGCATTTAGAACAGGCCTTGGCCTTCATGACGCGATTAAGATTGGGGCTGGATGGCGGCCACATATCCTTCGCCCAGAACGGAAGATGTTCCTGCAACCAGTTCTGAGTGCGGTTCGAGGTGTGGCACGGAGCCTCATCTTGTTAAAATACAACATTTGGCTTCGAACCGTACTGTTGTTTGATCCACGGAAGAACATACTTACTTAAAATCCCGATGTAGACCTCCGTGTTGACCTTGTCGCCTTCTGGAATGAACACCGGGTCCATTTTTTGCCATCGGAAGCCACCAATCCAAACACCATAACGCTAGCAGGATGCTTGGTCAGATGCACGTTCTTGTGCCACGTTTTTTACCGGAAGAGAACTAATATACCGGTCAGTGCTGGAATTTGATACGGGATCGACGGTAAACATGCTCTCGTCGGTGAACAGGATTACCGGATTTTTTTGCTTAAAGAAGTTCAAGATTTTCTAGCATTGTTCGACTCGTAGCTCCCGGATGCGGTTGGTAATCATGTGAGTTTTTTTTCCGTGCCCTCGACTTCGCCTCGCAATCTTCCGTGCCGTAAAGTTACTGATCCCGTGTTCCTTTGCCATTGTCCTTATTGAACGCACCGGATTCACCCGAATCTTCTTTTTGATAGCAGCGATAACCCTCGGAACCCGAGCTGATCTCGGACGCCCTGTGGCCACCTTCGCGGATAGTTGTCCTTTATTTTCTCGCTCTAAAACCCTTTTGACGGTCCACCGGGACACTCCCACGGCGATTGAAATGTCTTTTTGCGAAATTTGCGCGTGGGTTCAAATCACGAATTCGCTGCCACTTCGTCATGGTGCAACTGTCAAACTACGTAAATCGTTTTCTTTTATACACAGCCTACTACGCCATAGGTTACGTGCATGCACGCTATAGGTTACGTGCATGCAAAGAAAACCAATGCATTGTATGCACAGGTGAAGCGGGAACCTTCCCAACAAACAATTTGTGCTGATTAAGGGCTGAATAAGCAATTTTTTAGCGGAACAAGCATATTTTTGCCGGAATAAACTCTTATTCCGCTTTCAATGTTTGTTGGGTTATTTGTTCGATGGTGCAAACATTATCACGCATACGGTACTTATCCATCCCAACTTAAAATAAAATCTATTTTCTTTTACACTGAAACCTCCGTTTACGAAGTCTTTTTTAACGCAGTATTCAATTTACGTCCCTCTTTTTACGAAGTAAATCCCAAATAACGAGGTTTTTTTTACGAAGTAAATCCCAAATAACGAGTTTCCTTTTTACGAAGTAAGTTCCAAATAACGAGTTTTTTTTTGTGATTTTGGGAATCTGGGATATACTGTGAAATACCCCACAATATGGGTATTGTTGGAACCGGAGTGACGTGTAGGGACCGGAAATCGATGTCTGTCGCCATTTTGAAATCTAAGATGGCGGCTTCCGGTTACAGAAAAACTTGGACATTCTGCCAAATACCCCACAATATGAGTATTTTTGGAATCGGAGTGACGTTTAGGGACCGGAAATCGATGTCTGATGCCATTTTGAAATCCAAGATGGCGGCTTCCGGCTACATTAAAACAGAAAAATAATGTTAAATAACCCACAATATGGGTATTTTTGGAATCAGGGTGACGTGTAGGGACCGGAAATCGATGTCTGACGCCATTATGAATTCCAAGATGGCGGCTTCCAGTAACATAATAACTTCAAAATTCTGCCAAATTCCTCACGCTATAGGTATTTTTGGAATCGGAGTGACGTGTAGGGACCGGATATCGATGTCTGACGCCATTTAGAAATCCAAGATGGCACCTTCCAATTACAGAAAAATTGGCAAATACCACCACGTAACCCCGATTCTTAAGATACCCATATTGCAGACTATTTAACATTATTTTTATGTCTATATGTAAGCGGAAGTCGCCATATTGAATTTCAAAATGGTGTCAGACATGGGTTTTCAGTCCTAATAAATCACCCCGATTCCAAAAAACCCATATTGTGGGGTATTTGGCAGTATTTCGAAGTTATTATGCTACCGGAAGCCGCCATTTTGGATGCTATGTTATGATCAACTATGAACCATAAGGAGACGAAACAAAGCTAAGTGCAATTAACCATAAACACTAACACTCACACCCACACATCATTACACTAAACTGAAACAGACATGAATGCATCTATGGATGTAAAATGTCTTTAATAAATACAAAGTGTTTCTTTAACCGGATGTCAACATCTTGGATTTCTAAATGGCGTCAGACATGGATTCTCGGTTCTCACAGGTCACTCCGCTTCCAAAAATATCCATACTGTTGTGTATTTAACGGTATTTTTCTGTTTTCCTGTAACCGGAAGCCAACATATTGGATTTAAAAATGGCGTCAGACATCGATTTCCGGTTCTTATACGTCACTCCGATTCCAAAAATACCCATATTGTGGGGTATTTGACAGAATTTCGAAGTTTTTCTGTTACCGGAAACCACCATCTTGGATTTCAAAATGGGGTCAGATATCGATTTCCGGCCCCTAAATGTCACCCTGATTCCAAAAATACCCATATTGTGGGGTATTTGGCAAAATTTCCAAGTTTTTCTGTAACTGGAAGCCGCCATCTTGGATTTCAAAATGGCGTCAGACATCGATTTCCGGTCCCTAAACGTCACCCTGATTCCAAAATTACCCATATTGTGGGGTATTTGACAATATTTTCAAAAACCTCTTTTTACGAAGTAAATCCCAAATAACGAGGTTTTTTTTTACGCACTAATTCGATTTACGAACCCCCGTTTTGGTTCGTAAATGGAGGTTTCAGTGTATCATAAAAACAAAAATTAAAAGGATTCACAGGTTTGTAAGGTTTTTTGTAGTCAATCTCAACAATTTCAAAATCAGTATTGACATTGAAGTTTTTGAATTGCTTAGATTGGGTTCGAATTGGGATTTTCATCTGTAGTATCTTATCTGTTATCTTTTGATTCGTTGCAGTAATTTTATAACATCTCAGATCAATTAGATTTCAAATTGCTCTCAGCTGTTTTTGAAATCTGTAGAACGTAACATTTTATGAAAAGCTGTCGTAGACTTTATATCATCTTCAAACAACTGAAGTATATGAAGTTTTATAAAATATGACTAACATTCACGTTTTTAGTATTACATTTTGAAAAATCGTTAAAAAGAATGCTTTTATCACAGACAAACAGACGTAACTCATTGAATAAGTTTTTCTTGAAAAAACAGTAGCTTTGAACATAGGACCTCAGTTACGTCATCTCCCGGGCTTCTCGTGGAAAACAAGCTTGCTCACTAAGTCGCAAATAATATTGGATGAAAGATAATCATGATATATAGAAACGTCAAAGTGAGCCGATGTCAGCGCTGCGGTGAGTTGTTCGCGGAAAAGATAATATTTAAATAAATCGTTAAATGCGTGATCGAAGATCCAGAATGAAGAGTTACGTCTGTTTGTCTGTGCTCTTATCATTTTTCTTCGATAGGTTCTGATCAACCAAATCTTTTCCATATCAATGTTATTATTTTTAAAGTACTAAAAAGTATGTATATCACACGAAATTTGACATAAATTCATGATTTTTTTAATGTATTTGCTAAAAAATGCACAAGTGAACGAAAAAAAATGTCATAAATTATTCAAAATTTACATCAAATAGACTTTAGTTCCTCAAAATATCTCAGAGGTATATTGAGACCTATTTGAGATATTTGTTTTGGAATCAAACGTGTGTTTTTTTTTATGAATTTCATGTCAATCCAATGTCATCTGTTATTTCCTTTCTGTTTGAACGTAAATGTACGTCGTTCCCTTCATTTTTTCCGCACTCAAGCTAAGCTTACTAAGCTTAAACCAGGAGCGATACAAAGAGTCACCCAGCTGTACTGCCGATGATGGCAAGTCAGTCCCATAGTAAAAATTAGCAAACCGGGAAAAACGCGTTATAAGGTCGCTTCGTACTATTGTTTATTATGCAATGGGACAACCCGTTTGACTGTTTTTCCAAACCAGAACAAAGTTGAGGTGATTATTTACCAGTTTCATTGAAATACTCAGTTTTGGTTGAAACGCAAATGGGATCGACTTGCGATGACCGGTACTATAATGCACCAACACAACCACAACCACAAGCACTACAGCGTATCTCAACACTTCATCAGAACTCATATAAGTTATTCAACGTCAAAAATGTCGTATGATCAAAATGATTTAAAAATATGTCTTGACTCAACAGCTGATGTAAATATAAAAAAATGGGAATCAAAACTTAAAGGCTGGAACGCGCAAAAATTGGTCGACAAAAAAAAAATCGTTTCTTTCAGTCATAATTCATATCACAAAAATCTTCTTATTTTTCTTTTGGTAGTTCATCTCATATATTTAAAGGAAAAAATGTTCGTTTCTTCTTTTGGTTTGCCAAATCTTATCGACCTTATTTGCCGCCGAACGCCAGTTAGATTTAAACTACTGCTCGTTTTCTATGGATTTATTAGTTTTTTTAGATTTCGTTTGACCAAGGCCCAATACCGTTCGATAAGGCGGAGTTCTGGGCTGTTGGGAGGGTTGTGGTCTTTGGGTACCACAACCACGTTTTTCGCATTGTACCACTCGATTGCCTTTTTCCCATAGTGGCAGCTCGCCAAGTCCGGTCAGAACAGCACAGGTCTATTATGTTGCGTTAGGAATGGTAGCAGCCGCTTTTCCAGGCTCTCCTGGACGTAGATCTCTTGATTGATGGGTCCCGTAGTAATGAAAATGCCGCTCTTTAGACCACACGTGCATATGGCATGCCAGACGAGATATTTTTCGGGAACTTCCATAGTTTGATTGTTTTGAAAATTTCAGCCACCTTCCCTTTTCCTGATCCGGTTTAAAAATCCTGTCCCAGAAGCTACTTGAAATCCGCCTTCACATAAGTTTCGTCGTCCATGACGACACTGTCGAACTTTGTGAGCAGATTCGTATACAGCTTTCGGGACCGCTGCTTTTCCGACGTGTTTTGTTCATAATCTCGGTTCACCACCTTCACCTTCTTAAACGTCGACAACCCGGCTCGTTTCTTGGCCCGCTGCACAGTAGCTTGCCAGCGACGTCCCGGATGGAGAGGTTAGGATTCTGCTTATATTTCACCGCCACCTTCTTCGTAGTCGCTGCCACGTCCGGATTACGATTACCGCCGCTTCCAGGCTTCCTGGCGGTCGACAGACGCTCCCCGAACACTTTGAAACATTTGTCACGGTCGATTTGGCCACATCCAGAAATTTTACCAAATTTGTGTGTGAGAACGTCTCTTGCTGCGCGAGCAAAATTTTGACACGCTGCTCCTCTTGCTTGGACGTCATTTTGAAAACTGGAGAGCAAACGGTGAAAACTCATCATATCAACCATTGTATATACACTCAACTCTCAAATGCAGCATTTCAGGTTTTTAAATGCATTTTTAATAGAAATACAACGACTCAAATTTGAGTTTAGTTCACTCATAATCGCCAAAAGTGCAGGAACTCAGCGATGAGTAAATTTGTCTCATGGTTTCCTGTGGAAAACCTAAAAAATCTGCCGGAAAATGAGGAAATTGACGAAAATTTTATTCAGTCTTAGAGGAGTACCAATACATTGAGTAAATCCAATCTTTACTGTTCTCAAATTCGGGATTTTTCCCCTGGAAAATCCTGCAAAACCTGGGAAAACATGAGGCAAATTTACTCATTGCTGAGCTCCTGCACATTATGTGATTTATGAGTTGACTTAACTCAAATTTGGGTCGTTCTCATTCGCTGTGTATGCTCTGAAACAAAATCGAATTTGAATTTGTTTCATCAACATTTGATGAGAACTGTAGAAATTTTTAACATTTTTTTGTTTTTATGGAAGAATAAGGTTAGCTATAAAGAGCAACGTATGCGATGTAACTGACACTGGTAAAAGTCTCAATGTGTGATACATTTTTTGAATTTTGTTAAATTCAGTTTGTTCGGCCAAATGGATCATCGTATAAGTTATTTTACCCTTCTACACAGCAAGGCGTAAAATTGAATTTCATGTTGTAAAATATCTATCTCAGCAACTCATCTGATCGCATCTTTGGTCATACAACCGAATTTCCTGGCAACCGCCAAAAGCATAACAAACCCAACCGAAGCGTCTTCATTATAGTTCTATGCACTCGTTGGCTACCGTGTGAGTAGGGTAGGTGTTCCAGTTAAGGCTTTACGTTTCTATTATGGTGTATTCCAATTATGACCTCGCTGAGGCAAATAAACTTAAGAATTTCAAGAATATAAGACGAGCCTTATAAACGACACATATGAATTTCAAAAGCTTGACTAGTGAATGATTTTCGACTATCATGAGGTAGCTCTTATACGCCTATAACCATTTAATCTTCAAAAGAGTTGAAAAACGAGTGGTCAACACATAGCCTTGTAATCTCAACGTCCATTGTTTCGGTTACAGTCTGCTTAGTTTTATTATTTTTTTGTAAAGATTATTTTTCATAAGGCAAATCAGTGAAATCCATTATGAGTTCTCGTGACTAAAATTCATATATGGATCTTATGGAATTCTTACGTCCATTTGCCTCAGTGTATCGCAGAAAAAACAAATCTGCATGCAAACATTTCATTTTCACGTAAACTAGCGACTTGCAAGTAATGTTGCTTACAAATATGGACAATTGCATACAATATATCGAATATTTCATGACATGTCTCATTAATTTACATGATCTATAATGTGAACTTGTATGATATATGACGCTCCATTTATGTGCATCATAGTAACGGAAATTTACACTAATTTTTCGAACTGTGTATGGAAATTCCCGATAGGAACGTATAGCCATAACTGGAACACCTACCTTATGAACCTTAAATGAGTATCCGGGAAAACTGAACACATATACCACAAAGCCCTAGCTGTCTGCATCGAGAGAAGAATGCACGGGCCTGCTATTCTGCCGGAACAGAGCACCGCCGCTGCACCCACGAAATTCTCGGTTCGACCCATTTCTTGTCCGAACATTAATTCGCTGTATCCTAGACTGCCGGATGTATACGTACACACCCGTTCCCCCGTCCCTGTGCCTCTCGCATTGCAAATACGTTATAGCTGCATGTAATCGCGCGCAGCTGACAAGCTCGCAAGATTCAGAGCAGAAGAGGCCTCACTCCGCCTTGGAGCGTTGAATCTTTCCGAACCAAACATCAAAATTGCATTTGATGCAACATCGTGAATATGGGTGGTAGGGGAACGGACTGCACCCTGTTTCACTTATTCAAAGTTTGCTCAGTTGAAGAACTTGCATGCTGGTGCCTGGTGGTGAGGATGCTGGTGGCCCTGGAAAAATGGCATGTCAGATTCCCGGTCAGACAGGTAGGCAGTCGGGAACAGGAAGTGAATCGCCTAAAACTTGAACTTTGTTTGGTCGGGCTGTGAAAACGGAGTTGTGGCTCATCGTCGTTGTCGAACCGAGGTTTACCTTCATCGGGTAAATGCAAAGGCAGTTTATTAAAAAGTTGGCAAATAGGAAGTTTATTAGCAATTTTGAAACCGGGTTTCGAGGTTGATTGAAATTTGCGCTGGTCAAGCTAGATCCTACTACTAGTGCGGGATGGGGCAAAGGTGCGTTACCAGTAAGTGCATGTTGTAGCAGGAATGTTCAATTTATTGGATATGGATCGGTGCTTGTTCCAATAAAGATGCATTATGATTGGCTGGGAGGAATGCCATAATGTGGTGAAACATCACTTCAACTGTTGAACTTTCGTTCTAATATAAGCAGACTGAAGTATTGTGCAAGTAATATGAGAATGTTTCCATTGAGTTAACATAACGATCACGATATAAAAAAAATTAAAGATTCCATCGATTTCCCCTCACAAGATTGGACCGCGAGGTTTTGTTATCACTTTCACGCCACCAGCTGCGGGATAAACTCCAACACGTGAACCCCCCAATAGCAAGGGCCCATAAGCATGGCATGCAGGTACGCGGCACCATATCACCCAAATGTGGCACCTCGTCCTCACCAATATAGTAACCGTCTGGCCGACCGTCGGCGACACCATGTCAAGCCATCGCACTGTCATCCCGCTTGTTCCTGTTGATACCGCGAACTCTGCCGTCGTCGTCGTCGTCTGATGGCGCGTAGTCTGCCACCGTAGACAGCCACCAGCACGGCACGGCTGCCCTGCCGGCTCAGTGGCAGAGTGATAAGAAATGTAAATACGAAATAAAATTTAATTTGTATAATTCACACCGAACGTGAGTGCGCCGCGAGAGTCACCCAGAGTCAGCCAGCAGCAGTGGTTGCTGGTTGGGTAGGTCTCTTCGGCGAAGTATGCTGGCAGCTGGGAGCAGAGGGTCGGGAGCGGGGTTAGGGAAATTATGTGTTATTATCATGGATTTTTTTTTTTTCGCTGTGCCTCTCGACATTTTTTATACCATGTTTACACAACATATTTAAGTGGGAAGGCCTGGGAAAGCAGGAGACGGGAGCTGTTGTACGAGAAATTAACAGCAATTTCGAAATCAGCAAAATGTGAGCGGTAGAGAAGGTCCACCGAAAGGAGGGGAAATGGCGAGGGCCCGGAGGAACTGTTCAAACAACCACCGAACATGTGCTGCAAGTAGTTGAGGCTGCCGGTTGCAGCAGCGCAAATAGGAGACTGATGCACACCAGAAGGAAGCGGAAAGAAACAGCAAGAAGCAGCCGAAGATGAACGGCTTAGAAGGAACCGCTCCCGAAGACGATAGGTGCCGCAGCAGCCTTAGATAAACTGTGTATTCAGCTGGGTAATTTTGTGTTTTCTTATGCTTCTTGTCCCGATGCTTTCGGTTTCGAAGTGTTTATAGGGACTTTGCTTAGGTACTTTCGCTCAACTCTTTCACTACTTGATTCATCCTTTCTTGGGTTCGTTTGTCCTGAAATCTTTTTGCAGGAGACATTGCACTTCATTGAACGATGACAGTGCATTAAAGTCGTTAAGTAGGTAGCTGCTGTTAGGATTGTGTGCTGAATGGTCTCTAAGCGGATTTTCGGATCGTTTTTGTTTTTGGAAAAATGTTTATCTTTTGATGCATTATGTATTGTTACGTTTTGTTCTCGGTATGTGATCGTTTTTGTTTATCCAAAAACACCTCTGAAGAGGATGAGCGAAAAGATCAGTATTTGCCAGCCATTGCTTGTTATGAGTATTATTGTCAGTTATCACGTACTTTTGGTCATAATCACATGATTTTTTTTTTGGCGTAGCTAAAAGTTTGTGTGGAGGGGCCTAGGGGGGGCCTGTTGCATTTTTTGACGTAGACTACGTCTTACGGGAAGGTACTGGGGGTAAATCGAAAGTCTAAAATTGCGACCGTCACGAAAAGGTGTATTTTTTTGAACGCTAAAAGCCTTGTCATTTATAGAGGAAATTAAAATCCGAATACACCAATCGATAGGAAATACATTTCGTAAGCTGTTGCAATGAACTTTTTTTTTTTTCAATTCTTCATAAAATACGTTTACGTATACGATACGTTCCTTCGAAAAAGTAATCGAGAAATACTTCTTGGGCTGTGTACCAATTGCCGAGTTAAATTTAACTAGTGGTTAAACGTGACATTTCGTAAGTTATTTTCATTGTTCGAAAATGCAGGGAATAGATCAGTTTTCAAACAGAATTCAGCCACGGTCACCAAAATTCAACTTCTAGTCGGTCCGAAATAACCACGCTCGTATAGCAGGGTTATTTGATAACTCATCTGTCACTTTTTACCACGTATTTAATTCGCCCATTGCGACACAGCTTTGGAAGTAAAATTAGGGCCATCCATAATTTACGTAAATTTTTGACCAATTAACCCCCCTTCCCCATTGGAGCGTGTTTTGCAATACATCTAATATATGGCCAGCCCCAACTTCTGAAACCCCTCTCCTCCATCAACTACTACATTATTTATGAAAGATCCCTAATCATTGGGCAACACTGAAAGACAGCAGCACACACCACACAAAATGGGTTGGACATTTATGTGAAATTTCGGTATTGATAGTCAATATTTCGTGATCAGAACATTTAAGCTTGGAATCCCTCCATTTAATTCTCGGTACATCTTTAATCTATTGATTAAATTAAAAAAAAAGTAGAAGGGTCTGTGCCTAGGGGCACGAACGGAAGCTTGACGTAGGCGCTAGTGGACGGAATAAATGTGAAGAGCATTTAGTTATTTTAATTAATCAATTATCTATTATCTCAACTCTTTCCGTTTTTGAATTGTAGGCGTACCAAATTTGTAGTAATTTTTTCAAAGAGAAAGTTAATTACGAGAATCAATAAAAATCACTTGCACCCCTGCTTCCAAGTTTGGCTACAAAATTACAACTTTGGAGAGCATTTTGTGTGGTCGTTGGGGGCTTGTGGTTCTGAATATGGACAAACAAGCACAGATAAATTCTATTCCAACTCTTTACTGATGTAAGCTCGATGGCCCTAAAAAGGGCCGTTTTATTGAAGAGGACATCCATGGACACTTACGCTTGGCGTGTTTAGTGTAGGTGACAGCATCACGGACCTTATTTTCCAGGAACACTTTCAGCACACATCGTAGATCAGACCGGAGATACGTTTGACACCACCACGGCGAGTAAGACGACCGATGGCGGTTATCTCGAAGAACTTTGCGATGACGCTTGGCGCCTCCTTTACCAGACCTTTGCCACGACCAGTCAATTTTTGCTTGTTAGGTGTGAAGGAGTGGACTAGCCACCACCTTCCTACTGCTGCTATTGCTGTTCACCACGCCGTCCGAAGCGAAAATGAGCTAATACCATACAGCAGCGCTCTTTTAAACCTTTTCAGGTTAAAGCAGAATGATGTGCAACCAAGTGGTATAAAAGCTACAAAGACTCCTCCCATTATGAATAGTTTGCTATCAAGTAGCGACACTGGCTCTTTTCCTTTTGCGTACACGGCATATGATGACGACCCAAATTTGAGGTTAGTTCACTCATAATCGCTAAAAGTGCAGGAACTCAGCGATGAGTAAATTTGTCTCATGGTTTCCTGTGGAAAACCTAAAAAATCTGCCAGAAAATGAGGAAATTGACGAAAATTTTATTCAGCCTCGGAGTAGTACCAATAGACGGAGTGAATCAAATCTTTACTTTTCTCAAATTCGGGATTTTTTCATGAGGCATGAACATGAGGCAAATTTACTCATCGCTGAGTTCCTGCACTTTATTTCTTATTTCTGAGATAACTAAACTCAAATTTGGGTCGATCTCATTCGCCGTGATATCACCTTGAAAGATATCGGCGCCGGTGGTTAGCGTGATTACCTCTCACCCCAGCAGGCCTGGGTCCAATCTCAGTCAGCGCCACCCGCATGTTCTAAGGCAAAACATCTCTGATCACGCCTTCCTTCGGGAAGTAAAGCCGTTGGTCCCCGGTTGAGTTGATGGGTCGATTGGTAGGGTCCAGGTGTGAGAGCTGCCTCCCTGGCGTCGGTAGCATTGGAGCTCAGTACGGAAAACAAATCTCGCGTCACTTTTCAATAGGTCCTATCTACATTGATCGATTCTCTTCATCAACACTCTCTTTCGTAAATAACTCGGCTTCACAAATGCTTCCTGTCGTCTTCGTCGAATTAGATGCTAGATTGTTGCTTCTTCCATCGAAAATATCCGGCCGTGGCGATTCAAAGTTGATCAAGGGTGATCAAAATAATTTGTACCCCTGCTTCCAGTTTGATTACATGAGCGTTGTTTGTGATGAATGTGGACAAACAGGCAGATGAATTCTATTCGTACTCTTTACTGTAATAAGCTTGGTGGCCCTGAAAAGTTGGTGATGATTTAACCTCCGAAACCAAACAGAGTGCGTCTCTGTCACTTCAAAACGAAGATGACATCCATGGCCTCTTACGCTTGGCGTGTTGAGTGCAGGTGACAGCATCACGGATCTCATTTTTCAGGAACACCTTCAGCGCACCTCGTAAATCAAACCGGAGATACGTCAGACACCGCCACGGCGAGCCAGACGACGGATGGTAGTTATCTCGAAGAATTTGCGTTTGGTTCTGAATATGGCGATGAGTGTGCAAAATATTGCGCAATTCCATCCTCCCTATTCGCACGCGCCCGAGGATCGGAGGCGAATGCCACTTCGACTTGTTTCGTCTACTTACTACTCTCTGACGACTGTGCTGGGGAAGCAGCATATGCATGTAGGTATTTGGTGAATTTGTAAGTTAATTCGATGCTTTTGGACAATGCTGGACATTTACCAGTTTTCCAATAGTTTCTTGTTGAAAATCAACATTCGGAAGCATTGTTATCGATGCGTAGCCATATTTCTGATCGATTGGCAATAAAATTATTGAAATTGGACCAGAGCCAGCTGAGTTATTATCGTTCAAAATCTTTCTTAATTTGTTACATGTTCCATTTTTGGTTTTCACAAAGTGTACTCCCATATAGAAATCAAAGACGTAGTCCTACGTCAAAAAATCTTAATATGCTTTTTTAAGATCTCGTGCGTTTTGTGAACGCACATTCATTATTTTGCATAAGAAACCGGGAACGGGGTGTTTCTATGGTGATAAAAAGGATTTCCCTACACAGATTACAGTTTTCTGTACAAAGCACTGAAATTATCAGACGGTACCTCTATTTATGCTTTTAGATTAGCTATGAAAGTCCCTCATACTTGGAAAATTATGCTATAAAACGGTTTATACAACCCCAGTTTTTTTTGCATAATTCTTCAACTAGGAGGGACTTGCAATGCTTATCTCCTTAGCATAAATAGAGGTACCGTCGGGTTTTTTTTCAGTGCTAGGTTCTGAAATTTGACAGTGAGCTTTCAAAAGGGGCCTACTTGTAATGTTCGATTCTCTTCATCGATTTTCTGTTAACATTGCTACAGCTAAGCGAAACAATTCAAGCTGAACATTGCATTAGGTCCTAAGTAACACTGACAAGAATCTCTTCGTCGACTTTCTCTTCTGGAATCCACTCGGCCCAGGTATTTTCAGCACACATATCGATAAAAGAAGTTTTTATCTAGCATTTAATACGACAAACACAACAAGAAACGATTCTCTGCTCAAGTTATTAAGGTTGTGTTCCATTTAGTGAATTTTTACTTAAATTTGACAGATGGAAAATTTTCAAATTAACCTGCTATTCCAGCAGACTTATTTCTGACAGACAAGGAATTAATTTGACACACGCTTTCTCGAAAATCGGCCGATGTACAACAGAGGGATTTTCCAACATCTTAACTTATTTTCGAAGCGTCAAATCTAAGTGAAAATTTTCCAAACGCCAGCCTTCGTATTTTTTTTATTTGTTCAATCGGTAGATAAAAGATGTACCGAGAACTTATTGGAGGGATTCATGGCTAATTTATATCATCTCGATCAACTATGAAATGTTGCATAAAATTGATGCAAAATTGTGCACTCCGTTTTTGTGTGTGCATTTATTTTTAGCGTTTTGAAGTTGAATCGCTGAGGATCAACCTCATTACCATAGAAAAATTTCAAGAGTGGAGATATCAGCTCTCACAAAACTTATAACAAAGAAACTGGAACTTCACGTTTGTTGCAGTCCAGTACACAACCCAAGCAACACACATGTTCTGTAACAGTTTATATAACCTTTATATGACTGGTTTTGGTTGTATAGCAGTTTACTCAACATAATTCTATGAATTTGTGTTACTTGGGAAGGAGTTTCAATTTCATGAGTGATGTCACAACCGTCCAAGATTTGTGTCCTAGAAATCTAAAAGTGGACAGTTGCATACAATATATGGGATATTGCAAGACGTGTCTCATAAATTTACATGATCTATAATCTAAAATTGTATGATATATGACGCTCCATTTATGTGCATCATAGTAACGGAAATTTACACTACTTTTTTTAGCTGTGCAAAGTTAAATTCTAGGAGTTTGAATTTGAAACTTCTGGCAAAAACTATGAAAAGTCAAGTTTTAATTTGGCATGAGTTACTTATTTAAGCACCATCTTTGACATTTTAGCCATACAGACTGTTTAAAGTGACTTAATCGTATTCTTAAAAACTGGTCTACTTATATTAAAATCAAAAACATCACACACATCATTAAACAGTCTGCGACATCTATCGAGAGGATTGTTATAACCGTAAGCAGTACGATGTCTGGGAGTCCACAGAAAGTAATAGTTGCGGAGACGGCGAGCTGGAGTGAGGAAATTGATGTTCCCGAGCAAACAACTGCAGTCAATATGATTACTGATCATGTCAAATATGAACATCCTCTGGAGAAAGACTCGGCGATTTGTTAGTGTCTTCTTCTTCTTCTTCTTCTTCTTCGCATTTCAAGCTTATTGCTTATGGCATATTAGCTTATTGCGAGCTCTCAACTTAGTGTTCTAGATGCACTTCCTTAGTTATTAATTGAGAGCTTTCGATGCCTGCTACCATTTTTGCATCAGTATAATTGTATGGCAAGTACAATCATACTCTATGCCCAGGGAGTCGAGAAATTTTCCAACCCGAAAAATTCCTAGACAGGACCGGGAATCGAACCCAGTAACCTCCAGCATGGTCTTGCTTTGTAGCTGCGCCTTTACCGACTGAGCTAAGGGAGCCCCCCCTTGTTAGTGTTTGCAGTCCAATAAGCGCACATCTATGCTCGTACGGAAGTAAGCTATCTGGATTTGTCCATGGCAGACGTCGTTATGCAAACTTTATAAACTGTATCTGAATTCTCTCGATGCGCAGTACATGAACTGCATGATATGGAGCCCAAATTTGTACTCAATATTCAAGAACACTGCGGACCATAGAGCAGTACAGCGCTTTCAGGGCGTACACGTCGTTGAATTGTGCAGCATTGCGGCGCAAAAATCCTAGCATGGAGTTGGCCTTGCAACTGTCATGGATATGTGCTCGTTAAACCGTAGTTTGCTGTCCAAGATGAGCCCAAGATCCTTAATGGCATTAACCCTTTCCAGCGGCGATTGATTCATAGAGTAATCAAAAATGATCGGAGAGTGAGAGCGGGTAAGGGTAATCACTTTCCATTTGGCAGCATTGGCTTGCATTCCATTCATCTGACACCAGGATGACAATCGCTCTATATCAGCTTGTCGTCGTATCTTGGTAGCTGATCAATGTATTGCTGCGGTGGAGGAGTTTGATCGGGTTCGAAAACACTTCGGAAAAGTCAGCGAAAAGGTCAGTAGAAGCGGTGTCGGTGGTGGAGCTTCTACTACCGTAGGTGACGTCCACGGGAATACCAGCTGATCTTTTCCGAGAGTTGATAAAAGACCAGAACGACGATGGATTTTCCTCGAAACGTACTCACGAAAGCGAGCTTCCTGCAAACTATTAGACTCTGCTTCTACTAGCTGCACCGTATACTTGTTTGCTGCGGTCCAGGAACGAAGGTAACGTTTTCGAGCTTTACGCAGACGGTTACGCAGATTATGCAATTGCGGATTCCACCAACGTTGTTGGAATTGCAAACAAGATTTTCGTGTCTTCAAAAGAACAGTATCTTGGATTACTTTATAGATGTTGTCGTAGAATACGGAGACGGCGGCATCAATGGTGGGTTGGTCAAGCATTTGTACCCAATCCAAGGCGGCAATCCTCGTGTTAACAACATCGAAATCAGATTGTGCAAAATTATACTCACTGCGGGCTGCTGGGTACGGGAGCGGATGATCTCTCGAACGGGAGTCAACTTTTAGAACCAACGGCTTGTGGTGACAATCAACTTTCATAATTGCAGAGGGTGGTTCAAACAGCTCGATGCAATCGGAGTCACTGAAGAGAACCAGGTCAAGAAGTTTACCATTCGTGTTCACCAGATCGTTGATTTGCTTCAATACTGTCTGTCGGACTCCACTACAGCGAGTTCCTGTTCTGATGAAGCATTGAGAGGCAGAAATCCTCCGACGTCCTCATCGAAATCCCAAGCTAGATTTGGCAGATTGTAATCGCCAACAACTATGGTTCTATCGTGAGGGTTCGCCATACCAAGGAGTTGTTGTACGGACTCAGCGTGTTTGGTGTATATGTCGGGCTGACTGTTTGGTCGAATATAGATCCAGCACAGGAAGATCGATTGATGTTGTAAATCGACTTGAACAGCAATTTGTTCGAGGCTCTCAACGCCCCCAAGATGCACAGCCTTACACTTTAGCTCGGATTTCACGGCAATTAAGACGCCACCGCCACCTCGCAGTGCGCTGGTGCGAGAATTCCGGTCACAGCGGTAGATTGTGTAGTTGCTTGCGAGTTCAGCACTCGTAATGTCGGTATGAAGCCAGGTTTCAGTGAATACCACCATGTCGAAATCACAAGAAAGCAGCGAATGGAGTAGAGCGTTAGTTTTTGTCCTCAAGTCTCGGACGTTTTGATAATATACGGTCCAATCTGTGCGAATGTTGGCAGGGTCACAAGACGCTAGGTTAGGCGAGGTGCTTGGTTCAGTTGACTCTAGGCGTTGCTCATTGGACCAGAATCTATGTGCAGTACCGGTTTCCAAAAATTCTGCGTTCTCCTTTCATCTTCAACGAACTCCCGAAATTCGATACTTTGTGGCCAAGACGAAGGATTCATCGCTTTTGTCTTCATTTCGAGATTGACTCCAACCTTGAATGAAACGAAGGACAGTGCTGACAAAGACCGTCCTCTGGGTTTCAGGGATTTGGCAACAACTTCATCCATATTCAAACAATCTTTGGCAAGTGTGTCTGCCTCCGATACATCTGGTGATATTTTTGTTAAGTGATCATTATATTTGAAGATAAAAGAAAGTAATAAAGCATTTATCCAGTACATTTTTTTATTCGATGCATCGGCCTAACTAACATTTGGAGTCAATCAAGATTTAACTTGTATTCTAATCAAAAGGAATGAACTCGAAACTTGAATGATTGTGTCCCTGTTTTTAACTAGATAATAATTGATATTATTGAACAAAAGCATTGGGATTTTTTAGATATTAATTGAAATTAGTTTTGGTTAAACCCATTCGGAACCAATTAATTATTTACAAGGTTTTGTAGTGTTTTTGATTTATCTAATAAAAAAAAAACTAAACACAAAAAGTATGGACTTTTGAAATCTTAAATTTGAAAATATCGATATGAGTGAAATTGATAAACCCCTCAAATGGCTTCCCAGTGCATTTTTAGACATTGTTCTTATTAAATGTGGGTTTCCTGAATCCGATGCACATGCTAAAACCCTTGTGTGAAAAGTATTTTCAGCAGAAATGCCAAAAAATATGTCTTAAGGTGATTCCCTGTAGCGTTCTTTTTCGTGTTACACTTCGCAATTTCACATGTAAAAATTATAAGGTTCCTGTGAATGCACGTAGCTGAAACTACTTCTAGTTGTTTTCTGCGGGGAAGCATGTAATGTATGAAATCTGCAGATTTTTAAACCTCGTAGATCTTGAGTTGTGTGTTTTTCAAGAGCGGTGTGATGGAAAAATGGGCTCTACAATGAAACACCTTAAGGTTCTACAAAGGGTAAGTAATTTTGTGTTCTTCTTCTTTTTTAAATATCATAAAATCATCATCATTAGTTTACACATACATTGATGTATTATGAATACGAAAATTTAAAACATGTATTTCGTGGGTAAAACACGAAAATTTCCTGGGGAAAACACATTCACTGTATTTACTTACTTGTGTTCTTCGAAGTATAGCACAATTAAACGCAATCGAATACACGAAACTCAAAACAACTGCTTCACAAAACTCTTGGTGAACAAAATTTATCACAAAGAAAACCATTTCTACTTTACTGCTTTGCTAGCAATCGTGAAAGTATCATTGAAACAGCGGTGCCAGATGTATTGCCTCTAGCAATGAATTTAAGTTTATTAAAACAATTAATTGCGAAGTCTGCCTTATTAACATAGATGAGTGGATGTATTTAATGGTGGATAAATATCAAAAACTGATTAAATAAAACATAAATGACCATTTTAAACATTTTACCGGTCCAATTCAAAAAGTCACAGAAGATTGAATTCAACACTAACAGGGTTGATGGCAGCAGTGCACGTAGCCTGTTGTACACTTTCCCGCTCAGGGGTGTAAACAAACTTGCATACAGCGCAGTCTGGCAGTGCTTATGTTTTGTCTGTTACATTCTTATCCACTAGATAGTGTGACATCACATTTGCTGTTGTATTTAAATGAAGGAAGAAAAGAGATGGTTAAGTTTTCCTCACCATACCAGTTGATATTTATGAAAAATGGGCAGTTTTGGCGTGGGGACATGCACTTCCAATGAATTTTACCAATACATTTAGAAAATGATGATCGAAGAATATTTCAAAAAGAAGAAGTAAACAAAATAATGACCCTTTGTAGAACCTTAAATGCTCAGTTGCGCCTAAATGTAGGCAATTTCAATCAACTTCTCTTGTAAGTTTGAGAAAACCCTGGATTTCTTGATATTTGAAACATTTTGTTTATTAAAATTTATTAAATAATTCGAATTCATTGACACTTAGTTTAGTAAAAAATGCTACTTTGATGGTAATGACATTAATTGTTGCAATCATATGATCGTTTCTATGGACGTTGATATTATATGCTTCTTAACGTCAGCTCTATAAAATTGAAAATTTGTTGTTGTTAAGAAAAACACATCATTGGAGTCTCATGATGATATACTTTTAACATTTCTCTTTACATCTATCACCGACCATGTTATACGTGACAGTTGAAAGTGCAACGCATTATGATCAATTACAATTGGATTACAGTACTTCCTGCAAAACCTACAGTTTTGAAAGAAATTTTTAATTTTTAAACAGTTGGAGATCATCAGAACTTGATCAACCTGAAGTATTGGAAAAAATATCCAGAGAGCTTTACTAATATCTTCGTCTATATGGAGATCTTTTAAATATTTCCTGCTGTCTAAGAAGGATGTTTGAAAGAATATTCTTTAACTTATGCAACGTTTCCTTAAGTTTTACTAAATTTGCTGATTTAATTTAAATTCCATATTTTGTTAATATATCTTAATTCTACGAAGATCTCTGAATATCTTTGCACTTCTGGAAGGCACCTATCATCTACAAATATTCTTGAACATCTGAAAAGTTGCTTGAATTTTAACGAAGTTCCCAAAACCTCGACGAAGTTCATGGAGCTTTTTCGAATTAAGATGTCTGACAAAATGGAACGAAGTTCTCTATACTGAAATGAGGATCCCTGAAGTTGCTAGAAGTTTATTGAACTATCTTTAGGTCTTCTACAAAATTCCCTGAACTTTTTTCAAAATTCCTTACATTTACATAGTTTTACGCAGCTCCTCAAAATGCTACGAAATTCACAAAACTTCTACAAAGTTAGCTGTACTTTTACGTTTCTCGTTGATTTTCCGCGAAATTCCACGAACGAAATATCTTGAATTTCTACGTAATTTTCAAAACTAATCCAAGTTCATGGGGCTTCAAAAAAGTTCCCTGAAATTATATAGAGGTTCCCGATCAATAAAGAGTTTCCCTCAAATAAAATAATGTTTCCTTAACTTCTTCGAAGCTCCTCAAACTGAAATAAAGTTTCCATTTTCCATTTCTACGCAGTTTTCAAAACTTTTCCAAGTTCCTTGTTTCTACGAAATTTGCTGTAGTTCTATGAAATTCCCATATTTTCTACTAAGAGTCGTCGTCAATGCGAATAGCTTCATGAAACGAATTCAAAATAAATAATAAAGTTCATAGGTCATAATTAAGAACATATAGAAATAGCGTCGAATCTTCTAAATTCACAAGTACAGTGAAATCTGTGATATTGATTTAATAGACCAGAATGTTACAAAAAGGTAAGGCCATTCAATTAATGCAAAATTATTTCATTTCAACTGCTCTCCGAGTTGATTAACTAAACTAAACTAACTAAAGGGGTAAATGAAGTGAAGCAGCCATCCGAAGTTTGAAGTCCAACAAAGCCCCTGTGGTCGATCGCATATCAGCAGAGATGCTCAAAGCTGACCCCATGCTACCGTCAATATCTGGGACACCGCGACTTTTCCGGCAGACTGGATGCAGGGCGTCTTGGTTAAAGTCCCCAAGAAGGGGGATCCAACTGTATGCGATAACTGGCGAGGGATCATGTTACTGTGTATTGCTCTCAAAGTTCTGGATAAAGTTATCCTCAATCGGATACAGATGAAGATCGACAGTAGGCAGGATTCCGTGTTGGAAGATCCTGTGTGGACCATATTGTCAGGCTCCGCATCATCTTGGAGCAGGTCAATGAGTTCCAAGAGTCCCTGTACTTGGTATTCATTGACTAAGAAAAAGCTTTCGACCGACTAAACCACGAAAACTTGTGGGGTGCTTTGAGATGCAAGGGAGTCCCTGATAAGATGGTCAACCTCATCGAAGCGCAGTACGAGGCTTTCTCATGCAGAGTGTTGCACAACGAAGCTTTGTCTGACCCAATGCGGGTAACCGCGGGTGTGAGGCAAGGATGTATATTATCAACGCTACTGTTCCTCATCGTAATCAACGACATCATGGTTGGAGCCGTTGACCGTGTACCGAACCGTGGGTTGCTGTGGCAGCCAATTACTATGGAGCATCTCAACGACTTCGATTTGGCTGATGATGTTGCGTTATTAGCACAACGGCGCTCTGACATGCAGAGTAAGCTCGACGACCTTGTGGAACGCTCCTCTGTAGCAGGTCTAACCATCAACGTCAACAAGACCAAATCGTTGGATGTCAATACGGAAAACCGTTCCAATTTCACGGTAGCTGGGCAGGCAGTGGAGAAAGTCGAAAGCTTCCAATATCTTGGCAGCCAGATAGCGTCGGACGGCGGCATCAAGAGCGACATAGGTGCACGGATTAAGAAGGCGAGGGCTGCTTTTGCCAGTTTGTGAAATGTATGGAGAGCGAATCAGATCAGTCGACGCACCAAAATCTGAATTTTTAACTCGAACGTGAAGTCTGTGCTGTTATACGCCAGGTGAAACATGATGTGTATCATCGGAGAACACTCAGAAGCTGCAGGTGTTTATCAACCGATGCCTGCGGTACATAATTCGTGCCTGGTGGCCCCACCATTGGATCTCAAATTCCGAGCTTCATCGTTTGTGCCATCAGAAGCCGATAGAGACAGAAATTCGTGAACGGAAGTGGAGGTGGGTCGGCCACAAACTACGACGGAGCGGGAACGAAATCTGCAAGCAAGCACTGGACTGGAATCCAGCAGGACATCGCAGCAGAGGCAGACCCAGAGGCTCGTGGCGGTGGAGCCTAAACAGTGAATTTAAGAACGTTGTCCGAAATTTGCCTTGGGCACAGGTCAAGGCCAAAGCTAGTAATCGCCCAGGATGGAAATATTTCACAAAGGCCCTTTGAACCCCTGGAGGTGCGCAGGATCGTTAAGTATGTAAGTAAATGGAGTGTTAGAATGATGTTGCCAAGGCAATAATTATTTGTAACAATCTTTATGAAATTCTTCTGCACTGGTTCGTCGCATTTGATTCACCCTCTGGCCGTTGACCTCAGCAGTAGGTAAATTGGTACTTTCAGATTCAGGTCAACCTATCATCAATGTTTTCCCTCAATATTCGCCCGTGAACAACTCGGTGCCTCATGGCTGATCACACCATCACCGTTGCTTTTTTATTATCTCGTTTTCTTATTTTCGCTCAGCCCCATGATGAAAAGTGAAATCATCTTTCACGCTACAACCCATCAGCCACCATCACCGCCGCGTTGGCAGACCCTCATTTAATTGAACGAATTTTTATTAGATAAAGCCGGTACAGCACAGCACGGGTCGTGCAGTTTCGCGGCCTCCGGTCGGTGTCTTCACAGGGCCAGCCGCAGACCTCTAAACGACCGAGTTTACCGCGGGGTCGTCGACGTCGTCGTCGTCGTTGGTGCCGTCGGGGGGTTCAAAACAATTGAGTCATCATATTTAATAAAAGGCCTTTGAACGGTTTCCCCCAGCAGCTGCTTCGTGTGCCGGTCGGCGTCGTCAGCTAGCGGCAATCAGCGCCATGTACCACCTCTGGTCGTCGGATATTGGAACGAACGAAGGAAATGTATTTTTTATGCAAAAATGTGCACACATGCAGTAACCTACACACGCATCGACCGGGAAGGAGGTGAACCGGCGTTTTTACCTTTCGACGGACATTTTTTCGAACGCATTTTCCTCCACATGTGGGGAGCAACACACAGTCAACCATTATTGTCTGTATGGATAGGGTTTTGTTCAGTTCAGCCGTCGTCGTCGTCGTCATAGAGAGTGAGAGTGAAAACGTGTGGACCTCATTTTCGCGGCTCTTAATCGAACCTAGGCACGCACCTTCCCGTGGAGTGTCTTTCCTGCTGCCCGAGGGGGGATTCATGCATGCGACGTGATACACGTCGTTACATTTAATGGGTGTTCAATTTAATGTAGGCTGCGAGCAAGCGAAGGAGCATGGTGCATTGTCCCATTATCGTGTGTAATGGATCATCTCATTGGCATGGATGGATGGGTTGTAATTACATCAACACTAGAGTGGGTGATAGGTGGTGAGCATATGGAAAAAAGAGCGAATTTTACTTTTATTTGGTGTTAATTTATGAATTGGGAATGAACGGGAATATGCGTTGCTGTCCTTTGCTACACAATTTCTGAACTCCGATATTTAAGTTGTACATCCGAATTATTTGGGTTGCTATGCTATTTCGATTTGATAATATACTTTTTCTTGATTTTCTTCGTAATCCCTCAAGGAATGCTCTGCTTCCAGATGCTTGATTCTTATTTTTGAAAGATACCCGCACTAATTAATAATGTTCATCACCGATGTAGACACGCATTACACCCTCACTCATCACTTCAAAAAGCAAAAGCAAGTGAACTCGCTGCGCCGTTGCCCCATAAACATATTCATACGCGTAATTGATTTAATTGAATTTAACTGAAAAATAACATCATCTCGTGCGCACTTTGCTTTACAATCGGATGGAAGGGTGGCGTTTGGGTTTGGTTCGGAGCGTTATGTTTTCCTTGCTCGCGTGTCGCAGTGCAACACCAACAAAGTTCAAAGCTCCGCAGCGTGCGGTCGTGACGTACCGCACTTCAAAAAACTCACGAAAACAGAATCCATTTTCTTCTTCTTCTTTTAAGCACCTTCATTTCGAAACGTTCTTTAATACCAATCTGGCGTGGTGGAATGATGGCCGTGTGGGAGTATCAAGATTTTGGAAACTTGATTAAATATGAAAATGAGCCCTATGGGAAATGGGCCGTTCGTTCGCTCGATTCCACGGGAAGGTTGAGGTTTTCCATTTCAGCGGTTGTAAGAATAGAGCGCAGTGGCAAGGGGTGAGGACGAAATAGAAGAAGCACAACGGCTCGAAACCGATGTCAGGTGGCTGGTTGGTTGGTTGGTCGGCGGTGTAAGGAGAATTCCGAGCCCCGCCGGGAAGTGGCGGGCTCAATGGATAATGATAGTATCGCTAGACACGTACCCATGAAATAATTATTGGGTCGAGATTCTCGAGTTGTTTTCTTTTTGTTCTCTTCACGGTCGGTCGTTCGTTCGGTTTCTGGCTATTCTCTGTTGATGATGGTTGTTGTTTGTGTTTTTTTTTGTCTCGATTTCTTACCTGGGCTGTCCAAATGGGCTGTACGTTAACGGAGCACAGCCACAATCGGAACACAACCTGGGGTCAAATCGAGAGGTAAGAACAGGAACGTGAAGCTATTTTGGATTCTAATCGATTCTAACATTCAAAATATGAAGGAGAGGCTTGAGGAGTAATTCACTTAAAGTGGAAATAGAAATTCAAATATTGATTAAATATTGAGTAATTAAGCACCCTACATTTACATTAATCATAGCCACAAGTTTATAAAGTTTGATCGTTAACCGTACAGTATTCAATGAGTAAATTATGCAATATGGAGATTTAGATAAACAATGATCGAAAACAAAATCATTAATATCGAGTGGTAGCTATTTTAATTTCATTTACCTTTTACTTTTACTTTGTCACGTCCATGGTACCGGAAACGATATAGATGTATACGTTATTAGCAATGCTTTGATAAAACCAGAACGACATATCAAATTAGTAAGCAGAACATTTAAACAGCTGTTTTCTATCTCAAAACTAAAGTTCTGTTCATGAAAATGTTGCGAATTTAAATTGCGAAGTGAAACACAGTGAAAATAGTTTTATTAACAGAACAAAAACCTCAACAATAATTTAAACAAAACAGAATTTCGGTTTTAAACGTTTTTGAATTTTATAAAAAATAATTACCTTCCTCTTTCCGCTTAAGTAAGTATAATTTAGGTTAAACGCTGGTTTCGCTAGTAATCTAATTTCAGTAAAATTAGTGGAATATATTTTTTTTAAACTAGTTCGTTTATTTACTAGGCTCAGTCATGTGTGACACTTTGCGGAGCCAAAATCAGTAATGTTTGATTTACATTTTAAATAGCAGTTGTTCTAGGTTAGTATTGGGTACCAATTACTCATGGCGGGCTCGAGGTTAATGGGTAATAATTTCGATTGGAAGGATCTAGGTAGGAAACTGGTTTCTGAAGCCTCCTTCAGATACTACACTCAGACGGTTGACCAAATCCTGGTTGGGCAGGGGCAAGTAGCACAGGAACAGGAGGATAATAAGACTGGGGCACAATGGCTAAAAATTGTTTGGAAAGGAGGGGATAGTCACATCAAACTCTAACATCAGACAAACAAAGGAATTCGTAGATCGCTTGCATGTAGGGAAGATCACGTGTTCCCAATACATCTCTTACTTCACGGAAGGGTTGTCTACCTCGGGCCACAAGGGTATCCAATAGTCGTGCTCTGGAGGCGTCATTACCCGGGCAATACCAAACTGCGTGATCGATGTCATCATAACCGGTTCTGCACCTACATATATTGCTGTCAACGAGGTTTATTCTATAGAGATGTGCGTCTAGCGAGTAGTGGTTGGACATAAGTCTTGACATCACTCGAATGAATAATGGAATGTAGCCACTGCTCAAGAGAATTACTTGTCCAATCGTTTTGCCAACTTAAAAGAGAACTCTGACGTACTGGTGGGAAAAATTCATCATGTGAAATTCTTCTATCATAAATCTCGCCTTGTTGTGCGCCCACCTTTGCGAGAGAGTCTGCCTTCTCATTTCCTGGGATTGAGCAATGTGAGGGGACCCATACAAAGGTAATCATATATGATCTTTCGACCAGCAAATTCATCTGCTCCCTTACCTTTGAAAGGAAATAAGATGAGTACCTACCTTGTTTCATCGACCGAATAGCCTAAATCGAACTGAGACTATCCGAGAAGATGAAGTAATGGTCTATGGGCATATCGGAAATCATCCCCAATGCGAAGTTGATGGCTGCTAGCTCAGCAACATAAACGGAACAAGGTTCCTGAAGTTTCCGAAAGGCGGTTGAGTATTCATTGAAGACGCCGAAGCCAGTGGATCCGTGGATGCGTGATCCATCAGTGAAAAATCTTCTATTGCAATTGACTTGTTGGTACTTTTCAGCAAAAAATGCGGGGAATTGAGATAAGTCGAAGTTGATCTGGAACTCCTTGAATAGCCTGTTTCATGGATAGATCATAATCAATGGGGGAACTGTAGTTAGTAAAGCATACACGAGAGGGGTTATAGCAAGGAAGGCTTATATTCGATGACATATAATTAAGATAGATTCGCATGAATCTAGACTGGATGCTCAATTCGAGCATTTCTTCGAAGTTTTCGATCACAAGGTTGTTACTGACACTACATTTAATCAATATTCTTAGTGAGAGCTCCCAGCAACGGTTCTGCAGGGGTTTTACGCCCGCTAGGACCTCTAGGCTCATAGTGTGTGTTGAATGCATACAGCCAAGAGCAATACGTAACCAACGATATTGAATACGTTCCAATTTGATTAGGTGGCTTTTACTTGCCGAGAGGAAGCAAAAAGAGCCATACTCAAGAACTGAAAGAATAGTCGTTTTATATAGTTTAATGAGGTCTTCCGGGTGAGCACCCCACAATGTCCCGGAAATTGATCGTAGAAACTTGATCCTTGTTGACACTTTTGTTTCAAATACGTAATGTGGGTACCCCAAGTGCCCACAACACTACCAATTCAGTTTTTTTGCGGTAAAAACTCGATCCCTAAATTTCTTGCCCAAAGAGACAGATTATTGAGGGAATTTTGCAATGGTCTTTGCAAGATTGCTGCACGTGGACCTCTCATGGAAACCTCGGCATCGTCTGCAAGCTGTCTAAGCGTGCAGACAGATTATCTAAGCAGTTATCAATATCTTTAACATAGAAATTGTAAAATAAGGGACTTAAACATGAACTTTGGGGTAAGCCCATGTAGCTAATTCTAGAAGTTGTCTGTTGACTTAGATTGAAGGTCATTTGTTTTTCTGACAGCAAATTATACAAGAAATTATTCAAAATACCGGGTTATCCACAACTGTGCAAATTGTCTGACAGTATGTCTATGGAAACCGAATCAAATGCGCCCTTAATATCCAAAAAGACTGAAGCCAATTGCTCCTTGTGCGCAAAGGCCAGTTGAATATCAGATGAAAGCATCGCTAGACAATCGTTTGTTCCTTTACTCTTCCGGAAACCAAATTGCGTATTTGAAAGTAGATTGTTTGATTGAACCCAATGGTCAAGTCTTAATAGGATCATTGTTTCTAATAATTTCCTCAGGCATGATAACATAGAGATCGGACGGTAAGAATTGTGATCAGACGCTGGTTTCCCAGGCTTTTGAATAGCTATTACTTTAACCTGATTCCATAAATGAATTATATAGGTTAAGTAATCGTCTTTTAGCGATATCGGGGAGGTTTTTTAGAAGGTCGAATTTGATCATATCGCTTCCCGGAGCAGAGTTATTCGATGAAAGAAGTGCCATTGAAAATTCCAGCATTGTGAATGGTTCATCCAGAGAACCGTTACTTCGGGCTGTATCCCGTAAAGTTGGTTGTGCTGGAACAGAATCTGGACAAACCTTTTTAGCGAAGTCGAATATCCATTGGGAGGAGTATTTTTCACTCTCATTGGAAGATGAGCGGTTTTGCATATAGCGAGCCTTTTTCCAAAGCGTTGTCATCGGGGTTTCTGAAGAAAGTCCCTCGATAAAAGTACGCCAGTAATTTCGTTTCTTTGCTTTTAGTAAGTTTTTAAGCTTTTTTCAAGTTTTAGATACTTTTCAAAAAACTCAGATCTTTCATGTCTACGATAATCTTTAAAGGCATCGGATTTCTCAAGATACAACTTTGTGCATTCGTCATCCCATCCAGGGGTGGTGGGTCTTTACTTCGATAAAGAAACGATACTCTTCCAGGGGTGGTAGAGGATCGGTAGAATCAATACCAAGAGTTACCGCCGATACAAATTTTTACCAATCAATGTTCCTCGTGAGGTCAAAAGGAACTTGAATTGTCTGATCTGTCTTTCGACGACCACTTTTGATTGAAATAATAATTGGCAAGTGATCACTACCATGGGGATCATTGATAACCTTCCACAGACAATCTAATGATAGTGAGTTAGAGCACAAAGATATGTCAAGATGGCTCTCTCGAGCAGGAGGGTTTGCTATACGTGTTACTTCACCAGTGTTCAATATAGTCAAGTTGAAATCGTCGCACAAATCATAGAAAATACCCGCTCTATTGTCATCGTATGATTCGCCCCAACCAGTACCGTGTGAGTTCATATCGCCCAGTATTAGAACTGGAGATGGAAGGATATTAACTTAACTCCAAAGCTGACGGCGGTTTATGGAAGTCCTTGGAGGGACATATACAGAAGCTATGCAAAGATCTTTGTTCTTCACATTTATTTGGCAAGCGACAATTTCAATGCCTGAAATTATTGGGATTGAGATTTTATAGAAGGAGTAGCACTTTTTGATCCCCAAAAGTACGCCACCATATGAATCATCTCGGTCCAGGCGGATAATGTTAAAATCGTGGAAGTTTAGTTCATCTTCAGATGATTAGTGGAATATGAATGATCTTTATGACTAAAAATAAGCAAGATTAGTTCATTATATATCAAGATATTCAGGTTTTTCAAGGAAAAGGTGTTTTTCTCAAATAACTCTTTGTTCGTGCAAGCGACATTTACCGCCTTGACCCTAAGTAGATTATATCAACCTTAACAATCGATAGATACTACCACTTGTTCGTACTGTTTCTCTGCAATGTTCTGTCTCTAAAATACGAATACAATAAATATAACACAGTATCATCTGCCTCAGCCATGGTAGGACGGTTGAAATCATTATCGACTTTTATTCGTCAAATTACATCGTAGAAAAGGGTCCTGACCGTGCGTGATCACTCTTACTTAAAAAACGCTACCAAATAAGCCCAACACTGTACTAATAATTGTAAATTGTAATTGATAAATGTATGATGATTCAGCAGCCAGACATTCAGAAACGTATCTTTTTAAAACTGGTTTTCTTAAATTTAAGGACATGTGAACGCTCAATTTTGAGATACACAGTAATCTGTGAAAGCGGCAAACAAAAAAAAAATATTTTGCATCATTCAGCTTGTCAAAATATCGTGCCTATTTACCTTGAACGTTGTTTTTCCTTGTGATTCGACTACTATTCTATCACTTTAACTTTCACTAATTCAATAACACTTTCACTATCACTGAAATCTTTGATATTTGTGTTTCGTTTACTACTTGCAAACTTTTTCAGTGTCTATTCTTTTATGGCCAATTTAGAGCATCTCGTTTCAATTACCAGCTTTGCAGTAATACAGATTAAACACTTTAAATCCGTATTCAGTTTATGAAAATTTTGCTTAAGTGATCATTCATTGAATTTTAATATTTTTTCGTGTCGATGAAGAGTGGAAGTTTTTCTGCATGAATTTTCAAAATCTTTTTAACCGTATTTTTATATTGAAATGAAGACACAATAAACAGAACTTTTCGGCAAACAGTAAACTTGGGAGAGCTGTTGATTTGAAGTTTATGAAACGTTGGGAGGCCGGATAATTACAGATCATTCAGACAAGATCCTTTCAATGTATGTTTTAATTTTTATTTAATCCTTATCAAATAACGTTTCAAAAAATAATCAAGGACCTCACCCAACTCGCCCCACAAATTCATAGAATTATGTTGAGTAATCTGCTATGCACCCAAAATCAATCATACAAATGTTAGTTATAGAACATGTGTGTTGATTGGGTGGCTAGATTGATGGCTGTCGCTTTTGTTTACTGAATAGAATATCGCCGGTTTAAAACGTGTTGATCGGAAATCCATATCAAAACCTTCTTAAGGGTAGTTGTTGTCGTCATCGGTGAGTTCGCCTACCGAAATCAAGCAACTTTGAACAGAAACTGGATCGTAATTGTTTTTTCACATAAAGAGCTCGGTGGCCTAGTGAAGACCGATTTTGCTTACTGAGCAGAAATTTACGAGTTCAATTGAAAGCTCCTTCACATTATAGAGTTTTAGTGTAAGTTGAATTTATTCTTAATATGAGATAAAGCGTATTGAAATTCGTGTGGAGGAACGAGTACGTAAAATAAATAATATTCGAGTTTTAAGAAAGACATGTTGATCGGAAATCTCTATCAAATCCTTTTCACACCCCTCACTATCCCTCTCCAAAGGGGGGGGGTTGGTAAAGAGAGATGATAAAACCGATTTGTACCTTCCTTAAAGGTTGTCCTAGCTCGCTATCTACTCTCTATATGCAATTTTCACACTGCCGTAATCTAAACGGAACTATCAATTCTATACTTTCATTTCCTTCTCATCGATCGTATAAAAATTACCACTTCAGTCTGTTATTCGAAATTAGCATCTTCAACTATGTAAATCGTTGAGTTCACGCAGAAGTAATACTAAACATATAGTCAAAGTATATCAAATCCTTTTCAAGAGTAGTTGTTATCGTCGTCAGTGAGATCGCTGCCAGGATTGATATCTAGTAACAGAAAGTTGAACGGGAAATTGGCCGTAATTGCTTTATGAAATAAGCATTGTCGTAGCTAATGGGGGTGCCAATGGGACCAGGCCCTCTAGGCCCTCCTCATCATTCATCTTTCGAGTTCTTTCCTTTCGATTAAAATTAAAGCTTAGTCTCACCGAATGTTAGTTTGTCTGAGGCATCGAATAAACAAATTTTCTTGATAAATGCTTTATTTCTTTCTTTTCTCTTCAAATATCAGAATCATAACAGATTATAACCTGATTTTTAATGATGTTTGCCAGATGTCAAGATATATGGACTTTTTATTTTCTTTTTTAGTATTTATTTTGTGGATTTGTATAAAACTTTTGATTAGGCAAGGTTATAATTATAAAAATTCTTGATTTTTTTTTTCCTTTGGTTTGTTTTTTCCGTCGATCTTGTTTTCCGTGCTGAGCACCAATGCTACCGACGTGCCAGGAAGGCAGCTCCCACAACGGGGACCAACGGCTTTACTTCCCATCCGAAGGAAGGCGTGATCAGAGATGTTATGCCTCAGAACATCCCGGCGGCGCCGACTGGGATTAAACCCAGGCCTGCTGGGGCGAGAGGTAATCACGCTTACCACTACACCACCGGCGCCGTTAAATTCTTGATTTGTTTTCAATATACATGTACTTGATTTTTTATGAAATGACTGTCTAGGAAGGATCTTAGTTTTAGAATTATTACAATTGATCTAATTTCATTTACTTTTATTTGTATTTGAAGAATTTATACTTACAATCTGTATCAGTGATATCTATTTTTTTACTTACAAAATTTTGAAAACATATGTGTTTGGGTTCTCAAAACTGTTTTTATTTTAACATTCAGAATGTTATGAATTGTGCATGAACATATCCTGAATATTTTCTTAAGTCCTAAACGTATGCAATTTATTCAATACCATGTTTTAAATTCAAGCTATTAGAATTTAATTTTCGTTCCTATGTCTGAGATTTCACTGATGATGAAATATTCAAAATATTAAAATAAAGCTAGTTACAAAATTCATGGAATTATCATACTCTGAAAATTTTCTTAAGTTTGAGATGCTTAAATTTATGACATCCAGAAGCTATGTGATTTTATTACAAAAAGCATGATCATTCCTTGTTCAAAATCAGAAAGCTCTTAAGGCTTTCTCAATCTAGGTCTCAATCGTTGTTACGAAATAAATATAATCAAATTCATTGTTTAACCATTAAAATAATAGTACCCAAAAACTAGTTGCTTTGACGCTATTTGATTGAATAGTATCTTTGCGAGTTTTTATTTAACCGAAGGTTAGCAAAATAAAAACAACACAGGCCCCTCCCAAGCTCCCTCTTCAGATACATTTTATAGCTATGCCAATGGAAAGAAGGTACTCGGTGGCCTGATGGCAACCGATTTTGCTTACTTAGCAGAAAGTAATGGGTTCAATCCCAAGTTCTATCTTATTATAGAGTTTTACTTTAATTAGGCTTTCTTTCATAGTATGGTTGGTGTGAGGGACGGATACGTAAAATAAGTAATATTTGAGTTCTAAGAAAGACGTGTTGATTGGTGATCCATATCAAATCCTTCCCATGAGAAGTTGTCACCGCCGGGATCAAAACGTAGTTGAACGGAAACTTGATCGTAATTGGTTGGTGATATAAGGAGGTCGGTAGCCTAGTGGGGCCTAGGGGCCTCCCTTAGTTCAGTCGATAAAGGCGCAACTACAAAGCAAGACCATGCTGGAGGTGGCTGGGTTCGATTCCCGGTTCGGTTTAGGAATTTTTCGGGTTGGAAAATTTCTCGACTTCCCTGGGCATAGAAGTATGATTGGACTTGCAACACAATCATATCATTTAAAAAAATGGTACAGGCATCGAAAGCTCTCAATTAATAACTGTGGAAGTGCATCTAGAATACTAAGTTGAGAGCACGCAATAAGCTAATATGCGATCTGCAATAAGCTTGAAATGCGAAGAAGAAGAAGAATAGCCTAGTGGCAACCAACTTTACTTACTGTGCAGAAGTCCGTGGGCTTAAACCCAAACTCCTTCGCGCAAACTAGGAAATCAATTCAGCACATCGTTTACCAAAGCGAATCCTGCTGTAATCCAAACCCAACAATTTGGGTATTTTCGGAATGGGTACGACGCGTAGATGGCGAAAATCGATATCCAACGCCAATTTGGAATGTGAAATTGAAAGTGATGGTTGACAGCTTCGTCGTCGCTTGACGTTTTTCGATTGAAAATGACTTTGTTGGGCCCTGATCCTGTGTACCAATGTCGGGGTAGTACAACAAGAAACATAGTGGATGGGTAATTTGGTGTGGTTTTTTTTATGTCCTTCACACCATCGTGGGTATTTATAGTTTTAAAGTGGTTAAACTTCTCAAAGGGGGGCGACCCCGGCGTAGTGGTTAGCATCCATACCTCTCACGCCAAAGTCACGAGTTCAAATCTCACCCCCGGACAAGTCACGAATGACCCAAGAGTGTTAAAGTGACTATAATATATAAAAAAAAAATAAACTTCTCAAAGGCTGTCAATAGATTTGCAAACTTTTGCCTCAATACTGAAATGAATTTTTGCCCCATCGGTGGGGCAAAAGTTCGTTTTGAACACTCTTCTGAAAAAAATCGTTTTAGCAACACATTCAGTTTTTATTTTCCCATCTCGGAAATATTTTGCTGAGATTTGCAGAGCCGAGTATTCGGCAACACATTTTACTGAGAGATCAGCAAACATTACGTTTGAAACATTTTCCGAGATTCAGCATACCAACGTCACTTTTGCTGAGATCGCAGCAAAAAAGTGATTGCCGGAAGCTCCGTTGTGCAAATCCCTGCAGAAATTACTGAGGTTCGAGAAAAAAAAATAAGTGTGTACGAATGGATTGAAAACTCATCGAAGTTCTGTAAGAGAAAGTTGTTACCCTTGAATGAGGGATCCTGTGTATTGAATTTCTTTGATTTCAAATGCTTTGTGATTTTTTTTTTACTAAGGTCGAATTTTGGCCCCACCTTACTCTACAGATTGCAGAAAAGCACATCAAACAAGGGGTAATCAACTCTGCACACTGTGCCAACACACGGCATGGCACACTGTTCGACACGATAGGGCACACGTTGACAAGTAGGACATAAACAATATAATATAAAACAGTATCACTGTCAAGTGTTCACGTATTTCTAACCGTTGCTAAGGTTGACTACTTTGTTTACTCCGTTGGGCTTCACAATGGGTTCGAGGATCGTGCCTTACCAATTTTTGAAAAATTCCATGGAAAAATCTTTAGGTATTTTCTGCGCCATGAATCTCATCAAAACCATTCGATTCTTAGCCGTAAACACCCAGCAGGCCGTGATTTCGTCCAAAACATCTTCTATTCGGGCATCACACCAACAGAATTCTTCCACATTACGGTCGTTAGAGAAAGTCTTGTCGATACGCCAGTAAAGACGGCCGAAATGGGTTACCTCCACCGCCAGTATGTCAAATTATTGGAAGGTCGTCGAATACATTGGTACAGTATGGAATGCGATCGGAGAACTGTATGGGCGAAAATTCTCTGAAAGTCGACAAAATTGTAACGGCTGAGGTTGTTTTTTTACGTTTATTATGCTTCTTCTTCTTCTTCTTATTCGCATTTCAAACTTATTGCTTAGCGCATATTAGCTTATTGCGTGCTCTCAACTTAGTGTTCTAAATGCACTTCCACAGTTATTAATTGAGAGCTTTCGATGCCAATACCAATGCATGGATTTGTAAATTGTGTGGCAAGCACAATGATACTCTATGCCCAGGAAAGTCGAGTAAATTTCCAACCCGAAAGATTCCCTCGACCGGACCGGGAATCGAACCCGCCGCCTCCGGCTTGGTAATACCGTGCCTTTACTGACTAGGCTATGAGGCCGTTTGTTATGCAGAACAAACAATAAAGAAAAAAAAAGGTTATCATAGGGGTTTGGGTGAGGTGTCGTGCAGGTTCAAATTCCGATCTAGCCAAGTGTCTCCCGGAATGGATTTTTTTCGTTTTACCCTGCGTTGCTAGTCAGATATTCTTGCTAGTCATTGGTTTCAATTGAGGTCCTTGGAGTATGGACTTCGATGGGAAATCCACAGGATTTTATAGGGATGTCCATTAAAGTCCCTGTACTGCCTGCACAGCTGGGTAATGTCTATAGGTAACCTCAAATATTCCATCAGATCTGGACGTATGTACGTTTGCCTCAACGTAATAGTATAGAATTTATGGGAACAGATTAATGCAATCATATTCCATTCCGTTAGTCCAACATCAAGCACATACCCATCATCAACGATCCGATAATTTTGCAGCTGCATCTCTTAAATCGTCCTTCTGTTGAACTTGTGTGTCTCAAGAGACCCCGATGCGAAGGGTGGCCTACCGATCAGTTATTGTAAGGCCAGTAAAGGGTTTCAGTGGGGTCAACGGTTCTCGCATGACGAAACTTGCTATTCGGCAAGAGCCCATGGGCATTAGACTGATGCAAAATTTGACTTTTTCGCTCCACAGTGCTTAAATGGTAAATTACTAAGGGAAATCTCAACTTTTTGTTCATTGCCTTCTAGTCTTTTTCCATATTGAACTGCGAAACAGTTCGGTAGCCATTCTTATAGAAAATTTTCTCAGCTACAACTTTGCTTAAGATCGTTTCTATGCACAGTGAGACAGAAAAAAGTTAATAATTATTTAAGAGATTGCTAAACTTATGACATGATTAAGCAGCTGCGCTGTAGGCAACACTGTGTTTTGCAGTGTGACATAGTAGCCATGGTTTTTGTGTCCTATTCAACGCCCCAGAAACACCAATGTTGCCTGCTCAGCAGTTGATTGAGCATGATCATAAGACATCATCGCATTGAACCATTGATAACTTTCGATCCTTGCATTTAATCAAAAAGTGGTCTTGAGCAAAGTTGTAGCTGTGAAAATTTCCTACACGTACAGGTGAAAGCTTCTGAAGCAGACCGATATGGTGAATTATTAGATAGACATGAACAAAAATCTTGGTTTTACCATAGTAATTCCTATACAAACTTCAAATGGTTTGTGCCATCTCAGTTTCTCACCAAATGGGTTCAAATTTTGAAAGGTTAGCCAGGATCCGATTTAGAATCGTTTAAGTATTGTAGAGCGAAAACTTCAAATTTTGCATCACTCTAATGGGCATACTGATGCGCAACAACAACCACAGGGTCCTGCCTGCAGTAGAAATGCTGATGCGAAGCTTGTCTGGATCACAAACCATTTCCGAAATATGGCTGAAGGCATCATATGTATATAAGATCGTGAACTGATCGTGAAAGTGTGTAATTGGGTGGTGGCAGGAGACACGATAGGCTTGACTGTTGTCTTCGGTCACGTACTTCTGAGTAGATCAGATGAACTGGTTCGAGGATGTTGTTTATAGGGTTGGATTGAGCTTTTGAAATTTTGTCGGGGATCATTTAACAGATAGCTGGAGGGGATTCCGTCCACCAACAATCAGATTACACCTTCATTTCTGCACACGTTTCTTTTCAACGAGTCAAATTTGCATGAACACCGTATAGACTAGATGGCTTCCAGTTTCTCTTCCGCTGCCCGCTCCGCTTACGTTCAAATGAGAATGAAACCTAATGTTTGTCATAAGCCATCAACGATATTGAAAATGTAAACAAAATCAAAAAGTCATTATATTTGTAACTTCAGGGTTGCCAAACTCATAGGATATTGACACCTTGATTGGTACACTTTGGCCACTTTGGTACGTACAGCATAGTGCTTGGCACAGCCAAATCTCGCGGATAAGGGTGTGCAGAGTTGAATACCTCTTGACAACAAATCATTTTCTATGTGTTGCGAGCAACACAAGGTGAGGCAAAAGTTACAGTTTTGCCTATAATTCTTCGAAAACACGACCAATTTTTTGTGGTTTTTTGGGGACAGTCTGGCTCTAAAAGACCTTCCAGAAAAGTGCCAAAACAATGAGTTTTATATTGCACAGGCGTCGACAATCTCAAAACGAGCTTTGCCCCTTTCGAACTTCCACCCCACCTTTCTTTTGTCCAAATTCTCCTCAGAATTGCTTCAATCTCATTGTATATTTTACTGATTGAAAACTAATCAATAGCATGCCTTTTCCGAATCCCATCTAAGAATAATCACAACCGATTGCTACCCCTTGTGGCTGGTATACGGTGTCTACGCTGCTAGTGGTATCTTCGCGCACCCTGCTCACTTTGTACCAGTTCCATCCAGCTATGGTAGCGACCAAAACCACCGGCCCCAGCCGAACCGTGCTTCGTTTGGCATACATTTGAACTTACATTCCGCGCTCCGTGGATTGGAGTCCGGTTGGATGGACGATATTCTCTCGCACCGTTCCAGCCACTTGCTTCAGGGTCCAGTCGCGATCCGAGAAAAGAGTCCAAAAACTGATTCGGCTTGACCTCCCTTCTCTTCTCCACTCCAGGGTGGCCTGCGTTCGTGCACGTAATAATAATGCTTATAATAGGTTAGCGTATACAGTAATTACACTAAAATTCTCTATAATTTACATTTCAACCTTAAGTGATGGTTATGTATAACAAAACAAGAAACAAGTGAAAGAACGAGAACCCCACAGGCCAGAGGTTCGGAAAACTGGACAGTCTATTCCCTTCTACGCCTTGGTGCTCGGAGAAGATTTCTGGACCAGGGAACGGGTGGCTCGACAGGGGAAAAGGAGATACAAGAGACGGAATAAATACTAAATCGATTTGAACTTTGAAATTCCTGTTCGTGCTTCTCGCTTTCGGTTTCTTGCGTGGTTGTTGGAGGACTGAGAATTTTCCCCCAAAACGTTTTGACGCCTTTCTCCTCCTTTGAACGGGTTTGGCGCTGCTACTGCTGCCAGCTGTCTGTGTTGAAGGATTGCATTTTTCACCCTTGAAATGCGTTGTGCCTTATCAGACTGCAGTTATCTGCTTGGGAAGAGCCTACTCTAGAACTGTTTTGGCTCTTTAAGATTGATTTCAAATTAAAGCGCTCTATATGGTTATATTTTTCGATGCTCAATGCATACAACCAGTGCGTCAGTAGAACCAAACCTTGAATCGACATTTGGTGGAACCTCTTTCGTCTTTGTCCACTACGGAGCTGCCACAGGAAATTCAGACAAACAGACAGCGTATATTTAGTGCTTGGAAACAAATTATACGGCTCAGGTGAACCTAAAATTACAGACCAAAAACGGTTGATGGGTGGGTTCTTGGCTGCACGGTAGACTCGGTTAAACTGCAGTCAAGGTCAATGTTCCAAATACGTTATTCGTTCTTTGTTGTTGTTTGTATTTTCAACATCATGTGTATGTTTAATAAATATTATTTCTTATTTCGTTGCAGCTCGTAATGGTCACGGTTTTCCATTGAGAACAGAGGTAAGTTACAATTGAAACTCATCTTCTCCCAGCTAAACTAGGCTTATCTTTTCTAATTAAACTGATCTACTCCCACACCGGTGATTGCAGTAATATCTCATCAACAGAATGAAGAAAATAAAAACAGGAAAATGGGAAGAAACCTGGTACCAACACTAATCATTCGAGATAATGGGCCCTAATTGAGAGAATGGCCCTTCCACTGTTGCCAACCCGCCGTCCCATCCCGCAGCGCTAAAGCGTGATTAACAATTAATCTTATTTTGCTAATGAATGATTGACTATATTGTGTTTGGCTGTACTTATAGTTAGTCACTGTATTCATGCTGGGTTGGTTCGTTTTTTTCTGCTTCTTCTTGTTCTTTTTCTGCTACTTCGAAACTGTGAGGGATGGAGCTTTTATGTCCTGCTCCCTATCTCTACTGGACTGATCGTTTCGTTCGTCGTCGGTCGTCGTTCTTTTTTTATGGATGTGTAAAAGCACTATGCTGTTTCGGGTAAAGCGGGGAGGGGGGCGGGGGAGGTAGAGTGAGAGGTAAGCATGGTCATTGATTGGGTGTCTTTTTTCTGCTTGTTGCTTCACTCATCCTGCAGCCAATCAAGCTCAAGTGTCCATTCAGTGCAGGTCAGGTTGGTCTGACAAGTGGGGGTGTGTAGAATGTGGAGGTAAACGATAAACTTAAGGGTGAATGCTCTTTTCGATGAGCGGCGTAGAATGTGCTGTGATGGTTCATAAGGAGGGCACTTGCTGTTGATAATGGCGTTCGGAGTTTGATTTTCTTTTAAATGTAATATCCTATTTATAGCAAAACATTATGCAATCAACAAACTTTAATTTCATACAGCTATCAAAGTACGAACTATGCAACGTACATTGAATACTGGCTAAGTCAACGGGGTTGCCTTAGCCTTAATCATTAAATGTGTCAACGTACGATTTAATTTTTTTAAACTCTACTAGATTGGCAGTCAGAGCTCCGATGACCCTTCCCTTGTAGATGGCAGTTATAATGGAGAGCCGGAATATCGAAAGGATGGGTCATCTGACGTAATGTCTTTCAAAAAGACCTGTAACGTATTGTATTTGAGATAAATTTGAATGATCTTCGCGAGTAAGATCGGAAGACCGTATTGTTACACATTGTACGCAAAGACATCATGTCAGACATTGTCTAACGCCTTTTCTACGTCTAACAATGCCATTACAGCCACTTTAGATACATACTTGTTCTGTCTGAGGAATATTACTTACTCAAGTCAGTTGGTGAATAGTCGCCTGACCTTATCAAAACTGCCCTTCGAGTAAGATGTTAGGCTGATGTTAGGAGTCGCCGGTATACTGCTTTTTTAAAGAGCTTTGACAACCCAGAGTGAAGGCTGATAGGTTTGTATCTGGAAGGAAAGGAAGGATCTTTTTTCAGGTTTCCGGATGGGTATGATTTTAGCTGACTTCCAGCGCAAAGAGAACCAGGCACTGATTCAAAATCACTGACAAGTGATAGAAGAATCTAGGACTCAAATGTTATCTCTCCCATGTTTTTGAACGATTTGACATTAGTCAACTGTTCGTTTGCTGGAGGTTGGAGGTTGGCTGCATTTTTAGCAACAGCAGCATCATCTGAACCGAGCTCATCATGTTGTAGTGAGTTTCTTGCAGTTCGTTGTTCAGGATGGTGCCGTTTTGGTTGCACCGACTGTCAGGGTTACCAAAACTACAGATAAATCTATTTTTCTACAGATTTGTCAGAGTTTTGGAAGCCAAGATTCTGTATTCACAGATTACAGATTTCTAGGATTTTAACAGATTACACAGATTTTTAAAATATGATCAAACATTTTAAAAATTAAGTTTGAAATGTTTAATAAAAAAAAAACATTATTTGCACTTCAGTATAATTTTATCATCACCATCTTTTATATGTATGCATGCTTTTTTTGGGAATGAAAAAAGAGAATTATAACTGTCAGAGGTATTCTTTTTTCCAAATCATATGTAATTTATTATACACATATTTTTATCTATTTTTTGTCTCTATCAGAAAATTGGCACAATCACTTTTCATGGGTCATTTTTGAAGGATTCAATTAATAAATTAGCAACACAGATATCATCACAGATTTTTTGGACAAAAATACAGATTTCCTTTTGGCATCCCTGCCGACTGTTGCCTCTAGCTTGGTGTTTGTCGTTCAGGTTGCTAGAGAGGATGTAATTTTCCCACCGTCGAGTTTGCTTTATGATGTCACTTTGTAGGTTTGCTGCCAACCCGTCCCTGATGTTGACTTGTTCGGGAGAATATGCTGGAATTATGAAAATATGGTGTATCGAGAGCTGGTTGTGGTGCCCGTCCACCGGTTGACGTCCATTCACCGGTCAATTAAAAAAATGTTGTTATTTGTTAACAAAATAAGTTTTAAACATACATTTTACCAACCAATTCACTCATTTAAGATGTTTGCTAATGATGTATAACGTGCCACACATTATTGCACTGATTATTCCCGAAAATAATAACGGTAGTTTACATCCATATGAGCAATGAATGGATATCTAACCTCAATAGAGGGTGGCGGTTACTGTTAACTCTGAAAATAAACATGACATAGTTATGAAGTTATAATTGCTTATCTTTTGACAGATACGCATATTTCGTCTACTACTTGCAGACTTCCTCAGTGCCAAGTACCACTGCGGTGTTGAGTACTTGGCACTGATGAAGTCCGCAAATAAAGACTGGAACGCGCAAAAATTAGTCGACAAAAAAAACGATTCTTTCTGTCAAAATTCATATCACAAAATTCCAATTTTTCTTTTGGTAGTTCAATTCACATATTTAAAGGAAAAAATGTTCGTTTATTCTTTTGGTTTGCCAAATCCGAACTGCCGTGCCTTCCGCTTAAACCCTTCCATTAAATTTGACACGGTGCTCTCATCGACCTTATTCGTCGCCGAACGCCAGTTAGATTTAAACTGCTGCTCGTTTTCCATGGATTTATTAGTTTTTTGAGAATCCGTTTGACTAAGGCCCAATACCGTTCGATAGGGCGGAGTTCTGGGCTGTTGGGAGGGTTGTGGCTTTTGGGTACCACAACCACGTTGTTCGCATCGTACCACTCGAGTGCCTTTTTCTCATAGTGGCAGCTCACCAAGTCCGGCCAGAACAGCACAGGTCTATTATGTTGCTTTAGGAATGGTAGAAGCCACTTTTCCAGGCACTCCTGGACGTAGATCTCTTGATTGATGGGTCTCGTAGTAATGAAAATGCCGCTCTTTAGACCACACGTGCATATGGCCTGCCAGACGAGATATATTTTCGGGAACTTCGATAGTATGATGGTTTTGAAAATTTCAGCCACCTTTCCTTTTCCTGATGCGGTATAAAACTCCTGTCCCGGAGGCTGCTTGAAATCCGCCTTCACATAAGTTTCGTCGTCCACGACACAGTCGAACTTTTTGAACAGATTCGTATACAGCTTTCTGGACCGCTGCTTTGCCGATGTGTTTTGTTTGTAACCTCGGTTCGCCACCTTTACCTTCTTAAACGTCAACAACCCGGCTCGTTTCTTGGCCCGCTGCACAGTAGTCTGGGAGACATTGAGCTTGCCAGTGACGTCCTGGATGGAGAGGTTAAGATTCCGCTTATATTTCACCGCCACCTTCTTCGTCATCGCTGCCACGATTGCCGCCGCTTCCAGGCTTTCTGGTGGTCGACAGGCGCTCCCCGAACACTTTTAAAACATTTTTCACGGTTGATTTGGCCACATCCAGCAATTTTCCCAACTTGGTGTGTGAGAACGTCGGATTTTCTTGCTGAGCGAACAAAATTTTGACACGCTGCTCCTCTTGCTTGGACGTCATTTTGAAAACTGGAAAGCAAACGGTGAAAACTCATCATAGCAACCATTGTATATACACTCAACTTCCAAATACAGCATTTCTGTTTTTTTTAATGCATTTTTAACAGAAATACAGTTGACCAATTTTTGCACGTTACAGACTTTAGTAGACGAAATACGCGTATCTGTCAAAAGATAAGCAATTATAACGGAATTGAAAGGAAATAAAGCAACACACTTAAAAGCTCTTCATAAGGGGATTCCGTTAAGAGGTTAGACAAATTTAAAATGATTTATTGCATAGTTGTAAATTAATAAAATAGGGTTGTCTGCGGAATGCAGGTATAAAAATGAAACTACATGTAGGTACCGATTCTACACATTGTAGTTTCATTTTTATACCTGTGATCTTGACATTATTACCTAGGATACTTAAGGGGGTTGGATGTTGGTAAGTCTTAAGTGGGAATGACACTTATGAAGTCTACGCATTGCAGTCGAAATGCGATGCCAAAATTAATTTAGAAAAATTAAATGGAAGATAACCTTTTGTGTTGTTTTCTAAAAAAGGAATCACTGCCAACATTTCATTCAACATCTAAAGCCTCAACAACTTACAAACTATATATCATTTTATATGTTTAACTATAATGATGAGGCAAAATGCACCCCAACAATGGGACAAGATGCTCTACAATTATGGGGCAATATGACTCTGCTTGAACGTCTTCGTTTTCGACAGCCTCCAGTTCCGATCGTAGTTGTTCAAAGGTTAATGACCGCTTAAAAGACTTCAAAATGTTGCGGACCATATCTGAGTAAAGAATAGAACGTAAACAAAGCTTGTTTACTAGAGGATCATTTATCTCTAGCTCTAGGAGCATTCCAGAAGTTCTCAAAATTCTCCTGCCCTTTTAGTTCCCTGGTCTTCTGTTAAATTCCTGATACATCCCTGAAGTTTTCTAAAATTCTCAACTCACACATGTGTGTCTTTAAACCACTCCAAACTTCCTTGCAGTTATAGGAACTGCCCTAAAGATTTGTAAGATTCCTAAAGCTGTTAGAACCTTTTTTTTAATGTTCCCAACATTTTCTTCAAGTCGCGAAGATGCACCAGCCTGCGGCTGTAAATCTCCTAAATAAATAAATAATGGAGTTCTGTGAAGTTCCCTGGACTTTCTTTAAATTCTCTAGATCATTCTGAAGATCTCAGAATTTCTTGAAAGTTCCTGCAAATTCTCTGAAGTTAATGAAACCACCTGGGTCACTTCAGCTCAAGTGTTGTGGTCAAAGTTCCGATTTCAACCAAACTGTGCCAAAATGCTTATTTTGATATGCTAAGAAAATGCCTTTTAGGATTTTGCTTTAAAGTGATTGATTCCGTCTGAGCTACAATTCTGGATTTTTAAGATTTTTTTAAATCATATCCTATATTTGATTTGTGTCATTGAAACTACAGTATCGACAATAGTTATTGAAAGGTATCCAAATGAACAAAAATTCCCTCCTCTTATTGAAAAACCTAGAAGACGTTTTCCGAAAAGAAAATTTGCCTGATCATGTAACTTCTGGTAAATTCTTGGTATTTACTTTCAATTGTAGTAACTTCTAATAGGTTCTTACTACTTTCGCAAAGAGAATGGGCCTGCTTTGAAGTTCTACATGCTTTCCTTAACTTTTCGGAGCCTCGATTAAATCTTCACAACTCTCCCAATGATGCTCTTGAAACTGGCTGAAATTAAGTTAAGCTTTCTGCACTTTTTGAACTTTTTGGAAATTGTGCGATATTCCAGATTTTTTTCTCGAAACTTTCCTGGACTTCTATAGGTGCCGAATGAAGGTTTCCCCTTTATTCCTGTAATTAGTAGAACTGTCCTAAACTTTTTTAAATTTTCCTGATGTAACTTGCTGCTCTAAAGTTCCAAGAACTGCTCCAAATTTTACGAAAAATCCCTAAAGATCTCTGAGCTTCACTAATTATTTCTGAACATCCCAAAATTTCTGGGACGTTCTATCAAATTCTGCAACTTTCCTGAAGTTATTAGAACTGCTGCTGAGACCTCTTCAATTTCACAGCATGACTGAACGTGTTTCGTTAGAAATAATATGCCATAGGATGCGTTTGGTAACCGTTATTGATAATTTATCAAAATTGCAATTTTTCCAAGTGAGCAGGGCCTGAGATTGAAATCATGACCTTCTGTTCACTGCATGAGCATTTATTTTCAACACCAAACTGTATAGTAGGTATCTGATGAAAGCAACATATTTTGAATTTGCTGATGGAATTTTTACAAACTTGTTTATGACTAGGGGTGGAGCAAATATTTTTCATGTTCAAACGCACCGATTACATATTTTAGTTGTCAATACAGGCGGTCAAATAAAAACAAATTGTTGATGGGCCCACACCAGTTTATATTTGATGAGGGCAGAACATTTATCATAGCATTTCCGGCGCCAGTGGTGTAGTGATAAGCGTGACTGCTTTCTCACCCCAATAGGTCTGGGATCAATCCCAGCTGAGGTCAGTGGGATTTTTCTGAAGCATAAAAACCTCTGGTCACGTCTTCCTTCGGAAGGGAAGTTAAGGCGTTGGTCCTGGCCTACATGTTTTGAATGGGTGCGATATTCTACGCAGGTGTGGAAGCTGCCTTCCTACACATTCGATTGCCGTCAATGGATGGCAATCGATGTCGGTCGGTGATTGGCACTAGATTGCGGAACAGAAACCGACGTTAAATAAAGGAAAGAAGAAATTTATCATAGCACATTATTACGATTGTGGATCCTGACGTAGGAATGGAAACGTTCAGGTCAACAGACCTCTTCATGCTCAAACCCGGCATTACAATATTTGATCCTTTGGGTCGTCTAGCCAGCCTAGCATCTCTTTCTTCCATGCTCTACTTAATTTTAGTACACGCGTACAATCTTCTACTCACGGGCCCGTTGTCCTTTTCACTGATTCTTGAAAGGCGGCCGAATGCACCGTGTATCGCCGGATGTTCTGGTCAGCTAGATGACTGCTGGTCGTCACAAGAAATGCTGCCTCAACACGCACGCACAGTACCCCTTCCGAACGACTCTGGCTTCTGAAATAAATAAAGATCGAAATGTCTGCGCCCAAAAATCATTCTGCGGAACTGGTTACTCCGGAGTAACCATGAGTAACCACTATGACAAGCCTGCCGACAGAAGTAGGCACTTCCATCCCTAATGGGGTCTTTACATCTGTGCGGATTTGCTAGCTGCTAGTGTTCAGTTGCTCCTGAAATTTCATGCTGTGGACGCTGATGTCCTGTTTACATTATGCTGGATACTTTTTAACACAGTGCAAGTAAACTAGCGCTAGCAAATCAGCACAGATGTGAACACCCCATAAGGCTCCAATGATTTTCAGCAGGAAGCTCGGCAGCTGCTGACAGCAGATGTTTCTCCTTAAAGTGATGGCTACTCCCCTCCTATGGAGCTGATCCGATCAAACCTGATGAACGACGAATGGTTCCAGTTGACTACCTGTGTACTACTACTGAATATGGCATATGAAGTGGCCCAGAGTGTGACTACCTGTATACTACTACTGAATATGGCCTATGAAGTGGCCCAGAGTGTAAATCTGATCGTACTGGGTTCTGCAGCTGCACAAACGGCAAGCTCTGTAAATACGGGGACTAACTGCTCCGCTGTCGTTTGGTGGTGGACCATCATCTTTTCGCCAGGATGGTCTCGATGAGGGGGGAAGTACTTCGAGATGCAATGGTTGCCGTAGACGTTTGCTTACTCAACTTTGCCAGAGTGATGCAATAGTAGCAACCGGTCGATTGCTGAGTGGAAGCGATGGAAGCACTGGAATCGGACTCCGATGGACAATTGCAGGGACATTTAGCCCGTTGCTCTCCTGCATCTTCCAAACTCATCCACTCGCACCACAATGTGAGCTGATTATCGACATAGTGTGTTGATTACCTGATTAACTTTGTTAAAGATGGTAACTTTCTCGATGGTAAAATAACCAGCAGAATTTGCAAAGTACCAAATGCGACTTGAATGTTGACAATTCTAAATGGTCTTTGGTGGATCATCCCTTTTCAAACATATGGGTCGAATAACACAACCTTAACCAACCATACATCACCCCATTTTGGCAAACAATACAGATTCAAAAGCCTTTGCTATCTAGCCAGCAACTAGCAACACAACTAACGAGATGACTAACGCTATCTTTAAACGACGTCAACGACGACGACAACGATGATGATTTGAAGTTTTTATTGTGCTGCATGAAAAACTTAAACGTTTTGCCTTCGCCGGAACATGCATCTTTCAGTTGTGGCCAGTCATCGATTATTTCTGTCCAGTCATCCCGCCCAGACCAGAAAAGAAGGAAGATCTCGCGGTGGGGCAGAAGGAAGCGCGGTGATGATGATGATGATGATCTGCTTCTCTCCACGCTAGTTGGAAGTTCTTCACGCGTGTCCGGATACAGTTTTGTTCACACATCATCAGGCTATATGAGTGGGTGGGACCGACTGACTAGCCGACTACGCGGAAAAACGAGCCAAATTGCTAATCCACTGATTATCGCATCATAATTGTTCGGATCTTGTCGTCGTCGTCGTCGGTCGTTGGTGGACCTGAATGATGAAGACCGACCGTTTGGAAGTGAACTGCGGGAGATAAGCAAGATTTCCGTTTTCTCGAGGGCCGGAGTGGAAGCATGACGCGATAGCATCTCAATTTCGTCAGTGTTCCAACCAATTTCTTTCCGGTATTTCCCGGTTTCCTCGGTGCGGGAGGCTTGAACTAGACGCGACGGGTGAGGGACGCTATGATTTTATTTCCTAACGATCAACAAAACGATGAGAATTATCGTTATTATTATTTGGGATGATTTATCACTTTTCTGCGTGCCTTTGTGAGAGTGTTTGAGTGAACGCCGGTCGAACCGAGATGGGTTGGTTGTGGAAGGCCTAACGAGCCATGAGCTAGGCGTTTTTTTGGCATCCGATGGAACGATGCGGTGGGAAACTGGCAGGGAGCATGGAAGTGCGTAAAATTTCATTCAGCTAAATATCCATACGGTGAGCGATGATATCATCAATAGGATTGGATCGTGTGCGTGTGTTTGAACTGGGATGGAAATATAGTCATATCTGATGATGAAACGAATGCCGTAATTGAGTTGGAACAGCACAAATCAATAAAAAATTGATCCAGTATGATGCTGGAAGGCTTTTGGGAACGGTAACGGGTACGTGATTTGCCTGAAATGGTTCCCCCTTTCCACTCTTTTGCTATGGGGCTATATACCACGTGGTTACATAAGGGGGTGGGGGGTCTTGGTCGTTGTCCTTGGGTCATACAAATAAAAAAAAACATATATGTGGATGATTGGCCACGCAGGGCGGGGTGGGGGGGGGGGGTTGATCCCTATAGGGATCTGCTCCAGCGTCTTTGGCTTCGCATTTTACAGGCCAAAGCAAGCTTTTAGATGCACTTGTTGCAAACACATAGTTTACGAAGAGCTTTGAGTGGGTTGGTTTATTTCCTTTAAATTCCGTTATAATTGCTTATCTTTTGACAGATACGCGTATTTCGTCTACTACTTGCAGACTTCATCAGTGCCAAGTACTCAACACCACTTGGCACTGATGAAGTCTGCAAGTAGTAGATGAAATACGCGTATCTGTCAAAAGATAAACAATTATAACGGAATTTAAAGGAAATAAACCAACCCACCCAAAGCTCTTCATAAAGGGATTCCGTTAAGAGGTTCGACAAATTTAATGGACATAGTTTACGTTTCTTGCTTCACTACCCTTGACATTATTGATGTTTCCAAGTTTCGTCGTTGTAAAATACTGTTGTAGAACTTCGACTAAATATCCTGATTAAATGATAATGACGACTACAGCCATCTACTTAGATCTGTAAGAAACTATTAGTTTTCACCAGTATCGTCGAGTTGGTCATCCTAGCTCAACCGGTTCCGCACAAGCTAATGTCATTAATCATTCACCTACTTGGGCCATAAAACTAACCTTGAAGTTCGTCAGTAATTTCAAATGAGAAGTAGAAATCCCACTGAAAAGAAAGTTCTCATCTTAATTCTAATATTACTTTATTTTTGCTAGCACATCGTCGTTCAAGATTTGATCTGCTGCACCAACTAACTCAATTCGTGGCTGCTTGTCTCCAGTTTCTTGAGCGTCCCATACTTACTAGATCTTGCTTCACTCTAACCACCTTGCTCGTTGCGCCCCTCTGCGTCTGGTATCGGCCGAATTCGAGGAATATATCATTTTGGCGTAATTTTCTCCGGAAGCCTCACAACGCGTCTCGCCCATTATACCATTTCAGATTTAGCGACTTTCTCGATGCTGGGTTTACCATAGAGTTGTGCAAGCTCGTGGTTCATTATTCTCCTCCATGAGTGCTCATCACGCATCGTTTGAAAACTCTCAGTGCTTGCAGGTCCTCCTTGAGCATTGTTCACGTCTCGTGCCCGAAGAGGACTATCGGTCTGTCTTATCAGCGTTTGTACATGGAACACTTAGAGGGGGCTAAGTTTACCCGACCATAGGGTCTTCCGCTTCCGACTTCCACTAATAATGTATTCCGGAATTTCACTGCTGCACTTGTTATCCGACGTCACCAAAGAAGTGCGGTACACTCCAAAAAGAGGCCTTCGCATGTCTTCACAACATCTTTTCAACTTTGGGAGCTGGAAATTTTTTCTGGAACCTACACCCAACCGGAGGATGTAAGATTCGCTTACAATTTGAGGGATTCATCATCAGAGGATGTTAGTGGAGACCGCATGAACCGAGGATGCGATATACCGAGCTGCTTTTTCTTCCAGGATGTTGCCCTACGTAGTGATTTCAAAATGGCGATGGATGGAAAACGGCATAGCTTCGGAGCACACTTTTGGACACTTAATTTACATTTGATTGTCTCCGAGAGGCATACTGCCTGCTCGGAGGATTAACTTATTACTTGAAATAACATTCAAATCGTCTTCTCTTAAATAATATAGTACTAACAATTAAATACCAAATCAAATAGATACAAATCCAAGTCACTATATATAAACGTAAACAATAATAATAAACAACGAAGTATGCACACAACTGACACAGTAGTGGGAATAGAACTGTAAATTGTTAATTAGACGGGCTTCGCTACCATTGGGCCGGGGGGTTTTATTATTACTTCTTTACAATTTTAAATCACGTAGAGCCCGAAGCCGATGGTGTACTTCAACATACTGTCTCCCAAAAACGAATGTTTTTAAAGATATTTTTAATAGACGAAAATCGTACCGTATGATGAAGCATTGGTTCAATAACGCTGTAGTCAGGCATGGAAAATCATTTGCATTCATTCCAAGCATTCATTTACATTCATTTGTCTCTAACTTTTTTCATCAACAGAATTTCGCAAAATAGTGTATGGAGTTTTTGTAGGCTTTGTTATTAGCTACAACTTTTGTTAACAATTCAAATCCGTATCTCTTAGGCATGACGAACCAGAACGAACAGAGGTCACTACTATTTTTCAGTGATTGTATTTTACATTCACTGAAAAACAGTAGCAAGTTCTGCACGCTCTAGTTCGTGATGCATAAGAGATACAGACTTGAGTAATGAGCAAAAGTTGTAGTTAATAACAAAGCCTACAAAAACTCCATAGACTATTTTGGGAAATTCTGTTGATGAAAAAAGCTAGAGACAAATGAATGCAAATGATTTTCCATGCCTGGCTGTAGTTCCATGACACTCAGGTACAAGTGACGGTGCGGTCCGGTGGGTGGACGATTCGGTCCGACAATACATGCTTCGAGGTTAGATGCAGGGGCCTAAAAACAGACGCTTCGATCCGATGGGAGGATGCTTCGATCCGATGGAAGGACGCTTCGGTCCGACGGGAGGACGCTTCTGTCCGACGGGAGGACGCTTCTGTCCGACGGGAGGACGCTTCTGTCCGACGGGAGGACGCAGGGGTCCGGCGAGTGGACGCAGGGGTCCGGTAGTGGACGGTTAGGTTCGGCAGGTCGACGCTTCGGTCCTGCAGATGAACGCAATGGTCCGGAAAGTAGATGTCCAGCAAATGCTTCAATAAATCGATTCAGGAGTCCGGCGAATGGATGCTAGGCATGCGACGATGAAGCTGAGCAATCCGATATGAGGATGCGAATTGCGCTGGAGGAAGCAATTGCTATGGCTATTTTGTCGCTGCTCGCAATGATGATGTGCAATGATGTGCAATGGTGAAACTCGCTGTTCCGATCCATCAATGGCGATATCCAGTACGTGCAAGAATTCACTCCAAATAATATCCTTGTCACGGCACCAATATTCAATATACCCTGGACGGTAAATGCAAGAAAATTAAGAAAGAAAAATGTGGAGTGTATTAGTGAGTGAAATTAATCATGTCAACCGCTAACCGCTAACACGACGATTATCAGACCTGTGCTTTATCCACTGCTCTCTCCATGAATATGCTAAAACCATACAAGAAGCGCTCATTCCCTTGCATACTCGACTTCGTTTGCTTTTTCTGCTGGAGAGGATCGAAGCAAGTGTGTTCGTCGTTCTGCCATGTTATACATAAAAATCAAGGCAAATACATGCTTATGTAGGTTACGCATAACACAGAATAAAAAAAAGAGTAAAAATTATTGCATCATCTGCAAGGTCATCTTCTAACATTCGCTGTGATTTTCATGAACAGAGGATGATAGGAAGCGGAACTAACATTCATTGTAATAAACTTTTGGTTTGCGTGTAGATTTGAAAACAAATATGAAAACTAAGAGCTTTGGAAAATTGTATAAGGTTCTTGAAATTATCGAAAATATTCATGATTCTGGCGCTTCGTGAAATAATGTTAGGTTAGCTTTAATAATGATACTTTCGGCAATAGAGACTGTTGCATTTGGAGCTTTGTGAGATTAAAGAGAATTTCAATGAACTCCTTAAAAAATTTGTTGCGATCATTTTGGGGGTACTTTATAGTTCTTTAGATTATAAGGAGGAACCGTAAAGAGTTAAGATATCTTTAGCGGTGGTCTGAGCTAAATCCAAATTTATGTTACATTTGAACCAGCTAAACTGAAATAGATCAAGCCAAAATTGATCAAATTGTGTGAGTAAGTACCGGTTGGTCTATTTTCGGCCGTTCTATTTCAAATGTCAAAACAATTTAATGATCAACCATTTTTCAATCTCGTGCGCGTTCGTACACTGTTTTTATCCGGGCAACTACCGCGAAATCGACCTCCAATGGCCATCTAAAGAAGTGATGTGTGGATTTAACAAAAAGCCTTGAATTGTTCGTCTTTTTGAAAAGTATTTCCCAATTAAATAATAATAAAATCTGTATTTATCCACCCATAGCGAGATCTGACCCATTTTACAAATTCAACATTTGTTGACGTAGGACTACGTCTTTCATTTCTATACTGGTGGTACACTTTGTGAAAACCAAAAATGGAACACGAAACAAAATTATGAAAGATGTCACCAATCGATCAGAAATATTTCTACGCATCTATAGTAATTCTTCCGACTGATGATTTTTAACGAGAAGCTATTGAAAAAGTGGTATTGTCAAGCATTGTCCAATGTACAAATAAAAAGTGATAATTTTATCACTGTTAAACGTTCTTCCCAAACCCAGTCCTCATAATCGAGTACCACTTGGTTGCACATTATTCTGCTTTAACCTGAAAAGAATAAAGTATGGCAACAGCCCATTTTCGCTTCGGACGGCGAACGGCAACAAGCAACAAGTGACTGGTCGTGGCAAAGGAGGAAAAGGTGCCAAGTGTCTTCGCAAAGTTCTTCGAGATAACCACCATCCGTCGTCTGCCTCGCCGTGGCGGTGTCAAACGTATCTCCGGTCTGATCTACGAGGTGTGCTGAAGGTGTTCCTGGAAAATGAGATCCGTGATGCTGTTACCTACAATAAACACGCCAAGCGTAAGCGGCCATGGATGTCATCTACGCTTTGAAGCGACAGAGAAGCACTCTGTACGGTTTCGGAGGTTAAATCATCACCAACTTTGGAAACAAAACGGCCCTTTTCAGGGCCACCATGCTTATTACAGTAAAGAGTAGGAATAGAATTCGTCTGCCTGTTTGTCCGTATTCAGAACCATACGCCCCCAACGACCCGGCATTTGGTCATGTAACCTAACTTGGACAAATGTCTTTGATCGATTCTCTTCATCAAATTTTCCTTTGAATCGCCACGGCTGGATATTTTCGATGGAAGAAGAAATAATCTAGCATCTAATTCGACAAAGACGGTTAATTTTGAAGCCGAGTTATTTACGAAAGAGAGTGTCGATGAAGAGAATCGATCAATGTAGATAGAACCTATTGAAAATTGACGCGAGATATGTTTTCCGTGCTGAGCACCAATGCTACTGACGCCAGGGAGGCAGCTCCCATCGACCAATCAACTCAACTGGAGACCAACGGTTTTACTTCGCGAAGAAAGGCGTGATCAGAGATGTTATGCCTTAGAACATGCCGGTGGCGCCGACTGAGATTGAACCCAGGCCTGCTAGGATGAGACGTAATCACGCATACCACTACACCACCGGCGCCGATAACTTTCAAGGTGTTGTCATTGGCAAACTACGCAAAAGGAAAGAAGAAAAAATCCTGCAGAGCAGAAGCGTCCGTTGACATTTCCATCAGATAATCCGGATGTTTCCTACTTGGTCCTTCCCTTGTTATCGCAGCAACAGCAGCGCAATAGAGCTAGCAGTCCGCCACTATCAACCGCAATCGATTGCTTCTCGCTAGCGATTACCAATTTGATGGAACCCCCCTTGTTTCAGAGAAAATCGAGGAAATAAATCGGTTTGTTTTGCAGAAAAAAATCCAAGCACCGAAGAAAAAAAAAAAAAAAGAAAAAAACTTAAGTGGGACAGCTGTCAAACTGCTTTGGAACAATGCACAGTGGTCCAGAATGCAGATTTAGGTGAAATGATATGTTTTGAGCCTGAAATTGAAACTTTAGACTAAAAGTCTCTTCTACAAAGTTGTTCCTTATAGTTAGGCCCTCATTTTTATGATAATGAATTCTAATGACTTTTTTCAAATGCCCGCCATTTTGTCAAATTTTGAGATTTTTCAAAGATTCTAGTTCATTCCATTCTATGAACTATACTCTTCAAGAAACTGAGCCGATTTTCTTTCTAGGTGACGATTTGCGACCTCTAGGCTGCTCGCAGTTTTGGGAAGTACCCACCGGGCAGCCGCCATATTGGACGCCATTTTGGATTTTTGAACTTGAAAAAATTCCCAGTTGTAGAGCATGTTTTTTCCTGCTTCGGTATGGGTCAGGATGAGATAAAAAAAATAAGAATGGCACTTATGATTATTTTTAGACTATCCTGGAATAAAGTTCACAAAAGTCACAAAAATCGACAATTTTATTTTGCTTTCCACCTAGTTGTGATGATTTAAAAAAATATATATAGGGAAATTTACGTATTCTCGTCAATCTAAGCAGTGTCCACAATTCTATTAGCATTTTCTCAGCGTCATGCACATATATGACGTGTCTGTTGGTTTACATTCATCTGCTGCTTGCTTCTCTATCCGTTTTAATCGACAGAATTCTTCAAAACTGTTTGAAAGCGTTTTTACAACGCTCCAAACTTCTCAGGTAAGTGTGACTATTGTCGGCAGCCTCGTTTTCTTCGGCAACCTTCCCATTAGAACTGCGTGTTAACCAGCTGTTCTATTATCGGCAACTTGAAATCAGCCCCATTTTAGAGTACGTATGCTTCATTTGAATAAAAATCTGCCATAACAGGACTGCTCAGACGTACACATACAATCAGATTGAAGCTGAAAGACTAAAGAATCGTTTGGATGCATTCAGGAAAGTGTGTTGATGGGAAAACATTGTGAAATTAACGTTTAAATTTTGGTTGCCGAAAACAGTCAATGGGTGCCGAAGCCGACGTTTACCCTACCTAAATATTCACAAGTAAAATTTCTGACAAACTAGAAAAAAAAAATTCTAATTGGAATTCCCTTCAAATTTTCATTATTTGCTGAATTTTTTTGAAATTCACTCTACAAAATTGTTGGTATTCTCGTGGAACCACACACTTTATAAAATACTCTTGTTATATGCATTACAGTTCATATGGTAATTTCTTCAGATTTACCTATAAGAATTTTTCAGAAACCTTTTGAAACTCACCTCCGACCTGCTCTTGAAGTTTGCTAATAATTTTCTAGAAACCTCCCTTAGAACACTCCAGAAAATTTTCGCAGAACTTTGTTAAAATTCTTCTTAGAATGTTGCAAGGGTTCTCCATGTATCGATGGTTATTAGACTGATGCAAATTTTGACATTTTCGCTCCACAGTGCTCATACGGTTCAAAATCGGGTTCTAACTAGCCTCCCAAAATTTGAACTCATTCGATAAGAAACTGACTTGGCACAAACCATTGGAAGTTTAAATAGAAATCACTATGGGAAAACCAAATAGTTTGTTTATATCCATCTAACAATTTACCATATCGCTCTGCTTTAAAAAATGTTAACTGAGCTCCGCAGCAAATTTTTTCAGCTACAACTTTGTCCAAAACCACTTTTAAATATAATGTAAGCATCAAAAGTTATCAATAATTCAAGCCACTAATGTCTTATGATTATGCTCAATCAACTGTTCAGCAGGCAACATTGGTGTTTCTGGCGCTTAGAATACAGCACAAAAATCATGGCTACTATGTCACACTGCAAGATACAGTGTTACTCACAAAACAGCTGCTTGATCATGCCATAAGATTATCAATCTCTTAAACAATAAATAACTATTTTATTTGACGTTTGGCTAAACAACTATATTCTGCTAAATTGTAGCTGAGAAAATTTTCCATAAGTATAGCTTTTGAATTTTTGAATAGTGCAATATGGAAAAAGGTAAGAAGACAATGAACAAAAAGTTTGGATTTCCCATAGTAATTTCCATGTAAACTTCAAATGGTTTGTGCCAAGTCAGTTTCTTATCAAAGAAGTTCAATTATTGGGGGACTTATCAGGACCCGATTTGGAACCGTTTGAGCATTGTGGAGCGAAAATGTCAAAATTTGCATCAGACTAATGGTTATCGATTAACAACCCTGTACCCAACCGTTAAAAAAGCGTTAATTTGTCAAAGAGTGTATCTTTGAAATCAGTTAATAGATTTCAGAATATCCCACAACAGCACCAGGTACCCATACAACTCAACCGACAACGATGAAAGTGAACCGGTTCGGATGCATCGTGCCCACCAGCAAAACATATGTTCTTCGGTGTGACATGAATAACATAAATATCACTTACTTAAGAGCTACAGTTTACTCATGAACATGAAAAAAAAGAACCATCTCTGAAGGAAAGGAAGGAACAGATTTTTTTTATTATGAAAGCATGCGCATAATAATCGTATAAATAAAGTAGCAACAGCATAGCTCTTTTGCAAGTTGCTGCCACACGGAAGGGTACAGAGAGACAACGAGAATAGGCATTTGGGAAGATGCTACCGTTTCGTTCGTTCGTTCGTTCGTTCGCTGGGAAATTATACTCAAGTGGAAAGTAGACACGACCAACCGTGTGAGGGGACCTGCATAGGGAATTCCTAGGGCCCTCTTCAACGTGCCAGACGAGGTGCAATGCGTTGGATCGCTGAATAGCGAGAAGATTATAGTTATTGTTTAATCTGCTAACTGGATAATGAGGTGATGAATGGAGTATAATATGGTATAATATGCATAACTCGGGGACGACAAACTGTCTGCGGCTGTACCATTTAATTGATAGTCAATTAGTCACCCGATTGTTTGATGAGTGTGGCAATCGTTCGGTGTGATTTAAAGTAGTGACCTTCGCTGAACCAAATTGGAATTTAACAGTTTCTAATGGTTTCCTAATATTGATGTAACAGTAGCAATCCAAATTTGTATAATCTGTTGTATATACAACCAATTTTTCCACCTTCAAAGCGGTCGGCCATCTGCTGCCAACCGATCCATTGGTAACTAATCCACCCACTCGAGTTCAGCTCGTGCCGTACTGCCTCATTATCGATTCATTATTGAAGCGCTAATAACCCGACAAATAGTGAATAAATAACAAACCATCATTCCGGGTGCGGTTCAACCCCTGAACTGGCCGCGGTGTACACTCACGCATTAGTCATTCGCTGTCCAGCCAGGGTTGACCGCACCTAGACCAAGTGGCGGTCATCATTCAATTGGAAGGTGAAATTATGAAAACACTACATCCCTCTTCGGGCGCTCCGAATGGTTTTCGAGGACCTTGGGGTCGCCCGTTCTAGCGCGGTAGAAAAACGTACTTGACGGTTCGAAACTGGCCGATGGCCAACAGGCCAGAACTATTGAATGAATGAAGATAGTAATCATCACGGTCCTCAGCACCACCATCATAAGCAACAGCAGCAGCTACAGCAACAACTTTGCCATTACTCATATTTTCTCCCACCTACGACACACGTAGCACGATAGGTGCTATAAGATGGCAGGAAAGCACTGCTACTAGGGGGGAACGGGAAGAGTCGAGTGCCGTATACGCCCGGTTCTGGAAGGTTTGATGTTTCGATCGGTGTGGGGAATTGATTGGTATTATAGTGTTCCCTCAGAAGAGCTCGCAGGAGGATGCGAGCACGGAGGCCGGTTCCATCTGGACGCCCTTTCAATTGATTGAAAAATTGAGCAAGTATTGTGTGTTCGTTCGCCGTATGCGATGAAAGCTGATCTCTATGGGGACTCGGGACTAGCAACAAATAGGTGCGACCGTCATCGCCGTCGTCGTTGGCGGGAAGTAGGTGTGACACAGCGAGAGACTGGATGAAAGTGGGCGAAGCGAAATTGTCGTGATCAATTGGGCGATCGGGGGGAAAACGAGAGTAGGTCAATATGTTGCCAATGATGTGCATTCTTTTCCGTAGTGTGTGTGTTTGTCTGGGGGGAGGAAGAGCGTTGAAATTGCATTACAGAAACTAGGTTTTGCAGAGATATGAGCATACATAGTGAATAGAGCTGCATCAGTGTTTCTCAGTTTGGAAACATAAATTTTAAGGTTTGAGTGAATCACTAAAGACCTACAAATCTTTTGAAGAACTCTATTTTTGGTATTATCTGGCTAATCTTTATTCTGGCACTGAATCAAAACGGAAAAGCTACACTTAGGAATAAGTCTTTCCCATTTCATATCAGAATGATTCTATTAGACTTGTTCATTTAAGAAAAGGCATAATAAATTAGATGTTGATTATTTTATACGATCATCAGATATGCTCAAAACGAAGTTCTTTGTTAATAATGTTAAACTTGGTGAGTAGTCAGGAGCGCATATATTAGAGCATATATTTTGCGGTGTTTCTCTCATAAATAGCTGTTTTTTACTGATTTTATCCTTTGCGTATCTTGGCGATGCTGGTGGCGTAGTGGTAAGCATGATTGACTCTCTCCCTAAAGGGCCTGGGTTCAATCCCGGGATTTTTTGAGGCATAAAATCTCTGATCTCTGATATGAAGTAAAGCCGTTGGACCCCGGTCCATGAGCTGATGGGTCGATAGGTAGAGTCCAGGTGTGGAAGCTGTCTGCCTGGCCTCGGTAGCATTGCTACTCAGTACGGAAAGCAAATCAAAGAAGAAGATTAATGATTTTACTCGTCTATGTGCCCTTTTAATCGAAAATAACAAGAGTTTATTTATTAAGAGGCTTTCATTTCTGAGAAATCATTCAGAAATTCCAGTGTCAAAATTGCCTCTGAGGTGATCAATGCAATTTGTTTTATTAAATTTATAATACATTTAAGAGTTTACAGTTCTTTTGAAATGTCCTGATCCAAAATTGGTTGTTAAGTGACAGAGTTATGAAATTGTATTTATTTATTTATTTGTCATCAATCAGTGTAGACCATTTTACAATAGTGCTGTTGCCTGACGTACTATTTTACAATTAACGTTTTATTTGAAATTGTCAATCAATGTAGACTATATACATATACATTAGACTGATTTAAAATTTGAAATTTTCGCTTAACAGTGCTCGAACGATTCCAAATAGGGTCCTGATTAGCATTGGACGATCTTGAAGCAATAATCGATCTTAGTGAATCGATACATTTTTTGGAAAATATTCGATTCACCGATTTAATCAATCATTTTGAATCGATCTTTTTGCATCGATCTTTTTGAATCGATTCATTTTTCAAAATGGCACAAAAATGTTTCAAATATAATGTATTATAGGAAAGTTGGTGCAGGTTAACGCCAAGTTCAGTCTAAATTTAATATTACGTTACATAAGCTATCTTATTATGATATTTTACTTATAATAGTCATTTAGTGTGATGATCATTTAGAAATAAATTCTGTTGTACGTACGCTTGTGAGTGTAAAATAAATACAGGGGTTACTCAAAATAACTACACTCAAAAAATTTATCACATATCTAATGGATGAAATCCATGTGAATTTCACATAGATTTCCTGTGATCACATAGCAGCAAATCCCACCACAAAATCACATGAATATTATGAGGCCGATGAAATTAATTTGCAAAATCACATAAAATTAATGGGATCGCATAAATGTTATGTGAATTTCAGATGAATTCCATTAATTTTGATTATGGATGAAAATCATGTGCATTTCTAATGGGAGGTACATGCAAACTTTTTTCGGTGTAGGATAGGAAAATTTTTGGTCAACTTTGGAGTGTTGTAAGTTTGTCAAATAAGATCCGATTTTAAATCTTCCAAGAGCATTTGACTGGAAAACTAATATTGTCATATTAGTCATATAGGCATATTACGCTGTAGCCACGAAAATAATCCTGGTCACCAGATACCGGAGATATTCCGGGTCTCCGGAGGTCTTGTCTAACTTGCTAAATTTATGATGAGAATTAATATATGATGCTGATTAAAAATATATATTTTTAGTGAATACAAAGAAAGAACAACCATTTCTAAAGCGAATCATATGCTAAGAACTAAAATCGGCCTATTCTCAACCAAGATATGGTCATTTCCCTGTAATCAGTTCTGGTGGAGGGTTCGGAATACGGGTAGATTTTTTAATCACATTGACCACATTGACCACTCTCGAAACTTCCGGTATGCCCCCGGGGCAACTTGGAGCATCAAAACATGCCGTGCGAGAGCTCATTCTTCGTGGTTTTTCATGAATAGGCTTTCCATAAACTTCAAATGAATCATTGACCACATTGGCCGCTCTTGGAATCACGGGATATCCCCGAGGGATCCTGTAGCAGGGGTCAATTGCGTTTTTACATCAATACATGCCGTGCGACAGCTTTTTCTGCAAACTTTATCATGAATAGGCTTTTGATAGACTCTAAATGGATTAGTGACCACATTGGCCGCTCTCTGGATCTCCGGTATGCCCTGGGGGAACCTGTAGCAGGGGAAAATTGGATTGTTACACCAAAACATGCAATGCGACAGCTCATTCTTCATGTTTTTTCATGAATAGGCATTCATTAAACTTCAAATGGATCAGTGACCACATTGGCAGCTCTCGGAATCACGGGATACCCCTGAGGGAACTTATTATTATTATTATTTATCTTTATTAGGAAGGCTTTCAGCCTTGGGCTGGTTCGCCTCCAATACTGAGGGAACTTGTAGCAGGGGACATTTGCATTTCTACTCAAAAACATGCCCTGCGACAGCTTTTTCTTCATGGATTTTCATCAATATGCTTTCCATAGACTTAAAGTGAAACATTGACCGCATTGGCCGCGCTCCGAACCACTGGATACCCCGGGGGACCCTGTAGCATTGGACAATTGCGTTTATACTCAAAAACATGCCGTACGACAGCTCTTTCTTCATGGATTTTCATGATTATCCTTTCTATATGTATACTTAAAGTGAAACATTGACCACATTGGACTTTCCGGAGTCTCTGGAATCCCCCGGGGGGAACCTGTAGTAGGCTGCAATCACATTTTTGCTCAAAACAATGCCATTGGGGAGCTCATTCTGGAACCAGCAGATGCCGCAGGATAACATGTAAAAGGAAATTGTATTTTCACTTCACAATGCCGTTCGACAGCTCAAACTATCTGAAGTCTTGAAATGGACCATTGACTACTAGCAGTGAATGGGTGTAGACTAGAGTGATGCAAAATTTGAAATTTTCGCTCCACAATACCTAAACGATTCCAAATCGGATCCTGACTAACCTCTCAAAATTTGAACCCATTTGGTGAGAAGCTGAGATGGCACAAATCATTTAATGTTTGTATGGGAATTACTATGGTAAAACCAAGATTTTTGTTCATGTCTATCTAATAATTCACCATATCGGTCTGCTTCAAAAGCTTTCATATGTACTTGTAGGAAATTTTTCCAGCTACAACTGAAGACCACTTTTTGATTAAATGCAAGGATCGAAAGTAATCAATGGTTCAATGCGCTGATGTCTTATGATAATGCTCAATCAACTGCTCAGCAGGCAACATTGGTGTTTCTGGGGCATTGAATAGGACACAAAAATCACGGCTACTATGTCTCACTGCAAAATACAGTGTTGCCTACATCATGTCATAAGTTTACCAATCTCTTAAATAATTAATAACTTTTTACAGTCTCATGTCATAAGTTTACCAATCTCTTAAATAACTAATAACTTTTTACAGTCTCGTTTTACATAGAAACGATCTTCAGTAAAGTTGTAGCTGAGAAAATTTTCTATAAGAATAGCTATCAAACTGTTTCATGCAGCTCAATATGGAAAAAGACTAGAAGGCAATGAACAAAAGTTGAGATTTCCCATAGTAATTTACATGTAAACTTTAAATGGCTTGTGTGAAGTCTGTTTCCAACCAAATGAGTTGTAACTTTGGGAGGCTAATCAGGAACCGATTTGAAACCATTTAAGGACTGTGGAGCGAACAAGTCAAATTTTGCATCAGTCTAGTGTAGACCAATAAAGTCTCTCTCTTGTATTAATGTAAAGTGCAGCAAGAGCACAACAACAACTCTTTGATGAACAAAATGACTGTCAACGTCAGCTCTGGAGATGTTCGCCAGCACTTTTGTGCTCACTAGCGATTGTAAAGCATGGAGGAGGCTTAGTTATAGTATGGGGTGCCATATCATGGCACTCAGTTGGACCAATAATTGCCATGAAAGGAAAGATTATGACCAAGTTTTGGGCGGAAACCCTCTGGAAACCCGGAATATCTCCAGTATCCGGTGACCAGGATTATTTTCGTGGCTACACCGTAGAACAATATTAGTTTTCCAGTCAAATGCTTGATTTAAAATCGGATCATACTTGAAGTTACAACCCTCCAAAGTTGACCAAAAATTTGCCTATCCTAGTTATTTTGAGTAATCCTTGTACATAAATATAGTAAATTACTATTTTGATACCATTTGACAAGTGGAAGATTTAGCTCAAGATACTTTATAAGGAGAGTGATTTAACAGGCTATAATATTAGATTTATTGGTATTAAAGTACTTAATTCAGATTTCCTAAAACTATTCCGAGAGGGATCCCAAGAAAACTAATTGGGCCATGCGTTTTGCTTTGAGCCGATATCGATTCTATTTGATTTCACCAGTTTTAGAGAATTGCCTCTCTGACAGAACACTTGTTGCCATTCTTGATAAACTGTCTCGAGAAATGGGATATACATGGGGACATTCACTACGGATTTTCTCCCATGCTTGAAAAGGATCGACTGAACGTGGGAAAACAGGTTGATGCAAGAAATTTTGTAATTCTGCCGATAAGTCCTAATGGCGATTCAGTTCTGACATAGCAGAGGTCTGATGAACCTGAAATATGTCAAAAGAAGTGAATGTTTCTACTGAATTGTAACATTGGTTGTTTGCAGAATCCATGTTCAAGGCAAATTATGTGCAAAGGTGAAGAAAAAAAAAACAATATTAAATTGCAAATGCAAATGCACTGAAATTTTTTTTGGATCGAATCAAAAATCGAATGAAAAAGATCGATCCAATCGATTTTTGTCCTGTTTGAGATCGATTTAAAAAAATCGATTAATCGAACCAAAAGAATCGATCTTTTGTGTTTCGATCCAAGATCGACCATTACTAGTCCTGATTAGCCTCCCGAAATTTAAACTTATTTGGTTTAAATTAGACTTGGCACAAACTATTTGAAGTTTATATGGAAATTACTATCGAAAATCCAATGGCTTTATTCGTTGTATTCTGTCAAGATATTTTTGTTCATTGTCTTCTAGCCATATTGCACTTTTGAAAAGTTCCACAGGTATTGTTAAAGGGAAGTTTACCACCCCGAGAATAACATTTTTTCCGGCACGTTTTTATTTTTCTAAAAACATTGGGACACAATAATCAAAAAGGCAAGAAAATCAGTTTTTTCCTTAGATTCCTGGAAAAATTACCGTGTACATTTTTTTTATCTCATCGTGAAAAAATGGAGCCTCAGCAAAACCGAAAAGTCGATGTTTCGTGGTTTTCTGAGTCCAACTTTATGCCATGATAACTTATAAAAAATGTTTTGCACGTGTAATTTCTTTGAAAAATTAGAAAAAAATTGATTTTTTTAGATTTTTATAGGATAAATGACAGCTTCGGCAATACCTTATTCTATTATCGTCAGGGGGTAACACCATCCTTGAGAGCTCAATTTTAATATGTGGATACATTGACATCTATTGCCCAAATTTGAGTGCTCTAGGACTTTGTTTACCTTCTCAAGATAATAGGCTAAGGTATTGCCAAAGCCGACATTTCTGCTATCTTTTTCCAATATTTTTTCTTAATAAAAATCTAAACGTAATTATTTTTTTTCGCAGCGGTAAACTTCACCTTAAGGTAAAATTTCTCACTTCAATGTTGCTCAATATTGTTGCTTTGAAAGGTTGGGCTGGCTCTCCAGAAATAGATAGTCCTACATCAAAAACTATTTCTCGGGCATGAGTTATTGAGTAGAATTGTTGAGGTGTCAGCAGCTAGAGATTTTAATACATGATGACATAAAATTACATCAATGGTCCCAAAGTCATGTAATAGTACGCATCAAAGATCTCTATGCTGAGGACAAATATATGTTACAGTAGTAGTAGGAAGGTAATACACCAGGAAAAATAAGAAGCACTGGATTGTTACTATTCGTGCTGTTTTTCAAAGGTACTAACGTAGCAACATAATTCATAGATTACGCAAACACTTACTACATTTTCCATGATTGACACACAACGGCTAAACTCCTTAACCACAGCACGATCCAGGTCAAACAAAATTGTTCCATCCTTTGAACGAAACTGCAAACGATTACCTTACCCAGCGGCCGACGTTCCAACCAACAAGTGCAGCAATTACACTCTCATTATGTCACTTTCCAGAAGACGCTAATCACGCTCACAAAACAAGTGAAAATCGCAGCAATTATTTAATTTTCGATAATTGTACTCACAACAAGCACCTGAGAAATCATCACCTCCCAACAGGTTTTAGCCTCCGGGCAACGCGGCAGAGTTGAACTCCCCGGCCACTGCTTGGCCTTCCAATCTATCTTCAGCTTTGGCGATTCAACCCTGCTCATACTACTAGCCCATGCCAATATAGAAGGCATCATTCATACTCGACCTATTACCGCTTGCATTTACCTCATCATCCACGTGAGTCCCCTCTTGAGCGCTTGACTCCTTCCCGGGTACCTTTCCAAGTGAGTTAAACGGTCTTGAAAAAAAAAAATCCCAGCCACAATCTTTGAGAGAAATTGTGCAACTCACTGGAAGTAAATTTCACCCAACTTCCGCCCAACAACAACCAGAACTAATGGAGTGAGGGGGGGTGGTAGATGAAAATCAAACTGGGGCAAATCGTTGGCTACTGAAGTAGTTGTTCGCGCGTACCAACCATCGCATCGTGGGGTCCCACTCACAGGTGCCCTCTCACAACACCACGCGTGAAGAGGACCATGACTGTCCCGTTGCTGCTGCTGCTGCTGCTGTGGGTTCCACCTCAAGTACGTGCTAGATAGCGTGTAAATATTTATCTTTCCCATATTATTTAGCACTTTTTTCCTCCTCTGCGCGCTAGTTGAGCTTCACACTTACACTCGACTGGGCTTGGACTTGCCCGTTGTCTACCACCATATAGTCATTGCAGCGTGTAGACCCCGAGGAGGAGTGTGAGGTACGTGCTTCAGGTTCAACTTGACTTGCCTGATTGATGGAGAGAGACCCTTCGTACTACCCTGCACCCCCCTTGCGGCATTATCATCAATTCTTCCGTGGGTCGTCGTCGTCGTCGTCGTTGTCGGACGGTCGGATGGATGATAAGTTGGTGTGGCTCCTTAATGAGGTAATCAATTGACTCTATCAACTTCATTAGGGCAGGTCTTTTGTGAGCACTTTCTTTCGTTTCTTTTCCACTCATCGGTGGCGTTGCCTCTCATTATGGACATAGAGGAGCAATTGGGTGATTGCGGTGATTATGTGCACAAGTGATTTGGGGGCGAGGGAATCAGCCAAATGAGCTCATTTGGATTAATTTAGGTTGTTAGGTGTGCGATTTTGTGATCAATCTTCCCAAATGTATGCTGCTTGATTCGTGTAGAACATTTCAGAATTCCAATTAACTGCGTAAAATACATATGTGTGAAGGTACAGACACTTGAGAAAAGATTTGCATGCTTTTGGAACCTGGAAGGCAACAGGACTACGAGGATAAGTATAAGGTATTTGGAGAGTAAATCTGCAATTTATCTACAAAGAGGTTTTATGAAGTTATCACTTGGACATTATTAGCGAGTTAAAATATATAAATGAGTACTGTTTTTAACGCTCAAATGAGCAACTGTTACAAACACAAAGATATTCGAGTAACTTAAAAAAATACTTGACACGAGGAAACGCTGATGAATGTGTGTAACGTTGAGTATGTGCACTTTTTTGGAAAGATGGGTACGTCGTAATACAAAATTCAAAGTAGGATACCTCGTTTCAAGCGTACATACGCAAATCTGACGTACTAGAGAGGTGGGTACACATACTCAATTTATGAGTGAATTATTTTCTTATAAATGAATACATATTACCCACATTCATCATCGTTCTCTCGTGTAACGTATTTTTAAGATACTCGAACGTCTTTGTGTTTGTAACAGTTGCTCATTTGTGCGTTAAAATTCGTTACCCATCCATTGAGTATGTGCAATTTTTGGAGGAAGGGTTATTCCTCATTCAAATAGCAGATTTTTTGGGTACCTCGGTTTTTGCGTGAGTACGGTAAAAGCTAGGTTCCCAATTCTGAAAGCAATTTTTAAACTTTGTTATCGGTAAAAACGAGGCATCCAATTTGTAAATTTTGTATGAAGAAGTACCCATCCAATGGCCGAGTAACGGTTTTTAACGCACAAATAAGCAACTTTTACTTACAAACACAAAGATTCCCGAGTAACTCAAAAACAAGTTGCTAGGGGGAACACTGATGAATGTGGGTAACAATTATTCATTTCCGGGAAAACAAAATATTCCCTCCATTGCGCATATATTCTAAATTCAAAAATTGGATACCTCCTTTCAACCGTGTATTGCATTGCTACCCACAAATATTTTTTGACGTAGGACTACGTCTTTCGGAAAGGGTGCCAATTCGGGGAAATGCAACGGAAATTGGTCAGCCTTTAAATGCTAATAACTTGACCAATAATCAATGGATTTTGATGATTTGTATGTAAATCGATACACCCGTGTTATAAGATTTGTGTGGTTTGTCACACATTATAATTGTTAAAGATTTTAATAGATAACAATGAAGAAATATGGAAATATTTAAATTTCCCATACATTTTCTTCGACCGCAAAGTGCTCACCCCTAACGCAGCCATCAGAAAGTTGATCCCTAACGACACAAGCTGAAGCCACGCAATTATTCAACGTTGCCCGTTGGACGGTTCGACCTCGGACTTGTTCGCTGCATCGTGTACATCGTAGCATTCCTAGCAGCATAATACATACACATCACACTAATGAAAAACAACCAGACGAAGATGCAAATTGGACCAGGGAAATGGAAAAGCTGCATTTACCATCGTGAGATCCGCCGCTATGGTTCGTGGGTTATCTTTGCCAAACACGTACCTAAAATTTCGTCGAACATCCAGCTCATCGGAGCATCTGTGATACGTCGATATTAGAAGAATTTGAACATTGCAATCAGAAGAAATTGTTCAATTTAAATGTACGGCCTTTTTCAAGGCCAGCAATAAATCTTTAAAAAGAGGCCGTTTATTGTAAATAAAGCTGAACCGTCCTCAAAATTGCAAAACTTGTGTAATAATGCGCGATTAGCTTGTATCGTTTTGATGCGTTCGACAAGCAAGGAATAAGCTTTGTGCGCTAAAGATACAGATAAACGATTTTGACAGAACTTACACCTACCAGAACGTGCTCCGGCCGGAATCCAATTTGTATTCGTGTGAGCGTACGTCCGGTCTTGTGTGTATGCTCCTCAAAAGCGCAGTTTTACAGCTCACCTCACTGAGAGTTACCATGTCATCACACCCAACCAGTGCGCAAAACAGTCAGGTTCATTGAGTCCTGAGTTGATATAAATATGAACTGCCATCTGCCTCATCATTCACTGCCTCGTGAGAGTCTGAATGATTGAGAGGTAAACGAGTCACTGACAGCCGAGCACTCAGTCAGTAGCTCAGTCAACACGTTTATTCTGCCGTGATGGTACCCAATATTTGTTTTGAATGACTGAGCGCGAAATGTTTTTAAGACAGGTGGGCAGGAACTCATGGTCTCCCAGTGTTGGTGAGTTCTTTGCCGTTAATGTTCACGAAAAGTTCACTATTTTGCCATACAGAAATTCAAAACAAAATTTTTTATCTGCGGATTTGAACAGTTTTTGACCTGTTTCATACGACCGGAAGGTGTATGCTGGTCACAAATGCCGTGCCAAACTGATTGCCTACGCAATTAATCAATCTTTGATGTGAATTTTGCTAATAGGCTCTTTCATTGCTTTGTCCTTTACCGTTTGGTTCACTGATAAAATGAACTATTCCCGATTTGCTTGAAATTTAATCAATTTGACATTAAACTCAGTTTAATCATATCGAATGATTAAAAATTAATCCTCTCTTTCTAAAAAAATAAACATCTGATATTAACCCTAGTTTAATCATGGTTAATAGGATTGTAGATAATCTTTTTTTGAATAAGTTTTAATCATTTTTGATTCTTGTTTAATAATTTTTGTTGAATTTTAATCTTTTTAGATTGTATATCAGTATTGAAAAAAGAATAAAATTTAATACTGGAAAGATTATTTCGATTTTAATCATGCATGACTACTGCCGAAGTAATCATGGCTCGGACTCAATAAGGTGAAGCGGGAATCTGCATACTTTTTAAGCTTTTTTGATTTTATTTATCTTTGAGTGTACAAACGGTCTGCACAGAGCAATGGATTGAATAGTGCAGTGCTTTCACACTCAGCGTAGGCAGTCAATAATTTTACGCTCTGCACCCAACGGTTCTTCAGTGGAATTTTTTGGGGTTATTTGAGGTATTTTTTTGGAAACTATTTTATCCCACAACATTCATGGCAGCATTTTGAACTGTAATGGGGAGAAAATAAAAAAAAATTAAATTCACGAAGTAGTATCATGTTTTGAACGGTTTTTAACACGGTAATTTTTGAATGAAATTCCAATTTAATTACAAAATTTTATTCAGGTGGTTACTGATTCATTCACGTATGTTGGTAAATTTCGTAGTCCAATGTCAACAATGCGGTCGCGTTGTGTACACCACCCTCCAATTTTTTTCTTGTTTGTAGGTAACATTTACTCATTTAAGGGGTATCATTTTTAAACCATTCACCAACTTGGATTTACGGACTAAAAACGAGGTTCTGGATGTTCCGGATCTTTCGGAGTACCATCTGGTTCTCCCGTGCGTTCTTATTCCGGTCACAAATCTGAAGTTCTTTCTGATAAGGTGTCTTTTAGAGGTTACGGAGAAACTACAGGGTGATTCGTAATAACTGTCACTTTTAAAATCGGTCATAACGATTAAACGCTTGCATTATTTTTTGATATAGTATATTCCCGATATACTACATATATAACCTTCAACTTAGCATACTTTAATTCAAATCTCTCTCCCTTTACCTTTAATTACCAACCACATTTATCACGAAAATGAACCACAGCTGGCACGCAAGTTTTAGTTCTAGCACTTTTGGAGTCCTGGCGATGCGTCTAAGCACTAATATTGAACGGATTTTCCACGCATGGTTCCTTTTTACCTCTATAATGATGCGAAAAATAAATGTTTCATTCTTTCGAAGAGATTTCAGTGTCTAAAAGATAACACACGATTTTATACAAATTTATGACATGCTCCATTTTCACGTCCAAGACTGCTTGAAATCGAAAACGAATGAAATTTCAAATCCTACTATCAATACAAACTGATAGTGGCACCAATTTTAAAACAAAAATATCTGAACATATATCCATTTTACCTATTGAGAATTGCATATTTCTGAAATCGGTGTCAGTTATTCTGAATCACCCCTGAGCTCTAAGATCTGATTAATGAACTGATCACTTTTATGGATGTTCCGGATCTTTCGGTGGACCATTCCGTACTCCCCAGAGTCCATATTCTGGTAACAACTCCAAATTCATTTTGGGTAAGACGTCTATGAGTGGTTTCGTAAAACCCGCGGAGTTCTAGGAGCAGTTCTATTAATTTATTACTTTTACGGATGTTCTGGTTCTTTCGGTGGAGCAATACATGGTCCTCAGCATCAATTTTCTGGTTACAACTCTGAATTCATTCCTTTAATATGCCTATGAGTGGTTTCGAAAAAAAAACACACGGAGCTCTAGGATCAATTTCATGAATTGGCTACTTTTACGGATGTTGCAGAACTACCACAGAACCAAAGTTGTGACCTACTGGAAACTAACCCTTCCCAAAAGGTGGCCAACTTTCTGCTGAACAACTTCTCCAAAGATATAATTATGTTAGCTCTTCAAATTGCCGTCCAATCAGTGTTTTGTCCCAATTAGCTCAAATTATAGGAACCAGTTGCAACCGTACTAGGGGGAATGGATGTAATGTCGGCCTAAATGCCCCTAATTTGGGCCCATACATAAATTCAGCAATCGACTAAATTTTTAATAGCGACTAAAAAAATCCATTATTACCGTCCCAATGACGCGTTCATCTACATAAAATTGATAAATAGCAGATTTTTAGCGGTGGGCCCAATCTTAGATCCATAGGCCAACATTAGAGCCATTTTCCCTATATGAATCCGGCAAGAACAAATCCTAAGGGGTAGGTCACTCCGCACACCTATCTTGGGACATCTTTTTTGTTAGTGTGCCGCATGTGTCCGATTGTGTCGGTCATAGAGCAAGCTGCGATTGTTTGTAAAAAACCCATCCGACAACCCGGTATTTCTGACACCTTGAATGTTTTGGTTTGAAATCGCAAGAAAAATTGGATTCAGGATGGCGCGGGATGTGGGAAGTGGCGAGTGTGCGAAATTTTGGTATTTTGTGTTCATAGGATAATAAAATTCCTGTGTTTTAGGGTATTATACTACCCATAATCGCATATCAGTCCCATCTTTGCTTGATTTCCTATCCATATGGGACTGATATGCGATTATGGGCAGTATAATGCTTTAAAGGAAGACCAGAAACCTAACCATTCGTGATGTAAAAAGCAACGGTTTATCAGCGACTTGAACCGGTGGGGGAACATTGTTGGAAACCTACTATAGAGGATGATGAATAGACTTATATAATATATATATAGTTTGTTTTGTGTGAGTTGCAGCATTATTTGAATTAAGGGTACTAATGGGGTCTGATTAATTACCTCTTCCTTTTGAGCTCACTCTGGTGAACTATTAGTCTGAGTTCCTCTGGTTTATCCAATTAGAGGATGTTCCTGAATATACAGTCAAACAGCACGTAATGTTGTGAACAACTTCAATGACTCCCATTTTATTTACAACAATCCAATGCCTACGAGATTGGGCCGAAGGTGTGCCGAAGATATACCGAAAATGTGCCGATGGATGTGCCCAAGCTGTGCCGAATCTAATTTCGGTACAATGTGCTGTATATACCCGTTGACAAATCCGTACTATAGGAATGTTTATTATTCCTATTCCCAGTATGTTCAGCTAATCCATCATCAGTTCGTAAATGTTCGGGGTTTAAATATGAACCATATGCTTTTTATAAAAAAGCAATCAAAATAGATTTGACCAAGATATCGGATTAAAACTGCACGATAAGGAAAGAGATGTGTGTTCTTAAAAGAAAAGTTGATGTTTATTCGATGTACCACATTTTTGATTATGCAGTGTACCCGATATTCTGAGTTTCTAGTACGCAAAAAAGAGATACCCAGTACGAGATAGTTCAAAAACAAATGATCACGTAGCATCAACTGATGCTTTTGTTAACTATGAACGTCAATTTTCCGAAACTAAGCTCGTCCTACCTGGGCAAGGCAACTCTAAGCTGATAGTGATGATAGTTTGCATTGGTGAACATTTAACTTCATTCTAAAAACCACTTTATTCTACATCCATGACTTTATGGCCTTTGATTCATACGAAATAATAATTAAAAAAAAAACACATTCATTTAAATTCAATAAAATTCTACGAACAAAATTAAAAAGCAAAAATTGACCCTTAATTATCGACACCTGCCTACCCATTCACTTTCCCCAGGCGACAAAACTCAAACCAGCGACAGCTACCACCCGTTCCGATCAAAAGCCAACCCAGGCGCAAAAAGCGATGAATGTTGATTAATTTCCTCAAATAAGCCCCAACATGATGGACGATGACAGCACGACCTGGACGACCTGGACTACCCAGCCTTCAACGCAGTTCAAAAACGCTTCACACCGACCGCCACCACTAATAGTAGCAGCAACGACGGCGGCGGCGGTGGCATCCATCAAAATTATAATAATTATTGAAATATTCAAACTGTCTGTAATGCAATTTTGATTTGTGAAAAATGGCTCCGTGCATGCAAGCATGCAGTGCGTTCCCATCAGAGAGCGTTCCCCCGAAATCGTTGGAATCCCCGGGCAACACGTCCGTCCTCAGCCAAAACCCCGAAAGAGTGGCCATCATTGTGCGTGTGACCACACGGTGGAATCCTTTCAGCAGTCTGGAACAACAGAGGGCCAAAAAAAATCCTCGTCCCTTCCGGTAATATGCAGATTATTGTGGTTTTGGTTGATGCAAAAATTTGCGTTTGAATTAATTGTTGGTGTGCACGTTTCCCAAATTGTCGGTATGGGTTCCGTCGTCCCCGAGCCCGACGGGCGGCAGGATGCAAGAGCTGAGCAGAGATGCCGTCCGCCGTTGGGTATCAGAGTGCCACTGATTGTGTGTGTGTGTGCGAGTGTGTGGACATTGGTTGACCGGTTGGTTGCTGTGGAGAGTGCATTTTTATCGGTCGCGTGAGTTCCAGCCCTGCGGGTAGCAGCGGCAAGCAGTTTGGAGCGCTGTTTTGCGGAATTGGATAGTAGGCGATGACTGCGGTGTACCAGATATTTTTTTGGAATCTTGCGAAGCCTTGGGCCTTGTGATAGTCGGATGATCTAGCATTTCAGAGTGGGAGAAGAATATTATAGGAGGGGTTTATAGCATGTTCCACGAGCATTTCACGATCATAGTTAAGCTGAGTGCAGGGATCGTCTGGAAGATTTTTAAGTCACACATTTTAACACTTTCCAAGTTCACTCTAGTACTTTCGCATGTTTGGCCATTTTACTCATACTTTTTACTTCAGATTTAGAATTGATAATTTTCCTACAGAGATCTGTCAGTTAAATAATTTTGAACTAATTTCATAATATAGACGGGAAAATAAAACTTTTTCGATTTAGAAAGCAAACTTTCATACCAAATACTGTCGAATACTTTTTCTATGTCTAGAAGAGCAACTCCAGTTGAGTAGCCTTCAGAATTGCTTGAACGAATTAAATTGGTAACTCTTAAGAGTTGATGAGTAGTTGGATGCCCATGGAGAAATCCGCACTGCTCATCTGCAAAAATCGAGTTCGTATTGATGTGAAGCATCATTCTATTCAAAATTATTTTTTAAAAAGTTTACTTATTGAAGAACGCAAACATATTGGATGGTAGCTAGAAGCTACAGCTGGATTTTTATCCGGCTTCAAAATTAGAACATTTTTTCATTTATCAGGAAATTATGCCTAATGGAAACATTTGTTAAATAATTTTACCAAGAAAGGCAAGGTACTCTTTGCGAGTTTTTAGATGAGGATATTAAAAATTTCAACGAAATCGAAGTAGGTTGCGCTGGAAAGTTGACAGTTTTTTTTTTATTTTGCTGCTGATTTTCATTTGGTGGTTTTAACCATTTTCATCATGTTTAATTGTGCAGTTGTTCAAAATCTCATGGACGGGATCGAAATAGATCAGACCATGGTGGATGATAAGTGAAAAAGAAAAAGAAAAAAAGGAAGATCCAGGAGCGGTGTTCATTGGGAACTGTCTTAGCTGATGGTCAACGAAGATCCCTAGATGATCACGATGGTGTGAATAAAGCAGGCTTATAGTGATACCGAGAGATGCTGGACTGTTGCATTTGATGCATCTCTTTCCGAGGGCTGGTAACGAGTAGCGGTTTTCCCTAATCAAGATCCAAGAAATTTTTCTGAACTGTATTCGAGAGCTTCAAGGATTATTCGGGTAAGATCCTTCCTTTTTAATTATTTAGTTCGTAACATTATGTTCCAAATAAATTTCACTAATACAGTACTAAGAAAACAAATTGCGGGACTCAGCTAGCTTAGTGGCGTTTGCTGCGTTTGCTTATTGTGCATAAGATCGTGGGTCTATTATCAAATTCCTAAAAAAAACCAATCATATACTTTTGGTTGTATCGCCTGGTTGAGGCATATCCTGACCCAATACTCCAATTCTGTAGTGCTTATGAGGGTGTCACTAATTCGGTGGCCTCTCGTTGAGTAAGTACTACATCAACATTTCCTTTCCTATCCCTAGTTACGGTAAGTTTAGGCGTGGCGGGGAATAGTGACATTCATGGTTTTGGTATTCTTGTTTAGATTGAAAATAATGTTAACTTCTTAGCATTATTCCTGAACGCAGTCTGACTAAGAATTTCAAAAGAGACGTGAGTGTCACTAGTATCCGAAGTATACCGTAGCAACGCTGACGCTCACGCTAATGTGTTGATTGGAATTATATATAAATCCTTCTAAAGATCAGTTGAAGTTGACGTCGGTAAGATCACCATCGGGATCGAAATCTAGTGACAGCAAGTTGAACGGGAACTTGATCGTAATTTTTCTGTGATTTAAGGAGCTCGTTGGCCTTGTGGCGACCAATTTTGCTTACTGAGCAGAAAATCATGGGTTCAAACATTTTAGGCTTAATTTTTTCTGTCATTGATTTTTTCATCGCGTTTTAGCGAAATAATGTGCCACTCGATAACATAGTTCTAGAAAAGAAATTTAGTACAAAGCAAGTGCAAGTGATCGGGTAAAATGCATTTCAAAGTGTTTTTTATTATCAGCATCCTTGTCGTCAAAACTGTTATTAGGCGATTGGCAAGTTGGCCCGATGGTTCTGATTGGATTGGAGGCGGATTGTGCAAGAGTTTTTGTTTTGAAGATCCAATGGAATGGTTTGAAGTGTTTTGTACCTTAAAGTTCCATTTTTTGATCACGATTTTCCTGAAGAATCTTTGAACTAGTTTCGCAAATGCCAGTAGTACAGCAAGACAGTAAGAGTACAAAATTAATGAAACTTGCTGAGACCTTCACTTTATTTTCATTTATATGTTTTTAAATTTATAATATATTTTCGTTCTATTACTCTCTACTGAAATATAGCTCTCACCTGTTCGTGATCAGCATTGGAAATTTTTTCGAGGTTTTATGTAGCACACAAAAGGAAAAGTTCGTGAGTCGTTTCTATGTGTGAGTGAAATTATTATCATTGACGCTGTAGGGGTGTGGGTGTACATCATGCACTGTCGCAACTACCGTAAACATAGCTGCTAGAGTTCGTTATTAATAGGTCGAATGTCTATTTATCATCCATTATTGACACCATTACTACATTTCTATTCAATCAGCCAAAATTAACGATCTACCACCTCCCAAGGATACCCCTTTCTATTCAGAAAAATATCATACGCCTAGCCACCAAGGCCAACCAAGTCAAGTAATCATAGTAGTTGATTAATTCAAAGCCACACTTTGTACACTTTGGTTACACACGACCGGTCCAAAAATGATTCCAGCACTCAAAACTTCAGGTACATGGTAAGAAAAAAGTACCCAAAAGTTAGTTATTTTCACACATCTCGCCACTTTATTGCAGTAAGCCAAAATTAGGTAAAGTGACTCAAAGTAGTTTTCATTTACTTGTGTTCAAATCTTATGGAATTGGAATTCGCTTTCTACCCAAAAGTAAGTCAGTTATACCCAAGAGTAGGTGAATATGATCGTAAATATACTCAAAGTAAAAAGTAAGTATATGTGAACTGGCCGCTAGGTACGTTTTTTCTTATCGTGTATGTTTATGTTTTTGCATAATTCTTTTCCCGCCTTTTAAATATCAGCTGATGGCTTCGACCAGTGCAACCAGAATGACAAATAGGTTCCCTATAGAAGATTTGCAGGTTTATTTACTTCCATTTCTTTTCTGGAAAAAAAAAACAAAATAAGAAATTGTTTTAATGGTTAATGGTTTCTTAATTGAACACAGTTGAAGAACCTTAAAAGCAATAAAAACATTGTGTTTAAACACTTTGTTTCAATTTAATTGACAACACTGGATACGATGATAGATGATTTTTACACACACCTTCGTAATGTGGTGTGAAGAAAAAGGTAAACAAAACAATTTCAGCTTACAAAATTATTCGCGGCTCGCGTTTTTAACGATGCAAATGATATTATTTAAGTAAATATCATCTTTAAAAGTGAATTAAATTGATAGTGCTTTTTCATGCAAATGTTGCGAATGCGTGAATGAACTGGTAATATTTTGGTGAGAAAGTGTACAAATATGTGTCCAGATCTTATTCATACAATTGTGGCCCATTTTTTAAGGTATGTAATTAGCAATTTACTATTTTGTAGGAAAATGTCTTTCGTACGCATACTTAAACACGTTTATGTAATGATTGTGGGGACAGCCATTGTTACATGACGTGCCGTATCACCTTAAATGCACCCAACGACCAATGATTTTTAACAACGGAACGTACGGTACGAGATGTCCACGTTTCATCCATTTATTGGATTCTGAAGCATCGTGTTTAAATCTTGATTTAAACAGGCCCGATGTTTCTGAATCGTCATCCCCCTAAAATGCTGCGCAGTAGGCCTGGCCGTTTTGATATATTTTGCGCATCTCTGATGAACAAAATGTACCAAATAGACAAGAAAAATGATGGAGGTATATCTATCATTTTCCAGGATGTTTTCATGAACTGGCTGAGTTGGTGTAAGATTAGATTCAATTAAATTAGAGGATATAGAAAATTTCAACATCACATCATTTCATATTTAGAAACTTTTTAGTTATGGACTGTACTTCGTCCAAATCCGTTCCCTCAACAAAAATATTTTTCCGAGAGAAAATGTTCAAATAGTCCCGTGCAACGTGATTCTCAATAGCACTGGTAAGTCCCAAACTGAAATTATTGCAATTATTGAATTGCTTAGCAAGTTTCTGAGCTTTTTTTTCCGAATTTGTGATCATCGCTTTTGATTTTGTTATTTTTTTTGCAAATCCCGCTTGATATCTTTCATGGCAGGATCGCGTGGACGGACATTTTTCAGACGGATCAAGAACTGAAGATCGTCGTCTATTATAATTTAGTCGAATTAACCCTGGTATTTTGGTACTGAGGCAGCTCTCTGCGAAAAATCTTTTGCTGGACTACGCATTGGAATGGCAAATAAGCATCAGCTATAAACTTAAGTTGACAAAATTTTGTTTAGACCCAGTTACGCCTAAATGTACGAAATTTTATTTTAAATCGCAAGAGGCTAATCATAAACCACGCAGACACCTTTGAGGGGGGGAGGGGTTCAGCGAGTGTCTATGGTTCACACAAATTTCAAATAAAATGTATGGACCATTATCTACGCAGGGGGAGGGGAGCCTTAAACCTCTCAGAAACTGTCTATTAAAGAACCGATGCATTGAAAATACGGAGCCAAAAGACTGAAAATAAAATAACAATTGTGAAATGATATTCCGATTCTGTGTCGAACTTTTCCCGGATTGGTGAAGAGTTCTTCTTCCTAGGAGGTGACTTCTGCTTGTTATGATCGATTTTGTATGAAAAATCCGGTTCGAACGAAAACGAAAATATGTGTGTATATTAGGGTGTTCCATAAAAACATTTAATGAAAAATTAAGTTTGCTCGTTGCTAGAATGGTATATTGGGCTGTTATAAATAATAGCTATAAAGGGTTGTGTTGGCTTAAGTGTCCTTAATATTGGGCCCATAGAATGAAAATTTTTCAATGACAACCAAAAATATCCACATCCACATCTAGATGGCACATACTTCTAAGATAAATTGAGGATCAGGGTTTTTTTTTATTGATTGGTCAAATTGTTCGATCCATCATTAGAGGAATTTTTCCTACATGAAAACTTTCTAAAAAAAAAGCTTTAAAAATTGCACGCTTCGATTTTCTGAAGAGAACATTTTTTTCAGTACAATATCCAAAAATGTGTTGAATGCGGTAGGAAATATACGAAATAAAGATACTCAATTCCATAGGATTAAAGAGGACAATGTTTGGAATTGTTTTGTGCCGAGAAACTCGATTTATTTTGTTAAAACGTAGTTTCATTGCCGATAAAAAATACATTTTTTACGTAAGATTACGTTTTTCGGCAACATATTAGGGAGGAATTAAAAAAAAAACCAAAATCGTCCCTGTTACGAAAAGTGGTTAGGTTTTGACCACTTGTAACTCTGTCAATAGCGGATGAATTTTAATTCTAAACAAGCCAAGCGATTGTAAATTTTTCTATGAATCTGCTAGTTGCCTTCCTGCTATTTTGTTTAATAAGAACCGCGACTGCAACAAATACACGACCGTTCGCCGCAAAGTCTGTTGAGTGAATCCTCTTTTTTTTTCAATTTAGCTCTGGATCAGGACCTCGACAGTCAGACACACAAAGCAACTATTTCTTTATGTTCGGATTAATGAAAGCAACTTCCTCAGAGCAGTCTCGTTTTAGACAGCTTGAAGCTGAAATAGATTTTATTATAAGCATTAAGATTGGTTAGGGTTTTAAATTAGTTCAATAAACTAACAACAAGTTTTTCTTCACCCTGTTTTGGCAGCCAGAGAGATTTTTCAAACCGATAATTATCTTTCGTCACTCTTTCGACAAAGATTTTGCTAGATTTAGGATTTAGGGATTCAATTATTATTTTAGTTAGGCACGCAAACGATGTGGAATGAGCTACTTAGTAGTTACTTAGGGTAAATCAAGTATATTGCTTTTAGGAACCAACTGTAGGTTACCAGATTTTGGGATAAAATTGTAGTATCTAGATTAAGCAAATATAGCGTTATTAAATTCAATATATCACGAATTCCACCTCCAACTAACCTACTTCTGTAGCTAGTTCACTACAAATCACTACAATTTAATTAAACGATAGGTTTACTAACAAATTTAGGCAATTTTCCTAATTTAGTAATGTTTCTCATACTGTTCTTGAAATTTCGTTCCAACATATTTTTCATGTAGATTATATATATTGAGAGATAAAAATCAGAAAAGAGGCCGTTATAAATAGCTAAAATTCACAAGACAACAGAGCCAATAAAAGTTTTAATTAGATTGACAGAAGATAGTTGCATTGCTTTTCAATGACGACCGATGACTGTTTCATTGATAGATGATTTTTTAAGAAATATGAATCACTCGAGCCATTCAAAATATTCGTTATTTTTTAAATTACTGGCTCGAGTTATTATAATATTAGAATTTCTTCAGTATGAAATATCGTGTATTTTCAACAGGTCAAGGGCCCCTTTTGGCTCAAAAGTGGAGCAAGTTTAATTGTTGAAAAATGTTGTTGATGAGAAACCCTTGTTAACCCAGTGACATAATTTGTGAATGTCAATTTTAGGTCCCTGGGCGGTACAGGTTAACTCTAATGTTCATCTCTGTTGCATCACGAGTCACCTTTTCCCTCTTCTTCAACTTCTGTTTGACAATTGCCTAATATATCACGTTTGGGCGAAACTGAGGGCAGTTTGGTGGATTGATGTCCTTTTCGAATAAATCCACCCTATTGTCTCGATACCACTGTAGAACTTCTCCGCTGTAGAGGCAGCTTGCCAAATCAGGCCAAAAACTTTACAGGTCCATTGTGAGCCTTAATTTACGGAAGAATACGTTTTTCAGGCGCTCCTGCTTGTACATTTTGGAATCCATAGTCTTGTTTGTCACGAAAAGCTGGGTTGTTTGTCCGCAGCTGCGAATACTTGCTAGGGACATCACCTCCACCAGTGGCTTTATAGAGCTTTTGTCCCGGAAGCTGCCCATAATCCATCTTCACGTACGTTTCGTCGTCCATGAGTATGCATCTTTCGTACTTTGTAAGAACCTCATTGCACAAATTCCGGGCACGTCTTTTGGCAGATTCAGCTTCAGTGTACTGTTTGGTCGCTTACTGGGTCAAACATATCGAATTCGTTCTTGCTGACGACAGAATTTCTTGGCGATAGCATAATTTGACAGCCCTGGGTTTGCCTCAACCGTTCTCAACTTCAAATGCAGCTTCCGATCCTTAGTTCCATTACAACGCTTGCTATGATCCTGCCGATCGATGAAATTCCGCTCACGGAAACGTTTGAGAACACTGCACACGGTCGATTTAGCCAATTTCAACGACTTTGTGATTTTTGAATCTGACCACGTTTGAGTTTCCAAGTGGGTGTCCAAAATTAATTTTCGGTTTGCGGCTTCCATCAAGTATAACTTCTTTTAAACAAAATTAATCGTGACGACCTTTTCAGCACTGAAAAAAAGAAACATTTCAAAACAAACTGCCGTCAAAGCATTCCAGATCCAACCGCCAAGAGCACTGCAGTAAAATAAACAGTGCGTCCAGCTATTAAATGACTCAATCTTTAATTTTCTTCTGCTGTAGTTGCTTGGTGGTAAGGCCAGTCTATTTTGATTTCTAGCATTGAGTAATTCATCATTTAATGCATTTCAGGTGGAATGACTACTGGTCGGTCGAAACAACCCTAGAGAATATCTTTCTTATTTCTCTCGCTGCACGCTTGGTCTCTTCTTCGTTCAATAGCTGTTGCTTACCTGTATAGTTCGTGAACTTGAGCTACAGAAAAGACTGCTCAGTCGAAAATATAAAAGCATTCTGAACAATTTCCGTTTATGTTCAACTTATGTTCAATTTAATCATTTTTGTTTACTATTAAGATTTTTTGCTGGATGGCGGTATACATAATGGACTACGTTCCATCGTCACATCTCTGCCGATTTATCTAAAAATATTACTGAATATCCCCAAGGTCAAATTTAGACATCAGATTTGATACCAATCAGTAACCTAGAGATTGCAAACATTATGTATAAAACTTTGCACGAGCCGAATAAATCCTGCTGAATTCACGTACATTACACTTTAAGGTATCAGATCCATTAATTTTCCCTGACGCTAATTGCATTTGACTTAAGATGGACATTCACTAGAGCTTCCTCCTTCACCCTCTTGCAGGCACTGCACTGCAAAGTTTTGAGCAGATCACTTTTTGTGCTGTAGCATTCTCCCGTCTCGTCCTCGAACGCAATCGAAGCTCAAGCAACTATTTGCTCAATCAATTATCGCAACCGTGGTTGAGGCTCGAGAGTGCCTTCTGGAGCTGCTTGGTGGTGGTCCACAATGACGGCAACGGCAGTCTGACGCCGCGCGGGATTGAAGTGGTGCAGCATTTAAGAAATAATTGCCGCTATTACTTGATGGGGTGCAGGTTTTAATATAATAACAATAAAACTATTTTCAGCTCCGTGCTGCTCTGGATCGTGGATCTCGCATCTCGCAACTGATGGTAGGACGAGTCATCTGTTCAAGGTGATCATTTGACATTAACAGTTGGCTTCGGTCGTAAAGGGAATGCAAGTGTAACGACTTACTCTTTGCGGGTGGAAGAAAAAGGCTGCAGTTTTGAGCTATTACACAGATTGATACCTCTTCAGTAAGCGCTTAAAAACTGAAGCTTGAATGCAGGGTTGGCATGCGCATTTTTTTACAACCTAAATTGCTTTTTTTTTTGATAACTTTTCACTCAGTTGACGAAACTTTTTTTAAGCAATTGAAAGAGTATGATCAGAGTACATGGTAGACACGCATATATGTTAGTTAAATCACAATATTTGAATGATTTTCACCTAAATACAAATCTACTGTGTTTTACTTACCTATAGGAACCTCAAACTCTTTTCTATCAGTTGCTGAAACCATGTTTCGTCAAGTGAGTGCAGAGTTATTAACAAATGAGAAGTTGGAGGATGCCAACCCTGCTTGAAAGTCACGTTTCTGTTGACTGCGATTACCACGGTGTGCACCTTCGCTTCGGTGAGATCTTATCAGCCAGAGTTGGATTAAGATTCGTCAACGATCTTCCGACGGTAGTCACATCATCACCGACACTGAAGGATCATCTTGACAGGCGACAGGCAAAGTGTCCAATGCCAGGTTGAGCCTTTTTATTATTTTATCACGAGACATCTCCGTACGGCAGAACGGTGCGCGCGGTCATGTTTGAAATGTTAATATCGTGATGATGTGGCGCGCGAGCGATGAGAAGTGATGATAAATGAGGAGATAGAATTCAATGATCAAGAATATAGAGCCGTTTCTGACTTCTTGGTTGAATGTACCCCCGGCTGAAACGTGACTCAATCGTAAGGTAGCAATCTCTTGCATCCTAATGAAGTCGACTGCTGTTGAGTTGTCAATAGTGTCATGTCTTCTCGTCGAGAGATGCTCTTAGCAGACGGGTTCAAATCTGACATCCTCAAATCGAATCACTTAGAGCATCTTTATTTACCGTGCACCTTGCTTCACAGGTGACTAAACCTCTGTAACGTAATCAACTACCCTGGTAATCATCATCATCATCATCATCGATTTAACGATCTACGAATGTCGTCACGAGCAAAACTACTGAGTCCTTCAATCTGCGGGCTCTAATGGGAATGGTCCCTCCTATGTAATCCAACTGTGATGTAAGTGCAACAACAGCAGCACTCCAATCGCTTTCCCACACTTCAATTTTATTGCTGCTGCGAGCAGCTCGGATGACATATTCGCGTTTTAATTAATTACAATGAAATTGAAAACAAATTATCTAAACAGTTGACTGACAGATAATTATCGCATTAATCAATAAGCTACATCATCGGGTGGAACTACGGCTTTAGTTGAATGTAGGATGAACGCTCCGGCAGGGTGCAGATCGATTTTATTGCGATGAATCGAAGGGGTCTCCGCATTTGTGTGCGGATGACATCGAGCTCGAACTCGCGTCATGTGGGCTTTGATGACAATTTGTACACGGTGGGAAGTGTTCACGATGGTTTCCGAATAAATTTCAACGATAAAGATCGATTGCATTTGAATTTCCAAACGAGTACATAATTTTCAATGGCCAAAAGTCAACCTATTGACCATAGAAAACACATTACAGGCTCAATTTTCCACCAGTGTCTCCCATTCAGCTAAGGATAGATTTTTAGCCGCGTCACATCCAATCCGATACCCGTTGATGATGGGTTTTCTCCGCCGCCACTACAGCCGGTGCAGATTTAATTGACACTTTGTTTCTCGCTTGCAACATCCTATGCTGCAGATGCACACAACCTGCTCACCCACCCCCCGCTTAGTAGCCTGCCCGTCGCTCTGCTCGATTATGGGTTGTTTGTTATGACTTTGACCACCAATCAACGATGATGCGCACACGACGACAACGACGACCCGATGTGAGTCTTTTTTTTTTTATTGCAGCTGCCTTTAATGAACCTTCTCCATACACACCCGGAGATTCATAGGTACAAAACGCATTGATTGCTTTTGAAATGAATCGTTAGACCGCCCATCGACCAACCAACGAGATGAGACGGGCCGGTCCGAGTTGTAACCGCAAGGCATGGGGATCCATCGGGGTCAACGTTGTAATTATAATCGCTAATATTGCGAAACGAAGCTGAAAGCACGTTGGATAAGCCATTCACTTTCGTCGCTCGAATAAATACGCATACCTACCTACCAACGTGATAAAGTCAATCCCATCCGATCAATAACAACAATGGGAACACTAATGCCAAAGTCACACTTTCCTCCCCCAAACAATGCGAGCGTCTATCGATTGTTCCGCAGCCGGCAATGATTGATCAGTTTATTTAAATGTGTCCCCTCGGATTGTTGTCGTATTGTGGGTATTGCTCCGGAGAAGAGAAAAATTGCCTTCCAGCAGCGAAGGTTCGACGTTCAAAACAAAATCCAAACCCAGTCCCGAAAGCGATCGGTAATTTTCCTACACACGCACTTGAGTGATTTCCTTTCATGTCAACCCTGCAGCAGAAGATCGATTATTCCGTATTATACATTTTTGCCCACCCTTGTCCCCGTCCCCGCCTCGACAGTCCTGGCAAATTACGTTGGTCGGGTTTGTTACCGTTCGAATGCATACTTAGGAACCTACCTAGCCAACGACGGAATAACCCAAGTGAGCTATCGCAGAAGGTACGCAGCTTTTTTCCCGTGATTAATCGATTGCGCCTCCAGCTGAGGCATTTAGATCGATTATCGGCAGTTCTTCGGCTCCTTGGATTGGATGATTTCGTGCTGGAGATTGGCTGAATTCCCCACAGAGGATTCTAATTATTCAAAAATTAAAAAGAAAATAATATTATCGAAGTCCGATGCTCCCGATCGACCAGTTTTTGCTGTGTAGATTAAAAGTGCACACGCTAGAAACGGGACCAGGGAAATGAGCAGTCAATGAAAAGTCATCATTTGACATTTCATCGTGCAAAAAGACATATTTTTGGCTGAATGTAATTTTCACATGTTTGTTCGTATGTACGATTAAAGAGTGTCCCCGGAAATGTTTATTTTATACACGAATAATGTGTATGAACCTCTGAGAGGTGGTTTGTCCCTAGATACGATGAAATGAACAATATGTCCTTTAGAAAAAAATATTGCACAGATTCAAATTTGAAATCAATCGTTATGCAAGGATCCTTGTCGGTTATTCTTGTTATAGATTCACAGGGCTTATCCAGTTTTTCAGGTTTTTATGGTTATTGAACTTTAGAATGAGCTCTTCCAAACCCAATAAAACATGGATTTCTATGACACTTCGATGTGTCATAATCCATTTTGTTACTTGTTCAGTACTTTCTAAAGAATCTTTTCTGAAAATGTAAATTTGTCTGGTGTAATGGTTAAAAAGCTACAGGTACAGCTACAGGTGTGTGTTTGTTAATTATGGTGCTTGTGTTACAAACAAAAAAAAAACATACAAAATTAACTCGTCGTCGCCAAAGGATTTTTTTTGCAAAATTGACATTTCTTGTCGTCTGTCATCTGTAACTCGTACCGCAATCGATTCTCAAGATATTCTTACATATTAGTGTAGTTACAGGCAGAGGTGCATCTACGTTCAGATGTATGTATGGGTAGGACATATTATAGATAGATGAAAATTATTGTAGTCTGCTATTTTCTACTTGAACTTAAATTTGTTAAAATGCTGTTCAAATGTATTCAAGAAGTTGCCGTTTTTTATGTAATAAAAGTGGAAAACTTGAATCAAGGCACACTGTTCCATACAGTAGAGTGTTTTGCTCATTAGGGGAAGGTGGGGATACTAGACCCACGCTTTGGATTTTCATTTTCCAAATGTCTCAGTGAATTTAAATCTTTTTGTTCGTCATACCAGCGACTGGTTACTTAGACACACCTCAAAGAAGAATTTTAAGTGAAAGTTAATGCTTTGATACTGACCAAATTCAAATTCAAAATGCACCTATACCAACAAGCATAGCAAATTAGCAAAATGCGAAGTATTGAAAACAATATTATTGTAAAATTATAAAGTCTGTTCCAGTTAGTATTTGGCCACTTCTTTTTAATTTCTGTAGCGCCTCTAGTTGTCGTAGCAAGAAACTATTGACAGCATTTTGATCCGGAAGAATTGTTTATTTAGTAGTGAAAATTTCATCAGGATTCATATACTCGTTCAAAAGTAATCGAAGATGAAACGTGACAGACGTGAAAAATTCTGCACACTCACGTGCAAAATCCAACGTGGTCAGGAGGAATGATAGCAAACGCTCTCAAATTTCCAAAATCGACTGTTAATGCCGTGCATAAACGTTACCGTGCAAAACAAAACGAACGTAGAAGTGGAACATATGACCGAAAACTACGAGCGAAGGTCATAGTCCAAAAGAATCCTGGGATCTCCGGTCGTGATTTTCCGAAAAGGTTCAGTGCTGCACACAGCTTCCATTACAGCCGCGATGTCATAGAGGGAATTTATATTTGTAAATCTAACCAGTTCGTTTTTATTGCTAACCTGGTCTGTTTGTTTACTGGGACGCACTGCCGTTGGCATCATGGAAGCCCCCAAGCCCCCCGCCACAGTCGAGCTGGTCCCGCCAGCGACCTACAGCCGTCCCGGCCCTGTGTGCGGGCCTGGTGAAGGGGTCTTCCAACCACTCGTTTACGGCAAGTATGAACCCGTCCATGTGAAATTCAACTGTTGATCCGCCACTTGGTTTCAGTTCATCTTCGCTTATGGCCACCACTTCGAGCCTTTCTACGCCAGGCGATCTTTCGCTGCCTGATAGTTCACCGTTCTCTCGTGCGGATCCTGCACAAGTTATCATTGACACGGCTCGCACCGAACTCTCTAGCGGTTTACGTGTCTACTATCAGAACACCAGGGGGCTCATGACTTAATTGGACGATGTTTATCTGGCTGCGCTTGACGGGGCATATGACGTTTATGTATTCACGGAAACTTGGCTCGATGGGAGGATCAATTCAGTGCAAATGTTTGGTGACTCTTTTACTGTCTACAGATTAGACCGTAATTCATCCAACAGCATTCGTACTCGCGGTGGTGGTGTGCTCATCGCTGTTTCCAATGAATTCGCCTCCTGCGTAATCTCCAACGAACTATTTACTACAATTGAAGCGGTTTGGGTTAAGGTCAGCCTCACTCCGCAGAACATCCTCCTTGGAGCGGTGTATATTCTCCCTGAACGTCGACATGACTGCACCACAATGCAGCTTCATCTGGATGTTACAGAATTTGTATCGTCCATGGCTGATATAACGGATGTGCTTCTTCTGCTTGGTGATTTTAATTAGCCTGGGCTTAGCTGGTCACCCTCAGGCCAGGGTTATGCGTTTCCAGATCCGATTGCATCTTCAACTACTCCTACCAGCCGCTTGCTTGTTGACGGCACGGCTTTTCATGGACTGAGCCAGATAAACCTTGTTCCCAATTTCCAGTCTCGTTTTCTTGACTTGGTTTTTGTTAGCGAAAGTGCACTTCTGGACTGTGTTGTCGCTGAAGCGCCTGATGTCATTGTTCCTCTTGACAATTTCCACCCTGCTTTGGATATATCTATCGCGAACGGATCTCAAATTCGTTTTGATGAAACCATGACTGCCACTCGGCTCAATTTCCGGAAGACCGATTTCCGTTTGCTGAGACGTTCCTTGTCCCGGATCAACTGGAACGTGTTGAATGACCTTGATATCGATACAACAGCCGCTCGCTATAATAGCCTTTTGCGCGACTGTGTTTGTGCTTCAGTACCGAAGTGCCAACCTCCAAGAAAACCGCCTTGGTCTAACGCTACTCTCCGCAACCTGAAACGAGTGTGATCTAGAGCTCTCCGTGCTCTCACTCATCGACGATGTACCCTTACCAAGCTAAATTTTTCAATTGCCAGCAATGATTATCGCCACTACAACAAGCTTCTTTACAAGAGGTATGTAATTCGTACTCAACATAATCTGCAATGCCACCCCAAAGGATTCTGGTCGTTTGTGAATACGAAGAGGAAGGAAACTGGACTGCCGTCAAAAATGTTTCTCGGTAATGACGTAGCATTGACAACTGAGGACAAATGCAGCCTATTTGCTAGGCACTTCTTAAGCGTCTTCTCGAATGACTCCCCATCGCAAGCAGAAATTGAGCGAGCCATCCGTGATGTGCCAACCAACGTCGTAAACATGGATGTTTTTGCCGTAGATGTACAAATGGTTCTCTCTGTGATGAGTAAAACCAAATCATCATTTTCACCAGGTCCGAGTGTTATTCCATCTGCAGTCCTAAAAAAATGCTCCGATATCTTAGCTGCTCCGTTGTCCTTGCTCTTCAACCTGTCACTTCGTCAACTGAAATTTCCCGCACTATGGAAACGGTCTACTATGTTCCCTGTTTTCAAGAAAGGAGACAAACGCAATGTGGAAAACTACCGTGGGATTACCTCGCTACACTGATATTAAAGCTGCGTTTGATAGAGTTGTGACGACGTTCTGCTAGCAAAGCTTGAAAAAATTGGATGTTCTGTTTCCTTCTGCATCTGGCTTAGATCGTACCTCGTGCAACGTGAAGTTACTGTATGCATTGGAAACTACTCATCGTACTGTTTCTCGAACAGATCAGGAGTTCCACAGGGTAGCACTTTGGGACCAATGCTCTTCTCTTTATTTGTGAACGATGTAACGTTTATTCTACTACGTGGAGGTAAATTGTTTTTTGCCGATGACTTGAAGATTTATCTAGTCGTTCGAGGCTATGCCAACTGTTTAGAACTACAAAACCTTCTTGAAATCTTTAATGATTGGTGTGAACGTAATTTTATGGTCCTGTGCGTCTCATAGTGCTGCGTAATTAGTTTCCGTCGATCTAAGACTGCCATTTTGTTTGATTATAACGTTGCTGGAACTGCAGTTCAACGTGTCTATCACGTTAAAGACCTCGGTGTCATGTTGGATGAAAAGCTCACATACACTCGCCACTTCTCAACCACGATCGACAAAACTAATCGACAGCTTGGATTCATGTTCAAGATATCTAAGGAATTTCGTGATCCTCTGTGTTTTAAAGCCCTTTACTGTTCATTGGTACGCTCACTACTGGAATTCGCGTGTGTTGTCTGGAATCCCTACTAAGCTGTATGGAGTGGACGATTCGAAGCTGTTCAACGCAAATTCGTCAGATACGCACTGCGCTATCTTCCATGGAGTGACCCGCTGAATTTACCACCGTATGCTGACCGCTGTCGTTTACTGGGTTTGGATACTCTTGCTAAGCGACGAAACATATCGCAGGTCGTCTTCGTTGCTAAAGTTTTACTCGCAGAATATGATGTTCCTGAGTTACTGGCCAAAATTAATCTGTATGCTCCTGCCCGAACACTCCGTCCGAGAACCTTGCTACATGAAGTAGTACATGCAACCAACTATGCTGCAAACAGTTCCTTTGTCGCCATGATTCATCAATTCAACAAAGCCTCTGACCTATTTGACTTTGACATCAATGCCTCCAGGTTTCGTCATCGTTTGCTGTCGGCCAATTTTTAGTTTTCAATGAGTGACTACATTTAGATTTAAGTGTTTCATTGAGACTATCAAGTCAGATGGACTTTAATAAAAATAATATAATAATAATAATATAAAATGTTTACATTTAATTATCTTAAAGATAAATCGTCCAGCTCAAACCTTTGTAGGGGTAAGAGGTGGGACCATCATCATCATCAAAGAATAGTATAAGCAGAATAATGTCGATTTTATTGAGAAAAGTATCAATCCACCAAATTGTCCAGATTTTCGTACCATTGAAAATTTTTGGCCAATTATCAAGCGCAAATTGAATAAATGTAGCATGGAGAAGTGCAAGACATGATGAGAGGTATTCCGCGAAAAGTTCAAAAATTCATCCGGAAAGCTGACGAATATTTTTTGTTATATTCTTTCCTTAAAGTTAAATAAAAATCATAAAAAATCATGCCTTTAGCGTTTTTGTACTTTATTTCCCCTTGGAGAAATAACCTACTTTGTGCGGCCAAATTCTAAATGGAACAGACTTTACTAATTCTACAACAGAAATGACAAATTCCAAGATTTCAAGTTCACGGAAGGCCTGCCGAAGGACAGGGAAGTCCTACTGAAGCTCAGTGAAGTCTTGCCGTAGTTCAGGGAAGGCCTGCCGAACTTCAGGAAAGTCCTATTGAAGTTCAGTGATGTTCTGCCGAATTTCAGGGAAGTGCTGCCAAAGTTCATGAAAGTCCTGCCGAAGTTCAGGAAAGTCCTTCCAAAGTTCAGGGAAGGCCTGCCGATGTTCAGGGAAGTCCTGCCAAAGTTCAGGGAAGTATTGCCGAAGCACAGGGAAGTCCTGCTGAAGTTCAGGGAAGTCCTGTCGAAGTTCAGAGAAGTACTGCCGATGTTCAGAGAAGTTCTTCCGATGTTCAGGAAAGTACTGCCGTAGTTCAGGGAAGTCCTGCCATTTCAATTCTTCTAAATCAGGGAAGTCCTACCGAAGCTCAGGGAAGTCGTGCCAAAGTTCAGAGAAGTTCTTCCAATGTTCAGGGAAGTTCTGCCGAAATTCAGGCAAGTTTTGCCGAACTTGAGGGAAGTCCTGCCGTAGCTCAGGGAAGGCATGCTGAACTTCGGGAAAGTCCTGCCGAAGTTCAGGTAGCTCTTGTCGTAGTTTAGGGACGTCCTAATGAAGTCCAGGTAAGACCTGTCTAATTTCAGGAAAGTCCTGCCGTAGTTCAGGGAAGTCCTGCCCTTTAAATTCTTGGAAATCAGGGAAGTCCTGATGAAGTTCAGGGAACTCCTGGTGAAGCTCAGGAAAGGCCTGCCGGAGATCGGGGAAGTCCTGCCGGAGTTCAGGGAAGTCCTGCGATTGCAATGCTTGGAGTCTTTGATATAATGTTCGATAGTTCTAAATATAGTACTGTTGTATGCTTATAATAACTACACTATTTTTTTCTTTGGTTTGTTTTCCGTCGATCTTGTTTTCCGTGCTGAGCACCAATATTATCGATGACAGGGAGGCAGCTCCCTCACCTGGACTTTACCTATCGACCCATCAACTCATGAACCGGGGACCAACGGCTTTACTTCCCTTCCGAAGGAAGACGTGATCAGAGATGTTATGCCTCAGAACATCCCGGCGGTGCCGACTGGGATTCAACCCAGGCCTGCTGGGGTGAGAGGTAATCACGCTAATTTCAATTCCAAAATATTGGATGATTTTCATTTAGCAATGGCAAAGGTGGGTGATTTCTAAAACAGTTCATTTTATCTAATTATCTTTAAAAACATCCAACCAACTTTCACATAATATCTTCGAATAATTGTGAAACAACTTGTAAAAACTGAGGATCCATTTGGTTTAAAAATATTTTATTTATCAATGGAAAAGGTGGGTGAATTCTTCAATAGTTGAAGATATATTTAAATATATATAATCATCTTCAAAAATACGAAGATCTATCAGCATAGTTTTATCAAAAAGGCTGAGATTTTCGCAGAATATCCTCAAATTCTTGTGAAACAACTTGTTTAAACTGAGGATCAATTTGGTTTAAAAAATAATTCCTTCAGCAACGGCAAAGGTGGGTGATTTCTAAAATAGTTCAATTAATTTAATTATCTTTAAAAAAACCCAAATTGATCCACCGGGCAGGTGAATAGAACCTTTGTTACCCAGTATAATCTCGTTTTTGATATTATCCAGGCATTAATAGATTTATTTTATTAGTCTCAGTTTCTGCACTGCTCAATTGCTGCATACAAAACAGCAATTGCTAGTTTGAATAGGAGTCCAAATCATCAGAGCTTTATGACTTTATACTTAATCTGTTTTATTGTGCTCTACATACTTTAAGAACAAACTTATTATTGATGAATCTACGTTACGGTCGGCCAGTAGATGGAAATGATGTGAAAATGATAATGACGTTTTGCTAGCTGTCAAATCGTATGGAATATTTTTTAGTACATCATCACTTTTGTGGTTTTGGATTTCAAACCTAGGTGTCGCATTGCGTAAATTCATCAATATACAATCTTATTATATTGCAATAATATTTGGCGAACCAATAAAGTTAAATAATCAATCAGCCCGATTCTCTTCATCGGGCTATCGCGAATAACCCGGCTGCAAATGAATTTCCCATTACGTGTGTTGATTCAGGTGCAACCTAACTATAGTCGCTATATTTATAGTCTGGCGGATAGAATTTCGATCTATCAAAAAGCGGAACAAACTCAATATATTGTAGACCAAAAATTGAAATCATACTATCAAGTTTTATAAACAAAACGTTGATTATGCTTTCCTCGCCAATCGAACACGCATCATCGGATAGGGGAAATTTTCTCAAAGATGGTGTTAGTTTGCGTAGGCGTGCCTTAAGTCACGAGAAAACGGGTTCCGAATGTTTTGTTCGCATTAGCTGATGTGCTGTTGGTCGTGATTTGACAGTTCAATTGGTCAAACAGCTATTTGACAGCTCAATTGGTTCCCGAGATTCTCTTCGCCAGGCTATGAATATAGCGACTATAAAGCTAACATCATCTTCTGTCGAACTTCTTGTGAGCTTAGCGAGAAATTAGAGGCCGAGGATAGGCCCTTTTCAAATGTTCCGTGAGAATACAGAATAAAATTCGAAAAAATGTGGCACCATTGCCTGCGGCACCCCCAACTGCTACGCCAGCCGGACTGGTCGGTCAGAATTTCCAGGTTTGTTTCACGATGTAGCAGTTCCAATAGCGATTTTTTAAGATGAGTGTGATTTATAGACCAAGGCTTAAAGCGCCAGTTACACTATCCTCCTTGTGAATATATTGACATGTGTAACGTCCACTTTAGATGTATAGAGCTTTTTGATGTTACAATCTAGTTTCCTCTATATTGTTTAGCCCTACTTCTAATGGAAATGAGTAGATCTTACTTCATGTTTTTTCCAGTTTTTTCGCGATTTTTCAAGAAAAAAATGCCAGAATGTCATAACACCAACAATTGGATTTTCTAGGTCTATTGGTACTACTACTAGACTGTGTAAAATTTTCGTAAATTTTCCTCATTTTCCAACAGATTATTGAGGCTTTTATTTGTGTTGATCTCATCGGCCGTGCACAAATTTGAAGGGACAACATCTGACTGGTCTTATAGCAATGTGGTACAGAGAGAGGTGAAGCAGATCGTGAAATGTGATTGTATTAGTAAACCAAAAAATCAACGTAAACGCAAGTAGTGACGTCACTAATTGCTTGTATCGTACAGAGGTTTTACTCGCACAACTTAACCGATTGCTTCACCTCGGTAATCCAGCTCATTGGTCTTATAGAGCTTCTCGACGTCTAATCGGCGCACACTAGTGTACCATTTAAGTCCAACGAGTGCGAGCAAGAGAGTAACAGATTAGTGGGAATATACACCGTCGATTCATACATGTGTGATAGATAGAGAAAGACGATTCAGCATCGAAAAGGTTTATTGGAATACGTAGGGTAGGATGGTTCAAAACGCACCCCTGGGGTAAAATGGCCCTGTGCTGTTTTTCATAGCTTTCTGATTGTCAATTCGTGAATTTATAAATCAGCATTGCTAGTTCAGTGCTTGAACTAACATTATGGCACATGATATTTCCAGAATAAGTAATGGATAAGCATCGAAAAACTGCACGGGGCCATTTTAGCCCAAGGGTGCATTATGGACTATTCTCCCCTACATTCCACGATTTTGCGTCCGATTTCTTCTTCTCATCATAACGCCCAAACTAAACATAAAGCCTTCTTCTGACTTAAAAAAAAAAAAAAAAAGAAAAAAAAAACAGGGGTTAACCGACATACACGTATCAACCATATTCTTGATTTATTATTACAGGTATCATACGATGTCGTAATTAAACTGTCGAGCCAGATCGCGCCGAGTTCTATCGATTGAGAATGTTTTGGACAGGTGAGATAGCTTGTGTGGATGGCTAACGGGCGCAGACGGCAGGACGTGTGAAAATCGATTCTAATACCTATGTTACGCTAGTAACAAAGGTAATAAGGCGGAATCTCGAACACCAAACGTCAGATCGATATGAAATTTTTTCTGCAGGTAGATATGGATGAGGTCTTTCCATTGCTGCAAATTTCACGTTGATGGAATGTACCGTTGATTTGTAAAAAATCGTTAACTAAAATCTTTCTATCCTGTAAATCTCCGGAACCGGAAGTCAGATCGGTATGAAATTTTTCCCCCAAGTAGATATGGATGAGGTCTTTCTACTGTTAAAGAAATCATGTTGATAAAGTGTACCGTTGATTTTTAAAAAATCGTTCACTAAAATCATTCTGGCCTATATATCTCCGAAACCGGAAGTCAGATCGAGAAAAAATTCAATAGCGATCAATGGCGCAATGGGGCCTATCAAACGAGATATCAACCATATTGATCGCATGAGCCATCTCGAAAAAAGCTTGCCTAGATGAAACGCGTCCACAGACGCACATACAGACATCAGCAAATTTCACCTTGCTGGGTCGATTTTTCATATTCAATTTGATTCTACGATGTCGTAATTAAACTGTCGAGCCAGATCGCGCCGAGTTCTATCGATTGAGAATGTTTTGGACAGGTGAGATAGCTTGTGTGGATGGCTAACGGGCGCAGACGGCAGGACGTGTGAAAATCGATTCTAATACCTATGTTACGCTAGTAACAAAGGTAATAAGGCGGAATCTCGAACACCAAACGTCAGATCGATATGAAATTTTTTCTGCAGGTAGATATGGATGAGGTCTTTCCATTGCTGCAAATTTCACGTTGATGGAATGTACCGTTGATTTGTAAAAAATCGTTAACTAAAATCTTTCTATCCTGTAAATCTCCGGAACCGGAAGTCAGATCGGTATGAAATTTTTCCCCCAAGTAGATATGGATGAGGTCTTTCTACTGTTAAAGAAATCATGTTGATAAAGTGTACCGTTGATTTTTAAAAAATCGTTCACTAAAATCATTCTGGCCTATATATCTCCGAAACCGGAAGTCAGATCGAGAAAAAATTCAATAGCGATCAATGGCGCAATGGGGCCTATCAAACGAGATATCAACCATATTGATCGCATGAGCCATCTCGAAAAAAGCTTGCCTAGATGAAACGCGTCCACAGACGCACATACAGACATCAGCAAATTTCACCTTGCTGGGTCGATTTTTCATATTCAATTTGATTCTACGATGTCGTAATTAAACTGTCGAGCCAGATCGCGCCGAGTTCTATCGATTGAGAATGTTTTGGACAGGTGAGATAGCTTGTGTGGATGGCTAACGGGCGCAGACGGCAGGACGTGTGAAAATCGATTCTAATACCTATGTTACGCTAGTAACAAAGGTAATAAGGCGGAATCTCGAACACCAAACGTCAGATCGATATGAAATTTTTTCTGCAGGTAGATATGGATGAGGTCTTTCCATTGCTGCAAATTTCACGTTGATGGAATGTACCGTTGATTTGTAAAAAATCGTTAACTAAAATCTTTCTATCCTGTAAATCTCCGGAACCGGAAGTCAGATCGGTATGAAATTTTTCCCCCAAGTAGATATGGATGAGGTCTTTCTACTGTTAAAGAAATCATGTTGATAAAGTGTACCGTTGATTTTTAAAAAATCGTTCACTAAAATCATTCTGGCCTATATATCTCCGAAACCGGAAGTCAGATCGAGAAAAAATTCAATAGCGATCAATGGCGCAATGGGGCCTATCAAACGAGATATCAACCATATTGATCGCATGAGCCATCTCGAAAAAAGCTTGCCTAGATGAAACGCGTCCACAGACGCACATACAGACATCAGCAAATTTCACCTTGCTGGGTCGATTTTTCATATTCAATTTGATTCTACGATGTCGTAATTAAACTGTCGAGCCAGATCGCGCCGAGTTCTATCGATTGAGAATGTTTTGGACAGGTGAGATAGCTTGTGTGGATGGCTAACGGGCGCAGACGGCAGGACGTGTGAAAATCGATTCTAATACCTATGTTACGCTAGTAACAAAGGTAATAAGGCGGAATCTCGAACACCAAACGTCAGATCGATATGAAATTTTTTCTGCAGGTAGATATGGATGAGGTCTTTCCATTGCTGCAAATTTCACGTTGATGGAATGTACCGTTGATTTGTAAAAAATCGTTAACTAAAATCTTTCTATCCTGTAAATCTCCGGAACCGGAAGTCAGATCGGTATGAAATTTTTCCCCCAAGTAGATATGGATGAGGTCTTTCTACTGTTAAAGAAATCATGTTGATAAAGTGTACCGTTGATTTTTAAAAAATCGTTCACTAAAATCATTCTGGCCTATATATCTCCGAAACCGGAAGTCAGATCGAGAAAAAATTCAATAGCGATCAATGGCGCAATGGGGCCTATCAAACGAGATATCAACCATATTGATCGCATGAGCCATCTCGAAAAAAGCTTGCCTAGATGAAACGCGTCCACAGACGCACATACAGACATCAGCAAATTTCACCTTGCTGGGTCGATTTTTCATATTCAATTTGATTCTACGATGTCGTAATTAAACTGTCGAGCCAGATCGCGCCGAGTTCTATCGATTGAGAATGTTTTGGACAGGTGAGATAGCTTGTGTGGATGGCTAACGGGCGCAGACGGCAGGACGTGTGAAAATCGATTCTAATACCTATGTTACGCTAGTAACAAAGGTAATAAGGCGGAATCTCGAACACCAAACGTCAGATCGATATGAAATTTTTTCTGCAGGTAGATATGGATGAGGTCTTTCCATTGCTGCAAATTTCACGTTGATGGAATGTACCGTTGATTTGTAAAAAATCGTTAACTAAAATCTTTCTATCCTGTAAATCTCCGGAACCGGAAGTCAGATCGGTATGAAATTTTTCCCCCAAGTAGATATGGATGAGGTCTTTCTACTGTTAAAGAAATCATGTTGATAAAGTGTACCGTTGATTTTTAAAAAATCGTTCGCTAAAATCATTCTGGCCTATATATCTCCGAAACCGGAAGTCAGATCGAGAAAAAATTCAATAGCGATCAATGGCGCAATGGGGCCTATCAAACGAGATATCAACCATATTGATCGCATGAGCCATCTCGAAAAAAGCTTGCCTAGATGAAACGCGTCCACAGACGCACATACAGACATCAGCAAATTTCACCTTGCTGGGTCGATTTTTCATATTCAATTTGATTCTACGATGTCGTAATTAAACTGTCGAGCCAGATCGCGCCGAGTTCTATCGATTGAGAATGTTTTGGACAGGTGAGATAGCTTGTGTGGATGGCTAACGGGCGCAGACGGCAGGACGTGTGAAAATCGATTCTAATACCTATGTTACGCTAGTAACAAAGGTAATAAGGCGGAATCTCGAACACCAAACGTCAGATCGATATGAAATTTTTTCTGCAGGTAGATATGGATGAGGTCTTTCCATTGCTGCAAATTTCACGTTGATGGAATGTACCGTTGATTTGTAAAAAATCGTTAACTAAAATCTTTCTATCCTGTAAATCTCCGGAACCGGAAGTCAGATCGGTATGAAATTTTTCCCCCAAGTAGATATGGATGAGGTCTTTCTACTGTTAAAGAAATCATGTTGATAAAGTGTACCGTTGATTTTTAAAAAATCGTTCACTAAAATCATTCTGGCCTATATATCTCCGAAACCGGAAGTCAGATCGAGAAAAAATTCAATAGCGATCAATGGCGCAATGGGGCCTATCAAACGAGATATCAACCATATTGATCGCATGAGCCATCTCGAAAAAAGCTTGCCTAGATGAAACGCGTCCACAGACGCACATACAGACATCAGCAAATTTCACCTTGCTGGGTCGATTTTTCATATTCAATTTGATTCTACGATGTCGTAATTAAACTGTCGAGCCAGATCGCGCCGAGTTCTATCGATTGAGAATGTTTTGGACAGGTGAGATAGCTTGTGTGGATGGCTAACGGGCGCAGACGGCAGGACGTGTGAAAATCGATTCTAATACCTATGTTACGCTAGTAACAAAGGTAATAAGGCGGAATCTCGAACACCAAACGTCAGATCGATATGAAATTTTTTCTGCAGGTAGATATGGATGAGGTCTTTCCATTGCTGCAAATTTCACGTTGATGGAATGTACCGTTGATTTGTAAAAAATCGTTAACTAAAATCTTTCTATCCTGTAAATCTCCGGAACCGGAAGTCAGATCGGTATGAAATTTTTCCCCCAAGTAGATATGGATGAGGTCTTTCTACTGTTAAAGAAATCATGTTGATAAAGTGTACCGTTGATTTTTAAAAAATCGTTCACTAAAATCATTCTGGCCTATATATCTCCGAAACCGGAAGTCAGATCGAGAAAAAATTCAATAGCGATCAATGGCGCAATGGGGCCTATCAAACGAGATATCAACCATATTGATCGCATGAGCCATCTCGAAAAAAGCTTGCCTAGATGAAACGCGTCCACAGACGCACATACAGACATCAGCAAATTTCACCTTGCTGGGTCGATTTTTCATATTCAATTTGATTCTACGATGTCGTAATTAAACTGTCGAGCCAGATCGCGCCGAGTTCTATCGATTGAGAATGTTTTGGACAGGTGAGATAGCTTGTGTGGATGGCTAACGGGCGCAGACGGCAGGACGTGTGAAAATCGATTCTAATACCTATGTTACGCTAGTAACAAAGGTAATAAGGCGGAATCTCGAACACCAAACGTCAGATCGATATGAAATTTTTTCTGCAGGTAGATATGGATGAGGTCTTTCCATTGCTGCAAATTTCACGTTGATGGAATGTACCGTTGATTTGTAAAAAATCGTTAACTAAAATCTTTCTATCCTGTAAATCTCCGGAACCGGAAGTCAGATCGGTATGAAATTTTTCCCCCAAGTAGATATGGATGAGGTCTTTCTACTGTTAAAGAAATCATGTTGATAAAGTGTACCGTTGATTTTTAAAAAATCGTTCACTAAAATCATTCTGGCCTATATATCTCCGAAACCGGAAGTCAGATCGAGAAAAAATTCAATAGCGATCAATGGCGCAATGGGGCCTATCAAACGAGATATCAACCATATTGATCGCATGAGCCATCTCGAAAAAAGCTTGCCTAGATGAAACGCGTCCACAGACGCACATACAGACATCAGCAAATTTCACCTTGCTGGGTCGATTTTTCATATTCAATTTGATTCTACGATGTCGTAATTAAACTGTCGAGCCAGATCGCGCCGAGTTCTATCGATTGAGAATGTTTTGGACAGGTGAGATAGCTTGTGTGGATGGCTAACGGGCGCAGACGGCAGGACGTGTGAAAATCGATTCTAATACCTATGTTACGCTAGTAACAAAGGTAATAAGGCGGAATCTCGAACACCAAACGTCAGATCGATATGAATTTTTTTCTGCAGGTAGATATGGATGAGGTCTTTCCATTGCTGCAAATTTCACGTTGATGGAATGTACCGTTGATTTGTAAAAAATCGTTAACTAAAATCTTTCTATCCTGTAAATCTCCGGAACCGGAAGTCAGATCGGTATGAAATTTTTCCCCCAAGTAGATATGGATGAGGTCTTTCTACTGTTAAGGAAATCATGTTGATAAAGTGTACCGTTGATTTTTAAAAAATCGTTCACTAAAATCATTCTGGCCTATATATCTCCGAAACCGGAAGTCAGATCGAGAAAAAATTCAATAGCGATCAATGGCGCAATGGGGCCTATCAAACGAGATATCAACCATATTGATCGCATGAGCCATCTCGAAAAAAGCTTGCCTAGATGAAACGCGTCCACAGACGCACATACAGACATCAGCAAATTTCACCTTGCTGGGTCGATTTTTCATATTCAATTTGATTCTACGATGTCGTAATTAAACTGTCGAGCCAGATCGCGCCGAGTTCTATCGATTGAGAATGTTTTGGACAGGTGAGATAGCTTGTGTGGATGGCTAACGGGCGCAGACGGCAGGACGTGTGAAAATCGATTCTAATACCTATGTTACGCTAGTAACAAAGGTAATAAGGCGGAATCTCGAACACCAAACGTCAGATCGATATGAAATTTTTTCTGCAGGTAGATATGGATGAGGTCTTTCCATTGCTGCAAATTTCACGTTGATGGAATGTACCGTTGATTTGTAAAAAATCGTTAACTAAAATCTTTCTATCCTGTAAATCTCCGGAACCGGAAGTCAGATCGGTATGAAATTTTTCCCCCAAGTAGATATGGATGAGGTCTTTCTACTGTTAAAGAAATCATGTTGATAAAGTGTACCGTTGATTTTTAAAAAATCGTTCACTAAAATCATTCTGGCCTATATATCTCCGAAACCGGAAGTCAGATCGAGAAAAAATTCAATAGCGATCAATGGCGCAATGGGGCCTATCAAACGAGATATCAACCATATTGATCGCATGAGCCATCTCGAAAAAAGCTTGCCTAGATGAAACGCGTCCACAGACGCACATACAGACATCAGCAAATTTCACCTTGCTGGGTCGATTTTTCATATTCAATTTGATTCTACGATGTCGTAATTAAACTGTCGAGCCAGATCGCGCCGAGTTCTATCGATTGAGAATGTTTTGGACAGGTGAGATAGCTTGTGTGGATGGCTAACGGGCGCAGACGGCAGGACGTGTGAAAATCGATTCTAATACCTATGTTACGCTAGTAACAAAGGTAATAAGGCGGAATCTCGAACACCAAACGTCAGATCGATATGAAATTTTTTCTGCAGGTAGATATGGATGAGGTCTTTCCATTGCTGCAAATTTCACGTTGATGGAATGTACCGTTGATTTGTAAAAAATCGTTAACTAAAATCTTTCTATCCTGTAAATCTCCGGAACCGGAAGTCAGATCGGTATGAAATTTTTCCCCCAAGTAGATATGGATGAGGTCTTTCTACTGTTAAAGAAATCATGTTGATAAAGTGTACCGTTGATTTTTAAAAAATCGTTCGCTAAAATCATTCTGGCCTATATATCTCCGAAACCGGAAGTCAGATCGAGAAAAAATTCAATAGCGATCAATGGCGCAATGGGGCCTATCAAACGAGATATCAACCATATTGATCGCATGAGCCATCTCGAAAAAAGCTTGCCTAGATGAAACGCGTCCACAGACGCACATACAGACATCAGCAAATTTCACCTTGCTGGGTCGATTTTTCATATTCAATTTGATTCTACGATGTCGTAATTAAACTGTCGAGCCAGATCGCGCCGAGTTCTATCGATTGAGAATGTTTTGGACAGGTGAGATAGCTTGTGTGGATGGCTAACGGGCGCAGACGGCAGGACGTGTGAAAATCGATTCTAATACCTATGTTACGCTAGTAACAAAGGTAATAAGGCGGAATCTCGAACACCAAACGTCAGATCGATATGAAATTTTTTCTGCAGGTAGATATGGATGAGGTCTTTCCATTGCTGCAAATTTCACGTTGATGGAATGTACCGTTGATTTGTAAAAAATCGTTAACTAAAATCTTTCTATCCTGTAAATCTCCGGAACCGGAAGTCAGATCGGTATGAAATTTTTCCCCCAAGTAGATATGGATGAGGTCTTTCTACTGTTAAAGAAATCATGTTGATAAAGTGTACCGTTGATTTTTAAAAAATCGTTCACTAAAATCATTCTGGCCTATATATCTCCGAAACCGGAAGTCAGATCGAGAAAAAATTCAATAGCGATCAATGGCGCAATGGGGCCTATCAAACGAGATATCAACCATATTGATCGCATGAGCCATCTCGAAAAAAGCTTGCCTAGATGAAACGCGTCCACAGACGCACATACAGACATCAGCAAATTTCACCTTGCTGGGTCGATTTTTCATATTCAATTTGATTCTACGATGTCGTAATTAAACTGTCGAGCCAGATCGCGCCGAGTTCTATCGATTGAGAATGTTTTGGACAGGTGAGATAGCTTGTGTGGATGGCTAACGGGCGCAGACGGCAGGACGTGTGAAAATCGATTCTAATACCTATGTTACGCTAGTAACAAAGGTAATAAGGCGGAATCTCGAACACCAAACGTCAGATCGATATGAAATTTTTTCTGCAGGTAGATATGGATGAGGTCTTTCCATTGCTGCAAATTTCACGTTGATGGAATGTACCGTTGATTTGTAAAAAATCGTTAACTAAAATCTTTCTATCCTGTAAATCTCCGGAACCGGAAGTCAGATCGGTATGAAATTTTTCCCCCAAGTAGATATGGATGAGGTCTTTCTACTGTTAAAGAAATCATGTTGATAAAGTGTACCGTTGATTTTTAAAAAATCGTTCACTAAAATCATTCTGGCCTATATATCTCCGAAACCGGAAGTCAGATCGAGAAAAAATTCAATAGCGATCAATGGCGCAATGGGGCCTATCAAACGAGATATCAACCATATTGATCGCATGAGCCATCTCGAAAAAAGCTTGCCTAGATGAAACGCGTCCACAGACGCACATACAGACATCAGCAAATTTCACCTTGCTGGGTCGATTTTTCATATTCAATTTGATTCTACGATGTCGTAATTAAACTGTCGAGCCAGATCGCGCCGAGTTCTATCGATTGAGAATGTTTTGGACAGGTGAGATAGCTTGTGTGGATGGCTAACGGGCGCAGACGGCAGGACGTGTGAAAATCGATTCTAATACCTATGTTACGCTAGTAACAAAGGTAATAAGGCGGAATCTCGAACACCAAACGTCAGATCGATATGAAATTTTTTCTGCAGGTAGATATGGATGAGGTCTTTCCATTGCTGCAAATTTCACGTTGATGGAATGTACCGTTGATTTGTAAAAAATCGTTAACTAAAATCTTTCTATCCTGTAAATCTCCGGAACCGGAAGTCAGATCGGTATGAAATTTTTCCCCCAAGTAGATATGGATGAGGTCTTTCTACTGTTAAAGAAATCATGTTGATAAAGTGTACCGTTGATTTTTAAAAAATCGTTCACTAAAATCATTCTGGCCTATATATCTCCGAAACCGGAAGTCAGATCGAGAAAAAATTCAATAGCGATCAATGGCGCAATGGGGCCTATCAAACGAGATATCAACCATATTGATCGCATGAGCCATCTCGAAAAAAGCTTGCCTAGATGAAACGCGTCCACAGACGCACATACAGACATCAGCAAATTTCACCTTGCTGGGTCGATTTTTCATATTCAATTTGATTCTACGATGTCGTAATTAAACTGTCGAGCCAGATCGCGCCGAGTTCTATCGATTGAGAATGTTTTGGACAGGTGAGATAGCTTGTGTGGATGGCTAACGGGCGCAGACGGCAGGACGTGTGAAAATCGATTCTAATACCTATGTTACGCTAGTAACAAAGGTAATAAGGCGGAATCTCGAACACCAAACGTCAGATCGATATGAAATTTTTTCTGCAGGTAGATATGGATGAGGTCTTTCCATTGCTGCAAATTTCACGTTGATGGAATGTACCGTTGATTTGTAAAAAATCGTTAACTAAAATCTTTCTATCCTGTAAATCTCCGGAACCGGAAGTCAGATCGGTATGAAATTTTTCCCCCAAGTAGATATGGATGAGGTCTTTCTACTGTTAAAGAAATCATGTTGATAAAGTGTACCGTTGATTTTTAAAAAATCGTTCACTAAAATCATTCTGGCCTATATATCTCCGAAACCGGAAGTCAGATCGAGAAAAAATTCAATAGCGATCAATGGCGCAATGGGGCCTATCAAACGAGATATCAACCATATTGATCGCATGAGCCATCTCGAAAAAAGCTTGCCTAGATGAAACGCGTCCACAGACGCACATACAGACATCAGCAAATTTCACCTTGCTGGGTCGATTTTTCATATTCAATTTGATTCTACGATGTCGTAATTAAACTGTCGAGCCAGATCGCGCCGAGTTCTATCGATTGAGAATGTTTTGGACAGGTGAGATAGCTTGTGTGGATGGCTAACGGGCGCAGACGGCAGGACGTGTGAAAATCGATTCTAATACCTATGTTACGCTAGTAACAAAGGTAATAAGGCGGAATCTCGAACACCAAACGTCAGATCGATATGAAATTTTTTCTGCAGGTAGATATGGATGAGGTCTTTCCATTGCTGCAAATTTCACGTTGATGGAATGTACCGTTGATTTGTAAAAAATCGTTAACTAAAATCTTTCTATCCTGTAAATCTCCGGAACCGGAAGTCAGATCGGTATGAAATTTTTCCCCCAAGTAGATATGGATGAGGTCTTTCTACTGTTAAAGAAATCATGTTGATAAAGTGTACCGTTGATTTTTAAAAAATCGTTCACTAAAATCATTCTGGCCTATATATCTCCGAAACCGGAAGTCAGATCGAGAAAAAATTCAATAGCGATCAATGGCGCAATGGGGCCTATCAAACGAGATATCAACCATATTGATCGCATGAGCCATCTCGAAAAAAGCTTGCCTAGATGAAACGCGTCCACAGACGCACATACAGACATCAGCAAATTTCACCTTGCTGGGTCGATTTTTCATATTCAATTTGATTCTACGATGTCGTAATTAAACTGTCGAGCCAGATCGCGCCGAGTTCTATCGATTGAGAATGTTTTGGACAGGTGAGATAGCTTGTGTGGATGGCTAACGGGCGCAGACGGCAGGACGTGTGAAAATCGATTCTAATACCTATGTTACGCTAGTAACAAAGGTAATAAGGCGGAATCTCGAACACCAAACGTCAGATCGATATGAAATTTTTTCTGCAGGTAGATATGGATGAGGTCTTTCCATTGCTGCAAATTTCACGTTGATGGAATGTACCGTTGATTTGTAAAAAATCGTTAACTAAAATCTTTCTATCCTGTAAATCTCCGGAACCGGAAGTCAGATCGGTATGAAATTTTTCCCCCAAGTAGATATGGATGAGGTCTTTCTACTGTTAAAGAAATCATGTTGATAAAGTGTACCGTTGATTTTTAAAAAATCGTTCGCTAAAATCATTCTGGCCTATATATCTCCGAAACCGGAAGTCAGATCGAGAAAAAATTCAATAGCGATCAATGGCGCAATGGGGCCTATCAAACGAGATATCAACCATATTGATCGCATGAGCCATCTCGAAAAAAGCTTGCCTAGATGAAACGCGTCCACAGACGCACATACAGACATCAGCAAATTTCACCTTGCTGGGTCGATTTTTCATATTCAATTTGATTCTACGATGTCGTAATTAAACTGTCGAGCCAGATCGCGCCGAGTTCTATCGATTGAGAATGTTTTGGACAGGTGAGATAGCTTGTGTGGATGGCTAACGGGCGCAGACGGCAGGACGTGTGAAAATCGATTCTAATACCTATGTTACGCTAGTAACAAAGGTAATAAGGCGGAATCTCGAACACCAAACGTCAGATCGATATGAAATTTTTTCTGCAGGTAGATATGGATGAGGTCTTTCCATTGCTGCAAATTTCACGTTGATGGAATGTACCGTTGATTTGTAAAAAATCGTTAACTAAAATCTTTCTATCCTGTAAATCTCCGGAACCGGAAGTCAGATCGGTATGAAATTTTTCCCCCAAGTAGATATGGATGAGGTCTTTCTACTGTTAAAGAAATCATGTTGATAAAGTGTACCGTTGATTTTTAAAAAATCGTTCACTAAAATCATTCTGGCCTATATATCTCCGAAACCGGAAGTCAGATCGAGAAAAAATTCAATAGCGATCAATGGCGCAATGGGGCCTATCAAACGAGATATCAACCATATTGATCGCATGAGCCATCTCGAAAAAAGCTTGCCTAGATGAAACGCGTCCACAGACGCACATACAGACATCAGCAAATTTCACCTTGCTGGGTCGATTTTTCATATTCAATTTGATTCTACGATGTCGTAATTAAACTGTCGAGCCAGATCGCGCCGAGTTCTATCGATTGAGAATGTTTTGGACAGGTGAGATAGCTTGTGTGGATGGCTAACGGGCGCAGACGGCAGGACGTGTGAAAATCGATTCTAATACCTATGTTACGCTAGTAACAAAGGTAATACCTAGACACACATCAGAATATCTTCAAATTTTCACAAAATATCTTCAAATACTTTCACCAACTTGTTTATTTGAGGATTTTTTTTCCTTAATTTTTTTTTCCGTGCTGTGCACCAATGCTACCGACGCCAAGGAGGCAGCTCCCATACCTGGACCCTACCTATCGACCCACCAACTGATGAACCGGGGACCAACGGAAATTGAGGATCAATTTGGTTTGAAAAATATTTTATTTATCAAGGGCAAATGAGGATGACTTCAAAAATAGTTGAAGATAAAGCTAAGTTATCTTTAAATCTATTTCGAATTTATAAAAAAAAAAATAAATTTATCTCATTGTAATATTTGAAAATTAATGGTTTGGACTCATTTTACGCCATCTTTCGAAATCGCTACGAACGATCCTCTGGTTTTTTAAATGAAATTACAGCTATTCGATAGCCTCGGTGAACGAGGATGCCAAAAATGGGTAAATGCTCCTCTTCAGTTTCGACACTTTCACCTATTGGCTGGACCTGTAAAAGATCGTGCTTCGCCCTGAGGTAATGCCTGATGAAATTCTTCGTCATTCAGCTTCTGTTTATTCGGGCCCGCACCAGGAACATTGTTTCCCTTTTGAGGAGCCTTCTAAATCAATGCGTATTTTTTTAAGCAATAAGCTAACGCATACACACACACTTGAAATGTTTTTATTACAAATACACGCGTATCCAACATGATTTAGGAATACTCTCAATTTAGCATTACTTTTACTATTTATTTTCAAGCACTTTAATCAAGGAGTTCTTGCGATAACACATAGATGACATTGCCGAATAAATTATTAGACCCGTTTTAATTTTCGCAGAATATTTCGAATTTAAATACCAAAAATATCTTACAACATTCATCAATTATTGCGAACGAAAAACTTCACGCGCGAGCTTGATCATACTCTCGGTGCTGATGGTTTTTTTTGCTAATTCATTCCTTTTTCTGCGCTTCTTTGTTTTGTGCGAGTGTATTAAATCACATTGTTCTTCCAGCTGGAGACAGCTTACGCACAGATACATGCAAAAGCCTGTTGAATGCTTACGAAAACGAAATATAATATAGTACTTGGGGTTGCGTTGGTTTGTATTGACTTGAAATAATTCAATTTACAAGTATATTTTCTTCGGAGGAAATGTTTCTAACAATATTTTGAAACGATCTATGGAAGTTAAATATGACCTTTCATACTAAAAACATGTGTGATGCATGAGCAATGCTAGCGACCACAATGATTGTGGTCCTAAAATTAAACTTAGAAAAAACGGTTTTCCATTGCATAAATCAATCTTACAAAATTGCTGATCAAACATCAAACATATTAATCCACGTAAAGTGAGATGAGAGCCTTTTTACCCATTTTTCGCATCCTCGTTCACCGAGGTTATCGAATGACTGTAATTTAATTTCAAAAGCAAAATTCCGATCCAACGTTAGGAGAGTAAAGCGTTATAAGGACCGTCCATGAACAACGTAATAGACTTTTGAGAGCTTTCAAATCACCCTCCTCCTTTACGTAGATAGTCGTAAGCACAATTATTTAAATTTCATTTCATTATTAAATTTCAATCCATATGTGATTGGATAAATCCTAGTGCCAATTAGAAATTTAATTCAAGAACTTGTTTTATCGTTTTAAACAAATAAACAGATTCGAATATCCTGATGAAGGTGGGCATCTTATTGGAATACCTGTATAATGATAGAGAGAAGGCATAGTAATTACTATTTAATTCCACTACCTTATTTGCTTATCACTGACAGATACGCGTATTTCGTCTACAATGTGCAGACTTCTTCAGTGTCCTTGTACTAATACTCGACTATTAGTACAAGACACTGAAGAAGTCTGCACATTGTAGACGAAATACCCGTATCGATCAATGATAAGCAAATAAGGTAGTGGAATTATATGGAAATTACTAATCCTTCTCTCTATATTTATGCAGGTATTCCACTAAAACGCCCACATTCATCAGGGTACTCGTATCTGTTTAATTGATTAAAACGAGTGTGCTTTATGCGATTGTGTCAATGACATAATACACACTAATCCAGGCATACGCTGTTCGGTAATGTTTGAATTAGGGAACTGTGCGGTAAAAGTTTAAAAATCAGTGAAAATTTCAAAAGCTAATAAATTTATCCTGAACATGTACTACGTTCATTATACCATAAGGAGAAAAAGATAACATTAAATAATTTTATTTATTTCTTACACAGCAAAAAATTAATTTTGATATCAAATCGTGTCGAAAATATGGTGTAATATTACTTGCCAAAAAGGATAAAATTATCATTAATACAGTGCATGAACTGATATAACGCTGCTTTTACTGTATTTATTTATTTTCGTGGTCATAAAAATAACATGAGCTTTTCGACATGATTGAAGTGCATCCTCTTGGATGTAATCTTCAAATTTATTTTTTGCTGTGTACATGTAACTGTTATTTGAACATTTTACTGACTTGTTCAGCTGTTCAAAAACTCGTCAAAATTCAACCAACTTCGGTGATCTCCAATATAGCAGTCCACTTGTTTGCAAATAGAAAAATGAGGGATATTTATCTAGCAAGCAATTTAAGTAAATTGAACGCCAAATTGAATCGGTTAAACTGGGCTTCACTGGCGTGCACAGGGTGGGGCAAGGTGGGGCAATTGCCCCTGCTTTTATAATTAAGATTTTTATTTCCACAATTACAAAATTTCGATATAAAATAATTTCTTGATAACTTGATTTGAAGGTAAAATAACTTCATTTCATAACATAAGGGCACTGAAAACCATTAACTGCGTCAATTCATTTGAGATGGTGCCTGAAAATTGCTTTACAAAGGTGCTGCACCATGAAGGGACAAATTTCAATGAAATTTTTGGTCAAAAAATTGCACCACAGTGGTGCATACAAAACATTTATGGTGTATTTTTTTTTTCAAGGTGGTTCATGGAGGGCTAAAAGAAGAGGGTAAATTTAAGATTGATAAAATTCACATTCGTGGTGCTAAATCGAAGAAAAAGCTTTTTTTGAATATTTCTGGTGTAAATATATCACCAAGGTGGTGCATCGAAGGACTAATAAAAATGAATAACTCTGACTATAAATTTGGAGGTGCAAATTTAACTGAAAATTTCTGGTGGAAAGTTCGCAGCACTGTGGTGAATCTAGAAGCAAGGTTTATTCATTTTACTGGTGCACAACTTGCTTCGTTCTGATGAATGCAAGCTTCATTGAAAATTTATGGTGGAAAATTTGCACCATTCTGGTGCATGAAGAGGAAAATCCTGAAAATTGCACCACAAAGGTGCATGGTGAAACAAACTTCACTGACAATTTTTGGTGCACGTTCTGGTGAATAGAGGAGCATGTTTTATTGAAAATTTCTGGTGCAAAATTTGCATCGCCGTGATAAATGAAATGAACAGAAGATTTATGGTGGAAAACTTGCACTGGTAAATGACGGCACAAGCTTTATTAAAAATTTAGCTACATTGAAAATTTCTGGTGGGAAATCTGCACCGTTCTGGTGAACGCATGGGAAAGCTTTTCGAAACTTTTTTGCAAATTTAAATTTGTATCCTTCTGCTGAATAACTTGGTGGAAAATCTGCAACATTCTGATGAGAAGCAAGCTATATTGAAAATGTCTGGTACAAAATGGAAAAGGAAATCTGCACTAATCAGAAGATTGGATAAGCAATTTTTATTGAGCATTAACGGTGGAAAAATTGCATCGTTCTGGTCAGTTGAAATTTTATGGGGGCAAGTTTGTATTTAAAATTTCTGGTGTAAGATTTGCAACAATCTGCTGCATGGAGGGCTGAATTGAAAATTCCTGATGTAAAAAATGCACAGTTCTGATGAATGAAGGGGCAAGCTTTATTGAACATTTCTGGTAGAAAAACTACAACGTTTTGGTGAATGGACGGACAACTTAAACTTGACTTCCGAGAAGAACCTCAAGAGTATTGAATTCTGAGGACAGTTATTAAAGAAAAGATTTCTGGGGATGATTCAATGAAAATTCTGCAAATAATTTCTAGTGAATCCTGCAGATAGTTCTAAGATAATTTCGAAAAGAACACCGAGAGATGTTGGGAGAGGGGATGTTGGGGAAAATTTCAAGAAAATTCCAAGGATAATTTAAAGCTTATTTTGGGAAACATTTCTTGAGAATACAGAGGAAATTCTTCTGAAACTTTAGGGGAATTTCAGTTTAAAGGTGTTCTGAGGAAAAACAAGTTCTAAAATATTCCGAAATGAACCTCAAGGATATTGATTCCTAGGACAGTTCCAAAATATTTCTGGAGAGAATTCAAAGAAAATTCTGCGGATAATTTCAAGTGCATCCTGCAAATAGTTTCAAGATAATTTCGAGAAGAATTCTGAGAAAATCAAATTTTGAGTGAAATTCCAAAGGGATTTTAAACAACATTTCAAGCGAATTCGGATGATAATTTCTAAAAATGGGTTTGAATTTCTGAAGGAATTTCAGTTATAACGTGTTCTGAGAAAAAATCATGAGGAGTTCAAAATATAATTTCAGTGGACTTTTGAGAAGAATTTCAAAAGAGCTATTGGGAGAGTTCTACAAAATCTTAGAAGAACCTCCAGGATATTGAATTATGAGGACAGTTTCAAAGGATTTCTGGGAAGCATTCGAAGAAAATTTAGTGGGTAATTTCTAGCGAATCCTGTAGATAGTTCCAATATAATTCCGAAAAGAATACCGAGAAAATTAAATTTTTAGTGAAATTCCAAAGGGAATTTGAATAAAATGGCAAAGGAGTACCGATAATTTTTAGCTCATTCCGGGAATAATTTCGGGATAATACTGAGTAAATTCTTCTGAAACTCTAAGGGAATTTCAGTTCCAAGGTGTGCTAAGTAAAAATTAAGAAGAGTTCTAAAAATAATTCCAGAGGACTTCTGAGAAGAATTTTAAAAGAGTTCATAGAGTTCTAAAAACTTCGAAAAGAACCTCAAGGAATTCTGAGGATGGTCTATTTCGCAACTGTACAAAGTTTAAAGACAGCTTTTGAATTCCCTATTTGAAAAGAGGGTTTTAGTTTACCATTGAACCCTGGTCGATTGTTGTCTCACTAAAAATTCGTGTAAGAATCTTCTCTGAAAATTTCAAGTCATATGTTACCGGGTTAAAAATTTACAGCTAAAAAATTATGTGCGTTGCAATTAATTTGGGTTTGTCCTTTATATCATCTCTAACACATGTTGAATGTTCAGCATAATTTTCTGTCACCCCAACTGGCAGTACTAAGGGACAGGGTTGACATGCTCAATCATTCGCACATGTCGTCATTCCGTTAATAATTCTGTACTCGCTTGTCAAAATACATATTTTTTAAACCTTTTTAATGATCCTATTAGCCTTGGAATTTAGGTCAATATTTGAAAAAAATTAAAACTCAAATTTTCGCTGAAAATGACCAAGTTTAACGTACTCGCATGAGTAATAGTAAAGTGTAACTACAGCAGCATATAAGGGCTTAAAAAACCTTGACATGTAAAGATGCCCTCAAAATATACAAAAACGTACTGCACAAAATTTCAGAAAGGTAACTGAATAAAAGATGATACCAGTACCTTGAAGAATATATTTTCTTTGGTTTATTTTTTTAACTTGTAAAGAAGAGCATGACGCAAAACATTATTACAACATTTTTCTATCAAAATATTAATCGAACTGTAACTTTAACTTATAAGAAATCTCAGAAACTTTAAAAACTATTTTCAATGTTATTCTGGATTTTCAAAGCCAATTATACACAAAAAAAAACATTATGCTGCCGATCTTTTTGGGCGATCCAAGTTGTCCTATTCCTACAGGGTTCAGAAATTGGGAAAAAGCGACCGAGTTACTGGGCAAACACAATCGCAGTGATACCCATGTTGGTAGTATGGAAGCGTGGAAGAATTTCAAAACCAGGAAGGGTATCGGCAAAGAACTGGACCACCAAAAAACAGCTATGATTGCTGCTAGGGAGGCAAAGCGACTACAAAATCGCTATATAATGGAACATTTCATCGATATTGTGCGCATACTTTCAAAGGTGACCGACCACTTCGTGGGCATTCGGAAGGAGCGGAAAGTGTGCCACCCAGTTGGTGGCTAACTACGATCCTGTGCTGAAAAACACTTGGCGGAAGGTGCCAAAAATAGCGTACACAAGTACCGTATTCAAAATGACATGATTACGTCGTTGCACAATGTAATGACGAACCGATCTTAATCGATATCGTTGATGGGATTAAATTTCCAATTTCTATTGGCTGCCTGAAGTAGCTTGCATTGAAGAAGATGAACCACCACCGTAGCAAAAAATAAATGAAATTAGCTAGATTGAACAGTAGGGAAATAGTGGGAGGTGGACAGCACTATACACCACGCACTTTGGAGTACTTCCCATCCCCAGATTAAATGCAAAATAGAAAAAAAAATTGCCCCTCCTTAACAAGATTCCTGTGCACGCTAGTGCTGGGCTTGATAGTGTTACTAATATTGATTGTATGTAGGGTGTAAGATGTAAGAAGCCGGTATACGAGTATTGGTGTTATTACATACATGTACTTTTTATTTTAACAATGTCAAAATCAATCACAAGCAACATATCAAGCTAATAATGAATTTCATCTCAAAAAAATAAGAGAAATTCCGAAATCTCGCGAAACGAACATTATGTTCCCGGGTACCGGAAATCCCGGGAAATGATTCCTAGGTATGCAAATACTAATCCTAATTGTTTTTCCATGGTTGGCAAGCATCCAATTGTCACAATCTGTGTTGTAATGAGTCTTCAACGGTTCATACACTGTTCTGTCTACTGGTTGAAGCTAGTGATGGCTAATATGTGTATGTATAGTAAGAAGATGAATGCCATTATCCTTTGAAAAATTCAGTGACGCAGTTCTGATGTGACTATCATGCTCGTCTATGGTTCCTCAACAGAGCACTTACTGAATGTTACAAAATGCTTCAACAATTTCAAAAAGTTTTCTCCTCTCATTCAACCATTTGGATCTGTGCTGCCGTCCGTACCTAGTGGAGCATCTAGTATCAAACGATCTTGACAGTTTGTGCGTGGGAAAATTATATATGGAGGAAAACGGTTTTCCATCGCATTTATAGCTGAACATGCTGTAACAAGTTCTTCAGCCGTGCAGCCACTGAAGTAATTTTACCATTCGGTTTCAGTCCTTTGCAAGTTACGATATTCCTGTGTTTGTGGACTGTTCAAAGCTCTAATGCTCCAGTAGGGTTCGAAAGTTATCGTAAAATTTTGACACATTATGTTTCTGCAAGCTGGTCGATCTGCTCAGACTAGTTGCCTCTGGAATCCGGAGTGAAAGCTGAGATCCGTATAAAACATATCCATTGAACGGCGCCGGTGGTGTAGTGGTAAACGTGATTACCTCTCACCCCAGCAGGCCTGGGTTCAATACCAGTCGGCGCCGCCGGGATGTTCTGAGGCATAACATCTCTGATCACGCCTTCCTTCGGATGGGAAGTAAAGCCGTTGGTCCCCGGTTCATGAGTTGATGGGTCGATAGGTAGGGTCCAGGTGTGGGAGCTGCCTTCCTGGCACGTCGGTAGCATTGGTGCTCAGCACGGACAACAAGATCGACGGAAAAAACAAACCAAAGCAAAAAAAAAAAAAAAACATATCCATTGCGATTTCTTTGGGCTATATAGTGGAAACTGATTTGTTGTTCTGTACAGCAAATTGATGAGCCAATGTTCTTGCTGCCTTTGGTATCAACTCATAATGAAGCTTGTTGGAGTTCTGCAAATATTACGCCAGCAGGTCCTTTCCATCTTGAAGGAATGTGTTGGTGAATTATAGTCCGCGTTATAGCTTAAATCAGCAGCATCCTTAACTTGTTATCGATGAACATACGATTTCGACGTCATCCACGATATCCCAGAGCTTTGCGCTGCTCTACGTACCGAAAATCCCTGGTTTACTTGCAGAACTGCTTCTGTTAGTTTGTCAGGATCAATTGGGAGGCGTTGTTTAGCGCCCGGCTTTCAATTTGTGCTAATTAAAGGCATAACAAGCATTTTTTTTTTAGCAAAAGATGCATTTTTTTTTTTTTTACTTTGACTATATGTTTTTAGTATTACTTCTACGTGAAGTCAACGATTTACATAGTTGAAGATGCTAATTTCAAATAACAGACTGTAGTGGTAATTTTTATATGATAGATGGAGTAGATGAAAGCATAGAGTTGATAGTTCCGTTAGAGTACGGCAGTGTGAAGATTGTATATAGATATTAGAATAGCGAACTAGGACAACTTTTAAGGAAGGTACAAATCGGTTTTTTCATCTCTCTTTACCAAACTCCCCCTTTGGAGAGGGATGGTGAGAGGTGTCCCCCCCGCCACCACTGGCAAAAAGAGATGAAAACCGACCCGTTCAAGTACCAACTGTGTGTTTGAAACAGTTCTACCGATTTTTACCGCACTTCAATTGTTATTTGAAGGAAGGCATCGAGTCGTAGGTTTGGAAATTGCAACTATTGTTTACCCCTACCACGATATGTGCTCCTGTCATCGTCGACTTGACGACCCACCCGTGTTCCCTCGAGATCGAGATCGCGGGTGGCACAGGCCCCAAGGGTATTATGACGACATGGAAGACGACTATAACCTAATGATTCCAGTATTATAATTGGTCCATATGATAAGTATTTTATGATATGTATCAGAAGAAAATTTTAGAACTCGAACATTTGTAAAAGTCATTACAATTGTTTTACTCAAACAACTGAGATTTCGCAGACATCACATTTCGTTCAAATTAATGCAAAACAGTTTCATAATCTACCGTCTAAGTCGTCAAATCATTCGACCAGTTATTAATAACTATAAACACAACAACCAGGAAAACCTGAAACGTGGCATTCTGGTTCTCCTCGTTAATTACACCAATTATAATGCAATAAAGCATCCTCCTCCCCTTATCTGAGGTTCACTTGTCTGGACTCGTTCCATCGGCAACCAGACACTTTTTTTTCTGATTGTTTCACGGAGAAAATGACCCCCGAAAAAAAGAAACGGGAACGAGCTTCTGTGAAGAAAAGAGATACCAACAGACATGGGGTCTACAAGTTTTATGTGATGAGTAGCAATAAAATGAGAAGAAAAATGACCATGCGGAAGGTTTTTAAATAATGATAAAATAATAAAATAATAACGAGGAAAACCATTTCATACCCCTTTTCTGCGAGCGCAGTTTGATGGAATGATGGGCGGACGACATCACCAGCAGCAGCAGCTTGTTGTGCAAGTCCAGCTCAGCAACGAACGCTGATCGTAGAAGACGACAAAGAAGAGAAAAGTAACACCATCCGAATTTATTGGCGAAAATTTGTGAGGTGTAAAACGGCTGTGAAGAGATAAATTAACTAGCACGACGGGTGAAAAGCCATTTCTACTCGCCTTCTCCTGTGACGACCCCGCTGCTCATTCGGCAGGCAGTCAGTCAGTCAGTCAGAGTGTTAACCATCTAATAATATTCAATTTGCCGTATTATAACGCACCTTATAGGCTTTAGTATTCCTTTTTTTTTACTTTTCCGTTTTGTTTTATAGCAAAAGCCGCCAAGGAAGTACCATAAAAACATAACAATTAAATGGGTGAATACATTATAAGGCACGAGGAAGGCGTAAAACGATAACAATTGATTGCATCTTTTAGAGTTTTTCCGGCTGTGTGTGGGAACTTTGGAATACTTGTCAAACTGTTAATTGGGCTCTGACGGACGTAGAATTTATGACACCGAAAGTTAAAGGAAGCGTTAAACTGTGGCTCTATTTCTCGTATAATTAGCGTTCTGATCGGTATGAAACTATAATTTGATCAAGTTAATCAAAGGAATGCCAATAATTTTCAATCACCATTGTAACCTCTCAACTTTTCCCACCGAATCTCAGTTAATACACTTTGACCCGGATGACCCGTTCGCTCGCTATACAACAAACGCTTTTAAGAAAGAGATCGCTTTGCGTTGATGACGACCGCATGCTTTTGGCCATCGAGTCTTGCTTGAGCCCTTAACGAACTTAGGCAGATACAGGTCTGGTACGGGGGGACGCGTCTGTGGACTGCCCCAACCCACGTACGCCACCGACAGCTGTTCGATAGTTGCTGTTGAACTTTGCGATTCCTTCTCGTACTTTTCATCATCCATTTTTTCACCGGCAACATCTTCTTCATCCGTGGCAGCAGATATGAAGGTACCTTCCAACCTACCCACAGCGAATCGCAACGCAAACGGACGTGAAAACTACTTTTGGCACGGATAACATCTTTGGCCGTCCTTCTTCTCGTCCTTTTTCGCGGATTTCTTTTCCCGCTGTAAACACGGAGGAAGAAGCTCGAGACATAACAGACAACAGCCCGGTGATCTGATACCCGGTGCAGCGGCCCCGGAGGCGAAGTGAGTCTGTTTACGGGCAGTGAGATGTATAATTTAAAAATTATAAACTTGCACCGCACCAATTCATCATGGATCGATGGCAGAGGTAGATGGATGTGCGATTCGCGGAAAACGAAGAAAGTTGGATCAAGATGCGCGAACATCACCAGCAGGCTGCACGGATGAGCTCAATGGATGAAACTGCCTTTTTATTAAAAATTTAAAATCAATTTCAAACTTCACTTCAAACAATCCATCACGCACTAAGGTCGGAGGTGTGAATGTGTCGATTGCTATTTTCTCTCCCCATACCATACCACCTGAGACACGCCAGAAGAATAAAGTGTCAACATGAGGCAATCACCATGCGTCACAAACAATGTACCGTTGATTTGACAACAATGTATTTCCTTCAGATCATCACCCCCCCCCACTTGGTCGACGGCACAGGTCAACTCCGAATAGCTTGGTACGACAAGTCTCCACCAGCTGACTATGTCACCCTTACCCAATGCTGCAGCTACTACTGCAATCAAGACTAAACGAAGCTATTGAAAATTAAGGCTTTTCCTCCCGCGGGCTCACCGCATACCTAGCGCAGCTATCCAGGCCGGCATCTATCTCACGCGGTTGGTCTCACGTTCACGTGCCGCTGATGTCGTGTCGAAATGTCGGTTATTTCAACAGACGACGACGACGTATTGATGTTGGAGCTTGATCAGCCAGCCATACTACTGGCCAGGGCGTCAGGGTGCAAACATGGATTTGAACGATTCAATATGACACAGACTCTGCATTGTACTAATTATCAATGCTATTGATTGCGTTTTGTGCCGGTTGACAGATGGACGTCTGATAAAACATATCAGGCGATTCATTATTGTTGCATATCATAGAACGAATACATGAGTGTCATGGTTGATTAAGTGAGATCGAGAAATATGTAATTTATCGCAAAACATGGTTGATTGAACAAAACTTAAAATTTACATTACGAACCATCCACGTGACGGGTGGAAAGTTATAAGTTGTATATTTAGAGGCTCCAAGAAAATGAAGCGGTTTATTCATATGAAAACCTCAACAGCTTACGTGATGTATTTGAAAAAACAAAAACAAAAATATATGTGCGAATGAACGGATACTTGACGTAAGGGTTGACTAAAAAAAATGGTACGCTCAAAAAGACCTGTAATTCGTTCGTTCAATAAGTTTAAAAAGTCCATTAACGATTGCTTAACAGTACATTTCTCCAGTTCGATCGAAATCTCGAACCTTCCTCTTGATGGAGCCCATCAGCGCCCGCACAGTGGAAACGGACACAGAATCAGCGCATTTCTTCCATTTTGCCCGCATTTGCTGGATGTCCTTGACTGCCCCGCCGCTTTGTCGAAGTCGCTGCTTTGGAATTGCCTAGTATTTTTCGATTGGTCGAAATTCCGGGCAATTCGGAAGGTTTTATTAGTTTAGGTACAACATCAATCTTGTTGGCAGCATACCACTCCAGAACCACCTTGGAGTAATGGCAGCTGGCCAAATCGGGCCAAAAGATGACTTTGCCCCTATGCTTGCGGATGAACGGTAATACACGCTTTTCCAGACATTCTTCGATGTAAACTTGGGGTGTCATCGTCGAGGATGTGATGAATCGTTCCGTTTTCAGGCCACAACTGCAAATTGCTTGCCCAGTCATGGCCTTCTTGAATCTTTCCCCCATGTCCAGTCGCGATGTAAAACTTTTGACCGGGAAACTGCTTAAAATCGAGTTTGACGTATGCTTCGTCATCGATCAAAATGCAGCCCTTGTGTTTCATCAAAACACGGTCGTACAAGAGCCTTGCACGCTTTCTGGCTACGAAAATCTTCTTCATGTGCCGGTTGGGATGTTTACTGGCTTTCTACAACTTGAATCCTTCCCTGACAAGGATGTTCCGCACCGTTTGAAAGTTGGCGTCGCACCTTCTGGCCACATCTCGGATCGAAACACCGGGTTGGCTTTAACTCACCTCAACACCTTGCTGCGCAGCTGACGATCCCTGGTTTCAGTTTTTTCGTAGGTCAGCTGATTCTTTTCCACACTCAGGGTTTCTTTGTAGGTTTTGAGCAATCGACAAAATGTTGTTTTCGGCATCTTCAGCACTTTAGCCAGCTTGGAACCGGACACTCATAAAATAAATAACATATCGAGTCGAAAATATCCTTTTTTTTTGTCTTTATTATAGAGACTTTCAGCTCTTAATAAAGTTCGTCTCTTATAAATATCCATGTGAATTTCACATAACTTTCATGTGATCCCATAATTGGAAATTGCACCACTTAATCGCATGAACCTTATGTGTCCAATGACCTCTATATGATTATTCACAAATAATTTATTTTGTTATGATAAAAATCATGAATTTTGTTATTGGAAAAATATTATGCGTGTCCCTAATAGAAGCCATGTGAAAACTTTTATTAGTGGACCACTCTAGATTTTCCAGTTGTTTGAGCACAATATGTTTTCTTCTTTCGAGTTCCATTTGACGTTATTTGACTGAACGCGATCGGCTACTTTGATCAAACTTACACCAGTTGTTTTCTACAGAAGTGTAAACAAACCACCGTCAAAGATTTTCGATTCTCAACACTAGAGGCGTGCAAGCGGAACGCAAGGGACGTACCAATTTACTTTTAGACAGCCTTTACGATTGTGATTGATCGGTGAATTTGTTTTTGGGATGGATTCTTTTAACTGTTAAAAAATCTGTAATTTCATCCCTAATTTTTTTTTTCCAATGGTAGCCCTAAAACACTTGTTGTTTTATCTAGTATCCATCAAAAGGATTGTTGCAGTGTTAAAAAGGGTCCAGAATGATTAGGAACTAATGCAGTCGACGGGGTAATCTCGCTGTTGCTATGATTTGTAATCAAGACAAGTTTGTTACTTTTATTACTATTCAGATAATTGGGTAGTGGCGCCGCGCGGTGGTGTAGTGGTAAACGTGATTGCATCTCACCCCGAAGGGCCTGGGTTCAATCCCAGTGGGTGCCGACGGTATTTGCTGAGGCATAAAATCTCTGATCACGCCTTCGGACGGGTAATAGAGTCGTTGGTCCCCGGTTCAAGAGTTGATGGGTCAGTAGGTAGGGTCCAGGTGAGGGAGTTGCCTCCCTGGCGTCGGTAGCAATTTTTTATCAAATTTCGTAATTGTTCAGAACATCGGAACATTTTAGCTTGAAGTCCCTCCAATCAGTTCTCGGCTACATCTGTTGCTTTTTTTTTAAAAAGATTTTGTGCGTTTAGTGAACCTTGTGGTAGAAAAGTAATTCCCATACAAAAATTACATATTTCGATATATGATATTTCGTCGGTTTCGTGCAGTACTGGCCCAACTCAAAATCTGTGAATTTTCCAAATCACTGTTTGAAAATTTGTGTTCAAAAATCCTTCTGCATCTTTGTGTGTTTTTTTTTTTTTCTTTGATTTGTTTTCCGTCGATCTTGTTTTCCGTACTGAGCACCAATGCTACCGACGACAGTAAGGCAGCTCCCAAGCCTGGACCCTACCTATCGACCCATCTCCCACTCATGGACCGGGTACCAACGGGTTTACTTCCCTTCCGAAGGAAGGCGTGATCAGAGATTTTATGCCTCAGAAAATTCCAACAGCGCCGACTGGGATTGAACCCATGCCATTTAGGGTGAGAGGCAATCTCGCTTACCACTACACCACTGGCACCGCAGTATTTATGTGTTGTTCTTTCTATTAAAAATTACCAAAGACATACCTAACTATAACTTTCAGGAATTTTACAATGGGTTGTTGTGGAATGAAACTTCACAGTATTTGCCATGATTTTCCATCAAAGATGAAAAGTATCGGCTTGTGGCAGTATTACATGAAACCGACGATTGCAGTACCAAGCACTGAGTAGTAATAAAATTATGTTTATTTCTGTTGATTATGTTTGTACATTGATTTAACCTTTCATTTGATTACCCCATTTGGCTATTCATCTTTGTTTTATTGGATATTTAATATTTGCGTTGTTCTACTAGTTTACAAAATACCCCTTGGGGTGTGTTTTGTTTGAATTGAAAAAAGTGATAACCTACCAAGCTGCGAGTATAACTTAACCTAACGTGCTAGATTACGTATGATCTGATGATCTGATCTCAGACAGGTGTCTCTGAACCTTTCCAAGTCGACCGTTCTATGTTGTTTTAGAGTTTGAAGACCATCTAAGCGGTGGACCTCAGAATTTAGCGTACGTCGAAAACTGTTTAGCATCATCATAAGAATCTTGTTCTGGATCCTTTGGAGTTTAAGGTGATGGAATTTGGTGCAACTCTCCCAGATTGGCATATCCTACTCGATTACGGGAAGAATGATTTGTGTGTAGACAGTAAGCTTGTTTTTCAGGGACAGAATCGATCTCCTGTTGACGAGTGGATACAGGGATCTAATCAGGATGTTGCATTTTGTTTTCGTTTTGTCAAGGTGTTCCCTGAAAAGCAGCTTGCTGTCGAGTGTAAGGCCAAGGTAGACTACCTCTTTGGACCATTCCCCCACTATGCCGTTTAAGTTGATCTTATTATTCTCAGATGGAACAAATCTTGGAGATTTGGAATGAGAAAATATGATGACCAGACACATCCAGCGGCTGAAATAATCAGACAGGACATCCAGTCCTCTCTGAACTTTGGCGGTCAGAGCTCCGATGACCCTACGCTTGAGTCAACGATCCACCATCAGGGAGAGCTGGAATATCGGAGGTGAACAGATTGAACAAGATAGGTCCAAGGATACTTCCTTGTGGAACACCTGCACCGATGTTGAAGACATCCGATGTGAGAGACTCGGAATGTCCTGTTCGAAAGATAGTTTTTTTTTTATGATCTTTACAAGGAAGATTGGAAAACCGTATCGCTGCAATTTGTGGCCATCGTTCCAGACATTATTGAACGATTTTTCAACGTCCAACATTGCCATGGCAGATGTTTTGGATACAAACTTGTTCCGTCTGAGAATGTTTGTCACCCGAGTCAGCTGGTGAACAGTCGAGCGACCTTCACGGAAGCCAAACTGCTTCTCGAGCAACAAGTTGTTTTCATCGGTAGAAGCTAGGAGCCGCTGCCCTTTCGAATAGCTTAGATAACTCCGAGAGAAGGCTGATGGATCGGTAACTTGAAGGAGAGGACGGACCTCTCCCAGGCTTTCGGATGGGGATGACTTTAGCTGACTTCCAGCATGAGGGGAAGTAGCTAAGTCTAAGGCACTGAATGGTTGGTTGAAGAATCTGGAACTCAAATGTTTGAGTTCCAAATTCAGAATTTGGTCGAAACCTGGCGCCTTCATGATTTTAGATGCTTTGATATAGCATATTTGAACTGATAACAGTTAATCAGTCGTAATCTCGGATTCCACCGGAACATTGTTTGGAATTTGATGGAGGTTGGCTGCATTTTCAGTGTTGACCTATAGCATCAACCTTCTCTTCAGGGGTTATCAGATGGACGACTGAATCATTAAGTTGATTCAAGTGATGGAATGGGCCTTGAATTATTTTTAAGGATTTTTGTTAGTTTCCAGAAGGGCTTTACACAATATGGGAGAGAACAGATCTTATTGGCAAAATCATTATTGCTTAGATCCACCATCCTGGCCTGAATGATCTTGTTAATCGATTACAATTGGTCTTCAAGTTATTCAGACAAAAAAACTGGTACTGCCTACGAATGGTGTTGAGGAGCCTAATAAGATATTTGGTAAGGCTGTCAAGGTTCAGAGTGTTACTCACCTGTCTGGATACTGGCTCATGTTGTTTTCTGGCCCGGAATATTGCCACGATGGTTGTTGCACCGGGAAGATTCGAATCGGTTCACCGAGGAACCATTTTCGGCGAACACCGGATAGTGGTTCGAGCTGAGTTCCTGGTAGGTGATAGGTTGAGCGATGTTGTTGCCCATGTTGCTGATAAAGATAACGATGGTAGCGTGAACATCGGACCAACTCAACCGGGTGGGAGTATCCGGACTCAAGATGTTGTACTGCGCTTCCTGTAGGTCGTTGTTCAGGATGGTGCCGTTTTGATTGCGTCGACTGCTGCCCCAAGCTTCTCTTCGAGAACACAACATGTTTTGGCTACGAGGTAAAGTTCCTGCGATTTTTCGGAAGTAACATCAAGCTCTGTTCCTGTTTTACCGTTGAAGCCCTCAAATCACTACGAAATCAAGAATGTCCGACAACGATCTGAAGCAAGCAATTCTCCGGCTGACGGAACTGATCGCCAACCAGCAGCAGCAGATTGGAGCCCTTCACAACAGGTCAACGCCAATCAAGTTGGAAGCGAGAAGATCATCGAGTCACTCTCCACCGGAATAGACGAGTTTCGTTATGATCCAGACGGAGGACTATTTTTCCAATCGTGGTACACTCGTTACGAGGATGTTTTCAAGGAGGACGGAAAGCACCTGGACGATAAAGCTAAGGCCATGTTGCTTCTGAGGAAAATCGGCATGCAATTCCACGAACGCTACGTGAATAGCGTTTTGCCGAATCATCCACGGGATTTTGTGTTCGAAGAAACCGTCAAGAAGCTTAAGAAGCTCTTCGGACGCCAAAAGTCCCTCTTCAACGGACGTAATCAGTGTTTGCAGTACATCAAAAACGACGCTGATGATTTTTCGTCGTATGCAGCGCCGGTGAACAAGCACTGTAAAGCGTTCCAAATCGAGAAGCTCTCCAGTGAATAATTCCAGACGCTCAGGTTCGAATGTGGTCTCCAGTCACCGCGCGATTCGGACATCCGGACCAGGCTGATTGGAAAGTTGGAAGCAGAAGAAACCGCACCGCCGGCTGACGGTGCAACGCTGAAGCTTGAAAACCTGGTTGAGGAGTACAACCGCATTATCAACCTCAAGCAGGATGCGAAGATGATCGAGAAAGGTTGCTCAGATAGATCTATCGTTAATGCAATATTTCGACATTCAACAAGTAGGAAGGAGAAATTACCAAAAACGGCTTGCTGGTTCTGTGGGGATTTACACTATGTGAAGGAGTGTCGCTACCAGTCTCATACCTGTGTGAACTGCAAGCTGAAGAGCCACAAGGAAGGTTACTGCTCATCATCCGAAAAGAAGCCAGCAAAGAAGGTCGATAAATCAAAACCTAAAGACTTCGTCAAGTCTAAGGGTATCTCGATCGAACCGGAAGTATACCAAGATCGAAATCAACGGCTCAACAGCGACATTGCAGCTCGATTCTACGGAATTCATCGCTGTGAGTGCGTCTGATGACAGGATCGACATTCTGGGTGAGTTCAACGCCGAAATCACCGTTCAAGACGTAACAAAGGAAGGTCACATTTTCGTCACAACAAGCCCGGATCTTAACGTTCTCGGTATCGAAACAATCGATCAGTTCGATCTCTAGTCGGTCCCATTCAACTCGCTAGTGAACACCATACAGCACAACTCAAACGCAACCATGCAATCCTTGCAATTCAAGTTCCCTGAAGTGTTCCAGACCGCGCTCGGATGCTGCACAAAAGCACAGGTAACGCTCTATCGGAAACCAGATTCTCGTCCTGCGTATTGCCCTAAGAGACCGGTTGCCTACGCTGCATTTCCGAAGGTTGATGGTGAGCTCCAAAGGCTTCAAGACAACGGCATCATTTCACCAGTCAAGTTCTACGATTGGGCTGCTCCCATAGTTGTGGTTCGCAAGTCCGATGTCTCCGTACGCATTTGTGGTGACTACTCTACAGGTCTCAACGATGCCCTCGAGTCAAATCGCCATCCACTGTCACATCCAGGCGACATCTACGCCGAAGTAGCCGGATGCCGTCGAGGTTGAAGAAACATCTCGAAAGCTGCTCACTATAAACGCTCATAAAGGACTGTTCCAGTCTGGTAGGCCATGATTTGTAGTCATGGTTCATAAAGTAACAAACTGAAAATATTTTGTTAGTTTAGTTCAAACCACTGAAGAGACAAGTCGAAATATAATTAGCTCTTAATCGTAAAACTAGTTTCCTTCTTTTCGAGAACACAACAAGAACATTACCAGGAGAAACCATCAAGAAAGAAATACAAGAATCACTATAGAAATAGTGAAACGTGTGGATAAAGCCATAAAAGAATGCAAACCAATTTTTGAAGAAATACGACAACTGAAACACTACCATTAAATTTAGGACTACCAGAAAATACAAAAACCAGGAAAAGAAATTAGAGAAATAATATCAGCAGAAGGATCACCAACACATAAGATAGCAAAATTATTAGTCAAGGAATATCAGGCAACATGGAAAACTAAAGTACGGACATACATCAAACTTACTAGATTGTGTATGGAAGAGAATTACTTTACATTCAGAGGTGACTATTATAAACAAACGAAAGGAGCACCGATGGGTAACGCTCTATCTTCTTTCCTGTATGGACTGTTCATGACAAAACTTGAGAGTGAGTTTAAGGAGAAGGGGTTGCTTCCAAAACGATGGAGGAGATATGTAGACGATATCTTCAATATTGTTAAGCGAGAATCTTTGCCATTCATCCTAGAGGTCATTAACAGTGCACATAGGGATATCGCCCGATTAGCACACTTTCATCACAATAAGTTACAGCAACTTGTTTATGACTGAAATAAGTCGTATATAAGTTTCTACAATTGATTTGTGACAAGCGTGCTACTAGGGAAGTTCACTTGTGAACAAAAGAGGGATGAAGTGTTACCGTTCTTGGATGTTCGAATTATTAGGGACTCTACTTCACTGACATTTGAAACCTACAGAAAACTGACAAATACCAAACACTTCCAACCATTCTCACGAACATACTATAGACTAAGCGGATACCAAAGAAAAACCATCCAGGCTAAATTTGAAAAACACAGAAACAACGAATACAAACGATCATTGACTACATTAACATCAATAACAGAAAGCAAACGACGAGTGTCTGTAGATTACCGAGCTTAGTGAAATTATTCCCAACAGTTTGATCATAGTTAATCACAGTCATTTCATAGTTTCCTGATTAATTTTAAATCGACCGGTCATGATAGAACGATGGTCAATATCTTACCGAACCTTCAGCTCTTGAAAATTCAGTGATAATTACCGAAGCCGTTAATAATTTTTAAATGTGCATTGGCATACTTGGCAGCCTATTTGGTTTAACGTACCTGTTGGACTGGCAGACGACTTTGGATTCAATACAAAGTCAATCCAAACCTCAATGTGTTTTCAAGACAATGCACTATGGGCAAAAATGGGTCCAAAATTACCCAAAATTCAATAGATCAACAGCACGCTGAATTCCGGCCATGAAAAACAACTTTTCCGAAGGGAAATCGTCCGGGGAATCGATTGCACGTGGTCTCATAGACCGGAGAGCCTTGTAGGTATGTGTTTTGGACCATTTTACCCCATTTTCCCCTACTTTTGGAGGAAATGTTTTTTCACAGCTCTATTTTTCGTAAAACATAAGCATTTTATGCATGGTTTTAGAATACTATGTCTTTAAAAAACAGTTCATGAGATATAAGGGGAATACGGGGTACACTTTATAGGGGAGAAAGGGGTCAATGTTTTTTAATACAAAATCATTTTTTCAATATCATTATATTTTTCCTGAAAAAAACTTTTAAATAACTTTCATTTGGTATTTTGAGTTCCGTCATCGGCCAAACAGTTCAAAAGTTATAAATGTTTGAAAAAAATCGAAAATTTTTTTTTTTTTTTTACCGCCTTAATATATAAATAGTCACCCTTATGACAAAATAAAAAATACGGGTCTAATATGTTGCGATAAGGAACAAAACTACCAATTTTTACAAATTTCTGAGAACCACTATATCGTTTTGCTGTATACAGACAAAAAAAAGAAAACTCTTTTAAAACAGATAGCAGTAAATTAAAACTTATTTATCCCCAATTAACCTTAAAATTTCGAAAAAAAAATCTTATTATTGCAGGCAACCTTTGAGGTCATTCAAAAAATCGCATCGTTCAACATTTCTATGAATTAAAATAAATTTAGCGAGGGTTCACTTTTACCCCTTACTCCCCTTTAAAGTGTACCCCGTATTCCCCTAATATCTCATGAACTGTTGTTTAAAGACATAGTATTCTAAAACCATACATAAAGTGCTTATGTTTTACGAAAAATAGAGCTGTGAAAAAACATTTCCTCCAAAAAGTAGGGGAAAATGGGGTAAAATGGTCCAAAACACATACCTACAAGGCTCTCCGGTCTATGGGACCACGTGCAATCGATTCCCCGGACGATTTCCCTTCGGAAAAGTTGTTTTTCATGGCCGGAATTCAGCGTGCTGTTGAGCTATTGAATTTTGGGTAATTTTGGACCCATTTTTGCCCATAGTGCAATGTCTCGCAAAGCCATTCACTAGCCTAGTTTTCACATATTGTACAATGTAATGAACTGCAATTCGTCTGAATATCCTATAAAACCATACCATCCCCGACTGGAACTGAAAACGGTTTCATACAGTTTGGAAATAGCATATATTCTGAAATGCAGCAGCACCGGTGTCCCACGTGCAAGGTATCTGCTCCAGTTGGTGGACGTGGACAAATAGAGACACCTCCACGCATACGGATTGATGGATGACACTTGAGGGCCGATATTGAAGCAACCGCAAACCACGTCGCTGCCGGCCAACCCATACTCACTCTGCCGTAGGATCGAGACGGAAAGGAATGCTGCTGGCTGAGGGACTTTTTGCTTCTTTCGTGCATCACAGCCAGTTAAAAGAGAGAAAAAAAAAAGCGACCATAGCAGAACCCGCGTGGACACCGAAGAAGGAATGAAGATTGAGGAGACGAAAAAACAACAGAATTGCGCCGCGAAGTTGCGGTCTCCAACCATCCAACCAACCAGCCAACCAGCCAACCAACCAACAGACAACGCGCAAAAGATTAAAAAGAACGATACCCGCGCAGACAGAGAAATGATTGTGTGTGATAATGAAGATTGATGTGTTGTGCGTGCTCGGGAACGTGCATGACTTTGTTAATTATCTCTATTAGATTAAGGCGAATGGGAGTCGGTACAAACGTGCAGGGATATTCCCTCGGGTGTAAAGCGTGGAGTTTTATAATAGTGCTGGTTCACTGGCATGCGGAAAAATGGAAGGGTAAATGGTTTGTTTTAGGAAATTTGCCTTGGGATATTAAACGGTCATCAATGTTTTTGACGAATATTACCCCAAATATTTGTTGATCTATAATAATTAAAATATGATGGAAGTCCGAAACCGAGCTGCGTTGGACCCTGTTGTATCACGAAGAAGAATCATTCCAACCAATGCAATTATCCGATCCCAGGTGGCTTTCAAATGGCAAAAAAATAAAACTAATCATCACCTTGAACACCGTGCCATCGGAATGCCGCGCCAAGTGACGACGGTCAACGCGAGATCATCAACATTGGAACAAATCAATATAGGCTTAATTAAATAAATAAACGAGACGTGATGCCTCGCCGGATCACACGGATAATGATACTAACGAGTCCCCTCCCGTGCTGCTGATGATGATTCCCAAGGACTGCCCGTCTTGGCGCGTTCTGACTGTATCTATAAATGGCAAGTGAACTAATTTCTTCTTCATCTTCTTCCTTTCGTTCATGTCCGTGCTGCCTACCACTTGGAAGGTTGAATCAATTTGGATCAGACTAGAAAAAGAATCAACCGACGGACCGACGCGGGATTCCTTTATTTGGTGTGACTCTGTGATAATGAGATCCCACAATACGGGAAGATTGCCACCCGCGCGACCACGTCCGACCGTTCCGATTCCAACGAATGAAGGATGACAGAGAGACATGCGGACCCGATTTCTGCAGCCATCCAACAGCAGTAGTCCCATGTGCTCATTAAAGTGAGAAAACCAGAGCGGGACAGGAAATTAGAAGCAAAGCTTCAAGTGAAATAATTGCTAGCGCTTCTAAGGTGCGAGGGGGGCGGGGAGGCCAACAAACGGCGGAAAGACTCTCTGGATATCTTCTGGGAGATTGAGGTGTAGCTGTACGTTTTTGTTGCAGTAGTGAGCGATTGGAACCTATAATCAACATATTTAATTGAAAAGAGGCCAAAGAATAGCCAACGTCAACAGCCTGGCAGGGTACTGAGTCATCAACGGTGAAGGAATTGTCTGCAGAGGAGACGACGACTCGCTAATGACTATCCTGTCTTGGTTATCCCTTAGTGTCCGTCACTTTGATGGGATGTGACCAGGGACACAGCGTCTTCAGGATGGGTGGGTTTATCTTCATTGACCCAGAAGGGTTTACAAATCTAATGCAAACTCAGCTGCTAGTTGAGAGGAATACCACTCTAAAACGAGCGTTGGAGTAAATGTCCCCTCAAGAACTACGCAAGCCCTAAGAGGAAATCTCACTTCACGACTTCAAACTTGTAAAGGCCTTAATACTTGATGATCTGACTAAATTTATAGGATTTTAAGCCAGCAGGAAGCGCGGCACACCTATTCAAGCAGTCTGGAACGTAGACAGCGGTATTCATCTTCTCCGGCGTCACAAATGGCTTTGACAACATTCCAATCTCCCAAATTTATAGTCAACAGTCAACCCGATTCTTCCGGTAAAAAATGACTTATGGGCATCGTCAACATCTTGGCTATCACGGACTGTGGTTGGTCGTCCGGAAGCGTCTTGCATTCAAATTGGACGTATATTTCATTGCCCATAATAACACACGCCCATTTTCCATACAGCTTCCGAGACCTCGGATTGACGAATGCGGCCTTTTTCAGACTCCTTTCCGGTTTCTTTACTACTTAAACATTTCTTGCCATGGCATGTTGAATATTACTCCTCGATTTTACCAGTTTTTATCCAAATTTCTAAATGAGGCAGTCTTATAATTGGCGAAATCTAAACATTTTGAAAAAGTAGTGTATTTTTCTATTCAATATGATGCACATAAATGGAGTGTCATATATCATACACGTTTATATACTAGATCATGTAAAGTTATGAGACACTTCATAAAATATTCCAAATATTGAATGCAAACATCCTTTTTTGTTAATTTGCGTGAAAAGAAATACAAATTTACACGAATGGATGTTTACACCACCAGTAACATTCAGTAATACAGATTTTGTTTCTGTGTAGGGCAATCTTCCAATCAGTACTATCATGGTAAATTTAGAGTTGGTTATTCACTGATTTCATAGATATGCGCGCTCTGTCCACCTCAAAGCCATCTGAGCGCCCTTGATTCTAATATAGGAATATATGTATATCTGCATGTACATAGACTTTAGTTCCCTCAAACGGATACACATGTATGAGTAAAACTTGTCTGCATTCAGCTCACTACACCACGTAACTGCTGTAAAAGTCTGTAATTTGTTCAATTCCTCGTAGTGCTAAGGATTCCCTTACATTCAATGGATTTTCTTCAAGTTCACTGGAAGCCCTTAGAACTTCTTAAAGCAACACCATTTCCTGAAATTAATGGAACTGCCTTGAAGTTCGTCTGAAGTTTTCGAATAAACTCTGATGCTCACGGTACTTCCCTTGAAATCTTTATATTTCACTGAACTTCTCTGAACTTCTTTAAAGTTCCCTAAATTTTCCTAACGAGCATGTACCATCTTTGAAGTTCCTGTAATTGTTCTGGAATTCTAGGTACGTGCTGAAGTCTCAACAATATCCATGGATTTTTTGAAACATCTTTAACTTTTGGAAATTCCCTGAATTTAATGACACACTCCCAATGGCGCCGTCAATGTTAACGTCAATCTGGAAAGTGCAGAATCTCTTCAAGAACTTTATAAATTCAACTTAGATTGCTTTTATATACGACAAGTTTTATTTTTTTTATTAATTTATTTATTTGTACAGCCTCAATTGAATAAACTTTACAGAGCCAAGTTATCATTTGCGTTATACATAATTGATGTCTTAAGTCTAGATACGACAAGTTTTATAGTGTTATTAAAACAGTAAGATGCACGTTTAAATAGCATTTAACGATAAAAGCAAAAGAAACCTATTTTGGAAAATGTTGAATCTAGGAAGTATAAAGAAAACATCTATAAACATCATATATAACGTGGGATGTTTTCTGCATCACTTATAATACATTTATACAACAAGCCATTCTAATTATTTTTCAAAAAGATGTTTTATATGTTACTTGGGCAGAACTTCTCCAAAGTTCTTGCAATTCTCGTTTTTCTGAGTTCTTGAAAATTCGGCTCTATTTAAAACTTCCCGCTATTTTGCTTAAATTAATAGATTTGCAATGATCTTCCGTGACGTTATCTCAATTCTCGCAACCCTTCACTGGAATTCCTTAGAATTTTCTTAAAAGCAATACAAGTTTCCTGAAATTAATGGAACTGTCTTGAAGTTCTTCTAAGTTTTCGATAAAAAAACTCTGGTGCTCACGGTACTTCCTTTGAAATCTTTGAATTTCCCAAAAGTACCCTCAATTTCTTTAACGATCATTAATCTTATTTGAAGATCCCAAACTTCTATGATGTTGCAAAAAAAAACTGAAGCTTTTCGAACATCTGTTACTTCCACTGGACTTCCTCTAGACTTCTTTAAAATCTTGAAGCTCCTTAATTTTTTTTGCTATTTTGCTGAATTTGTGAATGTTCGTACGTGACATTCTCTCAATTCTCAAAATAGACCCCAGGAAGTTATTTTAAAAGGTTTTTGCATTTTCCTGATCTACTCAGAATTTCCCTGTCGTTTTCTGATCTGAATTCTATAAAGCTCCTGCAGTTTTCCTGAAATTTATAAACTTTCCTACTCAATTCTTGAGAACATTTTTTCAAGTTCCCGTAACTAACCTTAATTTAAGACGAGATGATAAATGTCGTTTCACTTGAGTCTTCTAAATTTTCCTGAAACTGATGAAAACGGTTAATATTTTTCGAAACAAATTCATCATTATTTGAAAATTCCGCAATAGTGGCTTTCCTTTAGTTAAATGAGCTTTCTTTATATTATTTGAATTACTAGAAAGATATCTTAACTTCCCTTATATTCATAACATTAACCTGTATTTAACAATATATTTTATTGAAATTTTACTTAAATTAATTTAATTGCCTTGAAGTTCCTGAAATTTTCATAAATTTTGAAAACATGTCATCTTCTGCCTTAAAATTATGTATTTTAATTTTGTTGGACCTCTTCACGGAATCCTTTCATGAAGAACTTTTTGAGCGTGTTTATTTATTTCCTTTTAATTCCGTTATAATTGACACATACGTGTATTTCGTCTACTACTTACAGACTTCATTAGTGCCAAGTACTCAATACCACTGAATAATCCACCTTTTATCAACGATTTATATACTTATCAAAAGGTACTAAAAACCAGCAGGAATCCAACTGCCATGTCACATTTACCTAACCAATTTGGTTGGTACCTAAATTAAGACTCCAACAGGTAGAGGCATGCTACGATGCGATAGCATGCTAAAAAGTCTCGAGACTAGACGAAGTACGCGTATCTGTCAAAAGATAAGCAATGATAACGGAATGATAAGGAAATAGATAAAAACACTCAAAAAGCTCTTCATAAAAATCTTGTTTTTCCTGAACTAGTCTGGACATCCATGAAGTTTCCTAAATTCTCAGTCTCATAATTCCTTGGAACTCCAGGAAACTTCCTGAAATTTTCTTCAAATTAATTGGACCGTTCTGAAGATGTCTGATCATCTTTGAAGTACTCGGAACTTCCCTAAATATAAATAAAAAAATATCCAAATTTTTCAGAAGTTCCATGATCTTTGCTGAAGTTTCTGCTAGTTTTTGAAGTTTGTGAAATCCTTTCCAAGCAACAGACATGTCATATAAAGGTTTATTTAACCTTTGTTTGCTTGGTTTTGGTTGTAAAGCAGTTAATTCAACATAAATCAATGAATTTGTGTAACTTGGGTTAGAATTCCATGAAACTTCTAGCAATTTTCCATAAATTAATGGAACTGCTCTGAAGATCTCTGTTGTCCTTGAATTAATCAGAACTTCCTTAAAAATAATGAAAACAAAATCCATTTTTTTCAGAAGCTCCCTGATTCTTGCTGAGCTTCCTGCTATTTTTGGAAGTTCTTGAAACTATCAAGAAAATCACGGATTCCCATAAAATCTGCTCACAATCCTGATGTTTATTTCCAAAATATGAAAAAAGCTCTCGGAAGTTCATAAATTTTTAGAGATTCCCAGAACTGCTTTGAAGTTCCTGCAATTTACTTGAAATTTATTGAACTGCCCTTAAGGAACATGCATATTTGACGTACACGGATAGAAATCTCCTTATACCTTTTGGCAAATTTCCATTGCAGATTATTCATAAAATGTATAAGTCAACTAATAGGTAGACGCCTTGCAAAAAGTTAATAAAGATCATGTGTCAAATGAAATGTATAAGCGGTCACACATACCTTTTATGCATTCTAATAGGACCTATGTGGTTTGTCTTATGGAATGTATAAGGATGATGCTTTGGCAAAAATGTATAAGTGAAACACATGAATTAAATAATTGATTTTCGTTTCGTGTAGAATTCGATGGTGGAAAGAGGGTTGTAGCATAAGTTGTGACAAGCCGTCCCAAGTAACACAAATTCATAGATTTATGTTGAGTAATCTGCTATACAACCAAAACCTGGTCATATAAAACAACCAGGGACAGCTCAATGGGGTTGTACGCAATGATGACGTAGGACTACGTGGTCTTATATAATAAATCTTATTTGTTAACTGCAGGAGGAGCTTGTATTCTGTGTAGGAGTAAGCATTATAGTTGCTTCTTCCTCCTTCTATGGATGCTCATGTGGGACGCAGTTCGCTGCTTGCAGGCAGTCTTTCGTTGTGTAATGGAGAACAATGTTCAACGCCACGCACCGAAAGCACTGCTGCTGCTGCTGATGCCAACGACCGAACACCACCACACACGGTGATTGGAACTGAATCCGATCAGCATTTGAGGCCAGCCTTGATAGCTAACTGCTTGCACGCAGCCTTTCGTTGTGTACTGGAGAACACCACCACTCACCACACGGTAATAGAATAATTGAAACGGTAATTGAAGAGACAGGATGGAATTCAGCTTTGAAATCTGTGTTAGGGAAATCGCTTGTCGCAGGCAATCGATGATAATTTTAATTATCATAGCAGCAGTTAAACATTCGTGCAATTTTCAATAGTGACATTTTGAAAATGATAAAGTCTTAAATTTAACAGATGCGTAGAAATATTTCTAATCTATGAGTGATAAAATTATTGAAATTGGTCCAGGGCAGCTGAGTTATTAACGTTCAAAATCTTTCATAATTTTGTTACATGTTCCATTTTCGGTTTTCACAAAGTGTACCCCCATATAGAAATCACAGCCGTAGTCCTACGTCAAAAGTTATTTGAACAGTTATAGACCATGTGTGGTGCTTGGGATATACTAGGTATAGCAAAATACACTACAAGGAGGACCCCCCTCCCCTTTAACATTGATCAAAAATATGCAACGTAATTTATGGATGATCCCTTAGGTTCTTTGATTTGCCTTAATGATCACGGAGCATCCCTAGAGTTTTCTGAATTGTTCTGAAGCTCATGGTATATATGAAACTGTCCTAAAAATCCTTTAAACTTCCGTGATGTTCCTGATGTGAAAGTCCCGAATTATTAATGCTTACTTGACAATCAGGCGAAGACCTTGTTGTCCTCTACTGTCAGAAGAAGTCGTCTCCACTCTACTCGATCCATGGCCACACTTCGCCAACCTCGTAGTTTGCGAAGGGTCCGCGGGTCGCCTTCTACTTGGTCGATCCACCTTGCCCACTGTGCGCCTCTTCTTCTTGTTCCTGTTGGGTCGCTTTCGAGAACCATGTTCACTGGGTCGTCGTTCGGCATTCTTACGCAGTCGCCCAATTTTTGCAATGTGAACAAAGGATGGTTCTCCCAGCCTCCTCCACGTTCGTCATCCATCTGCACTCCACCGTAGATGGCACGCAACACCTTTCGTTCAAAAACAGCAAGGGCACGTTGGTCCTCCACGAGCATAGTTCAGGTCTCGTGACCGTAGAAGACCGCCGGTTTAATCAGCGTCTTGTACATAGTCAACTTCGTGCAGTGGCGAATTTTATTCGGCTGGAGCGTCCTCCGGAGTCCAAAGAAGGCACGATTCCCTGTCATAATGCTTCTTGGATTTTCTCTGCTGGTATCATTTTCGGCAGTCACCAGTGAGCTCAAATACCCGAACTCATCGACCACCTCGATTTCGTCACTGTCAATCTAAACTCGGGGTGGGAGGCAAACATTGTCTTCCCTAGAACCTCTTCCTCTCATGTATTTCGTCTACCTGACGCCTAGCTTCAGATTTACGTTTCCGCCATCGTCTTAAAGTTCCGTCATCGGCGAAGCCAAGAAGCTGGATGTACTCCCTAAAGATCGTGCCACTCGTTTCTATCCCAACTCTTCTGATCATACCTTCTAACGCGATGTTGAATAGCAGAAACGAAAATTCATCACCTTGTCGTAACCCCCTGCGAAATTCAAAGGGACTCGAGAGTGTCCCGATACTCAAACAACGCACATCACTCGATCCATCGTCGCCTTGACCAATCGCGTCAGTTTGTCCGGAAATCCGTACTCGTGCATAATCTGCCATAGCTGATCTCGATCGATTGTGTCGTATGCGAATTTGAAATTGATGAACAAATGATGTGTGGACACGTTGTATTCGCGGTATTTCTGTAGAACCTGGTCCGTGGTAGCGCGGACACCCATGAATCCCACCTGGTGTTGCCCCACGAGCTTGCAAAAGGTGACAGACGGCCACATAGAATTTAGGAGAGTACTTTGTAGGCGGCACTCAGCAGTTTGATCACGCGGTAATTGCAGCGATCCAACTTATCGCGCTTTTTGTAGATTGGGCAAACGAGACCTTCCATCCACTCCCCCGTTAGTATCTCCTTCTTCCAAATCTTGGTAATTACCTAGTGCAGCGCTCTAGCCAGTGCTTCACCACCGTATTTTAATAGCTCACTTGGTAGTTGATCTACACCAGTTGCTTTGTTGTTCTTCAGCCGACCGATCTCCTCGTCAACCACTTGTAGATCAGAGACCGGTAGCCTGCACGTGCTCCAAGGTCTATTGCCGTGCCACATTCGTTTTCTGTTGCATCACCGTTGAGGTGCTCGTCATAAGACTTTATTTTAATGCAGTTTTCTTAAATTATCTGGGAATCTCTGGACTGCCTTGAAATGCACGGTACTTTTTAGGGTTCTCGAAATTTTCCTGAAGTTCATGGAACTGTTCTTCTCGGATCTTCCCTGAAGTTATTTGAACTGCCCATAAGACCACTGAAACTCTCCAAAGATCTCTAAACCTAGCTTCTCTAAGTAACTTGGAAGTTCTTTAAAGAATACACAATTTTCTTCAAGTTCTCTCTACATTTGTGATGTTTTCTGGATATTCCCGAAGTTCTCAGAAGTTTTAAGAAGATTCTGAAGTTTTCCTGAAGCAAATGCAATGATCCAGAATTTTTGTTATGTTTGCTTATGAAACTTCCTTGAAATTATCAGCATTTCCTTATATTCCTCAGAACTTCTTCAAAGTTTTAACAATGTTTGTGAAGTTAATGGAGCTGTCCTGAAGATCTCTATCCTTTCTTAAAGTTCACGAAGCTTCCCTTAAATTCTCACTAATTTACTGATGATGATCTGGAACTGGCCTAAAGATCTTTAAACCTTCCTGAAGTTCACTGGACTTCCATGAACTTCTTGGAATGTCTGTGAAGTTTTCACTTCACTGAAGTTTTATGGAACATTTTTTAATTTTCGGAACTTTTTGGACGTTCCGATATTCTCCTGAAATTAATTAAAATGTCCTAAAGTTCTATAACTCTTCCTGAAGTTCTCGGAACATCCCTGAAGCTCTTGCTATTTTCAGCTCAGCCATGACATTTTCAGAACTGTCCCAAAGTTCACGTCGCGTCCCTCAAGACCTTTAAATTTATTATTAAAATTATGGCAACAACTGTAAAGTTCTTACAATCTTCCTGCCTGCAGTTAATGGAACTGCACTGAAGCTCATTGATATTCGATGAAGTAATTTTTTTTTGAAACCTATAGATCTTATTGCTATCAAAACTTACCCTTCGAGATGCATATTCAAATTTCCCCGTAGTTCTAGACACTCCGGATGTTCTCGGATCTACCCTGAAGTTTTTGGTACGTCCTTGAAGTTCTTCTCCTAATAAGTTTCCGTAGTTTGTCTGGAACTACCGTACAATGGAACCACGACGAACCGAGCTAAAAAATTGTATTTTCGTGAATTTTGTTTTGTTATTTGGTGGATTTTCTTTATCTTTCAGAGCGCCAATTTAAAATTTGGATCCAAAAATTTATTAATGAACACCATATATGATATATATGAAACCATAATATCTTTCCTTTGACAGTTGTTTCGTCAAAATCGGTTCTGTGGTTGATGAGAACCACGACTTAGTTCCCCCCACCCTTAGTTCTCCTTGACGATTCCGTAATTTTTCGTTACTGGCAGTTCCATATCTGAGAACAAACTTATTCAATATTTTTTAATTATTTTGTGCCTTTCTTCAATGATATTTGTATCTAATTTGTATTTATTTTGACCAACATGTGTTTAGTGCTAGAATAAGGTTTAGGTTAATTAGGTTTCAAGTTATTAGCTTGTACGACGTAGTCAAAGATATAAATAAATAAATACATAAAAAATAAGTAGTGTTTTTCATATCTTGTTCTGGTCATATCTTCGAAACCGAATGTTCGATTCCAAAAATATTCAACACCATTCTATGAAACTATGATATCTTTTATTTGACGGTTGTTTTGTCAAAATCGGTTTTGTGGTTGCCGAAAATAACGACTTAGTTCCCAAAAGTAGTGTTGTTAGATCTTGTTCTGGCCATATCTCCGGAACCAGTTGACCAATTCTTAATATATTATAGTGTTCTATAAAACCATTAAACCTTTCATTTGATGGTAGTTGCATCCGATTCGGTTGCTGAATAAATGAACTCGAGTTTTTTTGCTTCATACACAACCCGCAAAAGCTAACCTTCATTACTTATATTATGCAGACAGGCAAACCGGACGACATCGACACAGTTAACTCTATATCAAACTAAAACAATATTTTTGAATATTTTAATCGATTGACTATCGATAAAATTAAAAATATGACCATATTCAAGATGACAGGATTTTCGTAACGTAACTGCATTTGCAAAACACTGTTTGAAGGTTAGAGTAACGCGACGCTTACAAAATGGTTATAAGAATAAATCGTAAAATTATAATTTTTCTGAAATTCCGATGCAAAATTTTGTTTTGATTTGTGTCTACCGTATGCGTGATAATGTTTGCACCATCGTACAAATAAGGTTCCCGCTACACCTGTACATACAATGCCTTGGTTTTCTTTGCATGCAAGTAAACTATAGCCAAATATTATAAATTAACAATATGGTTCACTTCCAGAATTCCCATATGTTTCTGAAAAGACGCATAAGTAATACCCTCTCCCGGTAAGAAAGGTGACTAAAAACATTCGTGGCCTTATTATTTAAGTGTGTAATCAATTCATACGTTTAGTCAAATAAAAGGTGTGGCAAACAGTATTAGCTTTCTCATGCATGTTACACGCCTATCCTGACGTCATGACATTGTACTACGTTCAGACTATAGTTGATATCAATAACGTAATAACGTTATATAATATGATATCATATTATATTATATCATATCTAAATAACGTGATATCTGCTTTAGTTTGAATGTACAAAAGGCTTAGAGGTAATCCAAACAAATAAAAGAAAATGCAGATTATATCTGCCATCCCTCTTTACATACCACTTGGCAACTGACAGGAGGAAAACTTTCAACACGCTAATAATCGTTTACACAATTTTGGGTAATAGATTAACAAACACGGTAAGAAAAAAACACTCAAAAACACTTGAGTTTTAAAAAAGCTCAAAAACAAAAAAATAAAAATGAATACGATTTTAAGTTAAAAGTACTCAACCGTCATGTTTTCACCATTGGGAAATTTTAACTTATTTTTGGATGAAAATCATAGCAACTTGCGCTGCCTTTGATACTGTCATTTTTGTGTGCTTCATCGCCTTCGTTCGTGCTCCATCATCGTTGACGGCACCGTCGAAAAATGGTCTCTTCTAGAAATGATTGACAGTTTCTAATGGGATTTTTCGGTGAAGTGAAAGGATAGTACCATAGAGGTAACTCTAAGACCAGAAGGTCCCGAAAAAATGTGCTCAACTTTTTGGCTCAGTTCTGGTACTATCTTCGGTCCCAAGCTAATCGATGCACCCCTCGGAACATAGGAAAATCCACGAACCCCTCATTTTATCTGTCAAACTTCCATACAAAATCAAAACAAACATAGTGTAGTACTAGAATTTCGACCAGAATAGGGTACGTTAATCGATTTGCTTGGGACCAATAGGCTTTTCCAGTAGTGAATCAATTTAATATCGTTAGTTTCCACCGGTTGATAGTACGAAGTCCGCCATGTTTCACGCACAGTCTGAAGTTTACTTATGGAGTTTAACATAGGAGTAAAGAGCTACAGAGTCGCTGTCAACGCCAATTGCATTCAATTGATGGTTAGTTAATTTTCACTCAATGGATTATTGATGAGGATTTCTCAAAATTTAGTTTTCATAATTTATTTAATTTTACCTAGCCTCATGATGAGTGAAAGTGAACTCAATTTTTAACTAACTTTAAAGTACCCATTATTGGGTAAAAAATATAAATTTTAAAGATAAGTGACTTACCATTAAATTAGCAATTTTTACCTATTAATGAGTAAATGTTACCCATCAATGGATAACAGTTACTCATTAATGGGGAAAAAACTACTAATACTAGTTTGGTCACTTTTCTTCAAAATTGACCGTTTTTAACTTATAAATGGGTACTTTCAAGTATGCGTGTTGGGTACCTCGTTCTACATGCAGCAACATGTGCAAAGGCATTCAAGCCAAATGTATGCAATGCATTTAAACGTCGGTTGTTCCCGAATTGCAACATGCCCACTCAAACTAACTATATCATCTGATAGAACAAATTATCTCACAGATGTTGGTGTCAGTTTGCCAGATTGAGTCAATAGTCACGAGAAATCGTTCAAAGTTATTGTTTACATTGGTAAATAGGCTTTTTTTACATGTTTCTCTACTTACTAGCTTTCTCTGTCAAAACCATCATAGTTCAAAACAAAAACGATAAAGTTGAGTGTTGTGGACTGGACTATGGAGTGTTTATGTGCAATCGTTGGCAATTTATAGTGGTTGTAAGAACTAAATACTAAAGAGCCTGAATTTATAAAGAGGTGACATCTTATCCATTTAACAGTTCTTCTGCTCGATTGGAATTATTTTTCCTATGACTTTGACAGACAATCGATTGTTCCAATTTTGACATGTCGTCTCTTTATAAATTCAGCCTCTTTACTAAATACTATAGAGATTTAACAGAAATTTTTTTTCTTGATTTGTTTTCCGTCGATCGTGTTTTCCGTGCTGAGTTTACTGCAGTTTTATTTAAATTTGAGTTGTTTATACTTTAGTTTTGGGTAAGTTTAATTTTATCCGTACCCTGAGACTGGGTAGACGGTACCCATTCTTATGTACAGTAAGGAGTTGGCAGAATCTGAGTAAACCAGTTTTATTACGATGAGTAAAATGTACCCAAATTCTGGGGAAATGGTTATAATCGCATATTTAGAATGGTGCAGGTATAAAAGGGAGATTTTTGCGGTGTCGAAATATCCTACAATACTGTGGACCCCGCTTATCTGAATGGCACTTCGTGCATATTAACGGGGTTTATTTTTATTTTGAACTTCTTGTAACCCTATGACCATTAGAAATTTGAGTTTCTGGTAGCATTATTTGTGGTTTTGTTTTGATTCTGCTTTCCATTTTGCATCGTTACATTCCGCTTTATTATTTATTACGCAATTACAGCGGAAGCGGAACGGCAGCGCGAAAAGCGGAAAAGCCCAATCTGAGTAAGCCTACTTGTCAGATTGAAAACTATTCAGAACAAAATTGACTCTGGCTAGGCATCTTGATGTCATTTGTGACAACTGCCAAACTGCTCATAAAGACGACTCGAAAGACGATAATGAATAAAAACTGAAAATGTTCATGCATTTCCAAATGGTTTCCCACCATTCCCATATATTCGAATGTGACTGGCCCTCTGGATGTGGATGATGTCAAAACAACAAAACATGATTAATTGAGTACATGGGACTTTACTTACTTTTTGCTTCCCACATAGTACCTAGTTGGGTGAAATAAACTTTTTTCGTGGATTTGTTTTCCGTACTGAATACCAATGCTACCGACGTCCGAGAAGCAGCTTTCACACCCATCCTTCGTAATCAGAGATTTTGTACCTCTGAAAACACCGCCGGGATGAGATATAAACTTAATTTTGACTATTTTTTTCTTACCGTGTGGTTAAATTTTAATCAACAGTGAGTTGTTTTTGATAGCCTTGTTACGCTCAATTTACAGTGTAGTAGTCACCTTTCGCGTCACTAGAGCCGCTAGTGTCGGGAAAAATCGTGTCTTGGGGATAATAGAAGAGTGAACCATATTGTTAATTTATAATATTTGCTATAGCTCATACCGTTGTAGGCTGTGTATAAAAGAAAAGATTTACTTAGTTTGTCAGTTGCACCATGACGAAGTGGAAGCGTATTCGTGATTTGTCCCACGCGCAAATGTCGCAAAAAGACATTTCAATCGCCGCGGGAGTGTCCCGGTGGACCGTCAAAAGGGTTTTAGACCGAGAAAAGAAAGGACAACTAACCGCGAAGGTGGCCACAGGTCGTGCGAGGTCAGCTCGGGATCCGAGGGTTATCGCTGCTATCAAAAGGAAGATTTGGATGAATAAAGGAAAATGGCAAAGGAACACGGGATCAGTGACTTTACGGCACGGAAGATAATAAAGGAAGATTGCGGGGCGAAGTCGAGGGCACGAAAAAAAACTCACATGATTACCAACCGCATCCGGGAGCTACGAGTCGAACGATGCAAGAAAATCGAAGCGGAAAAATCCGGTTATCCTGTTCACCGACGAGAGCATGTTTACCGTCGATCCCGCATCAAATTTCAGAACCGACCGGTATATTAGTTCTCTTCCGTTACAAGACGTGGCCGACGAGCACAAGAACGTGTATCTGATCAATCATCCTGCTAGCGTTATGGTGTTTCGATTGGTGGCATCCGATGGCAAAAAATGGACCCGGTGTTCATTCCAGAAGGCGACAAGCTCAACACGGAGGTCTACATCGCGGTTTTAAGTAAGTATGTTCTTCCGTGGATCAAAGAACAGTACGGTCCGAAGCCAAATGTTGTATTTCAACAAGATGGGACTCCGAACCGCACTCAGAAGTGGTTACAGGAATATCTTCCGTTCTGGGCGAAGGATATGTGGCCGCCATCCAGCCCCGATCTTAATCCGCTGGATTACTCAATATGGCGCGTCATGAAGGCCAAGGCCTGTTCTAAACGTCACCCGAGTACAGCAAGCCTCAGACAAACATTGAACCGTACCTGGAGAGAAATGGATCCAGACTACATTATTAGAACCTGCCGTGCATTCCGGAAGCGTGTGGAGGCCGTTATTGCAGCAAGTGGAAACTGGATCAATGATTAACATAGTTTAAGACTCTGAGAAACATCCCCCCTTTAAATAAATAAAAAAACTCAAAAACGAAATTTTTGAGAATTTTTTTAATTTTGACATTGCTCAATGGTGCAAACATTATCAGGCATACGGTAAAAGAAACGCATAGAATAAAGTAGGGTTCCAAAATTTTCACTAAAACTAATATATGTACTTAAGCCATTGATGCTCTAAAAAGTGCGTTTTTGCAGTAGTGTTACACTACAAAATGTAACGCGTTATATTTACTGCATTTAAGACGTTACACCCTAAAATGAATATCACATCAGAAATTACATTTAGTAGGTCTTATTTTAAACCTGATTAATCACTTGGACACAAAGCTTATTTCAGATTGCGGGCATAAAATGTTGATGAAAGTCGGCTCCCAATGGCGTCCCGTTGCGCTGGAATGTGTCTTATGTCTTCTTGGGAAGTTTGTGGTAACTTTCACCTAAAAATCCTCATACAATTATTTCCCGGGAAATTGGGGCACATTACCAGGAACCATTTTAATGAATTCATCACTCACAACCACTGAGTATACTTTTCGAACTTTTCTTCGTACACGGCCCATCGTCTTTTGTACGGGTCCAGTTCCCACTTCTTTGGCTACCAAGTTCTATTTCCGCTTAACATCCTTGCAGTTCCACCCTTTTTCTTCAGTATGTGCTTCACAATTGACCAATATTCCTCAATTGGACTTAGTCTCCATGGGACGCCATTTTCGCTGTATAGGCAATCAACTTTGTGCTGCTCCAGAAAAGGCAGTAGTCTCTTCCGTAAGCACTCTTCCTGATAAATTTGCTGGTTCATGATCATAGAAGTAACCAGTTCACAACTGCAGCTTGCTTGCCAGGCAAGAAACTTTTTGGAGAATTTTGACTTCTTTCTGATTTTACCTTCTTCCGGGTAGCTCTTCCGGTCAACCGAGGTATACAATTCTTGCCCAAGAATATGTTCTAAGACTGCCAGGAGCGGATAGACCGAGTTTTTCATTTCGAGCGTGTATGATCGAATCGTGACGTGATTACTTCAGTGAAACCATGATGTAAACAAATGAACTTATCCGGACAACCAAAGCCTGAGTGATTGAGTGATTCTATACACTCTTAGCTTGATTCAGTGAAATTTTATTCAAAAATGCGTTAATGGCTACGTTTTAAATGTGTTCGAAAATGTTCGTGTTCAACCTTTAAGACCAACAAAAGTGGAGTCAGTATATCCACTCCCTTAAGGAATCGAAAGTTATGTGAGATTTCACCCAGTTTGGCTGCCACATCATAAATCAGCTGAATTTTTCCACACACGGTTTGCCACTACAGAGATCCATTGCATCGGGTCTTGCATTGTCTTAGTGATAAGATGCACCACAAATCATGTTTTTAATCGAATTCTATAATACATACAAATGATATCAGAAGCTGTTAAGACGCTTACCCCGGGAACTAGCAAATCCTTATTCTCAAATTCTTAATGAACATCTGCTGAAAATAAAATCACAATTGAACCAGAACATCCACGTTCCTCAATCCACCAACCCATACATTCTAAAAATCCCCTTTCTGTATTCCAACCCATACAGGTTTCGTTAAAGTGACGAAAATTTAATTAAGCCAACGGTTTGATTGGGTCATATATTTTCCTGTCAAGACGAGCTGCGGCACACCGAAACGGAACCCCAAGTAAAAAAAAAAAAAGTAACAAGATCAGCAACGACAAAGCAGCGAAAAGAAACCGTCTCAGCCCGGATAATCGAATCGATTCCGGAGGTGTTACTGCTCAACGACAACGACAACGACGACGACGACGATGACGACAACAGCGAATATCGGGGCGCTTTCTTGACTGCGTCCATCCCGGTTTGGCTTTTAATGAGGTGTTATTTGGGGCCTGTTTTCCAGCGCATTTGGGCTGCGTTTGGTTGCATTTGCCGATAAATATTCGAAAGTGGAAAAGTGTTAATACAACGACGACGGTGACGCGTGGTGCCGTTCGGGTTCAACGGGTGTGTAGGCAGGGGACACATTTCGGTTTACCTCCTGAGGGCATCCTTAGCGAGCGGCAAGAGCAGGTTTTTAATAACGCCATCATCGCTTGTTGTTATATTTCCTTGATGTGCCGGGCGGCGATATTTTTCGGGACCACAACCGTCGCCGCCACCGTGGTCAATGAAAACCGGTTTGGTGATTTGTCGTTCCTATTGCTAAACTAGCAAATTAGCAACTGAATTAGCAGCATAATTCTGCTAATTGGCGAAGGTTAATGTTGTGTCTACTGGCGGGGTCAACTGGTCTAGGCGGTGTGCTAGAACTCATTCGAAACCGAGCTTGTTAATTAATATTATAGCACATGCTATAGAACTTTCCCACTATTTCCATCTTCGTAAACATGATTTTCAAGAAATTACAAAACAGGTCGTTGAACCTCCGGTTATTTGCATTTGCAACCTTTACACGTTCTACATTCGATCAACGCACTCCGCATGCAGCCCGCCAAACTGCAAATCATTCGATGACTTGAATTCCAACACCACCGGCCGACTGTTGTTGGTGTTGGAGTGAAGCAGGACTCATTTTATGGCTTCCCACATTTAATAAAATGTGCATAAAATTAACGCCTCAAATATCGATATCAAGAAACGCCAAGGAAGGAATCTACCAAAATAATGTAAAAAAAAAAACAGCAAAACAAGATCATCGCAAAGCGCGCTGCTGGTGGATCACAATTTCATTCGTTCGTACTGATCATCTCGGTGTCTGCACGCCACATGTAGGTGGGCAGCCTACTGGTGTGCTCGATGATGCTACCCTGATGGCTCATACCAGAAAACCAAGTCACGACGAATTGCTCTAGTTTGAATAATCAGCCGGGAATATTGCTTTGCTGGGCACTAACGGTTCTACTCTTGACCATTACGCCACTTCTAAGATTCTTACCAAATCCGATTAAATAGATTGAGCCATCATTAGCACTGACCAAAAAATGACCTAACAGCGATACACCCTCGCTTCCCACTAGTCCCAGTCCCATGGTGCAATCGCTCGGATGCCCATTTGGATTTCGATTCACGTGCAAACATTGTGATTTCGCGCTCGGTTCGTTCGTGATTTTGGGCAACTTGCATGATGAGCGGCAGGGAAAAATCGTGTGTCTGGTTTTTTTTTCTTTTTGGATTTTCGAACCAAGAAGATCGGTATCACACATGGAATCTCGCTGAAAGGAAAGCTGGCAGTGGCTCAGGAGAAAAATATATTTAAATTCAACTCGGCGAGGCATGCAAATGTGGTGCTTTGATTCTATTGGCATGCGGCGGGAGGGGTTTTCTGGAGGAGAGGGTGGTAACATCATGTATACAATTTATACTCGACATCCGGTCGATTGTCAGGTTGGTTTGGTTCACGTGTTTCTACCACACGACGACGACGACACTGACAGTGGGGAATAGAAGCAGTCGGGCCGGTAGTGAACCATTGGAACGGCATTGGCGGCGTTTTCTTTCAAGTCTAGCTTGCGCCATGTACTGTCGTGGAAGAACCAGTCCTTGGTGTGAGCAAAGCAGTTTTGTTGCAAGGTCACAAGTGACCACATGTGCATTTTACATACGTAAAATTTGGATATAACAGTGCCTCTTTATAGTGCAATGCACATCCATGTTACGGGCGGAGGAATCGATTCCCGTTTCCATACCATTGAAATGAAAATTACTGAGGATGTTCTCAGTTAATCACCGCAAAATGCTGAAATATCATTAAGTGTAGGTTAGAAGTATAACTTATTAATAGCCAAGGAATTAGTAACGTAATAGCCAAGCAAATGGTAACGGTAGAAAACACAACGAATAAAACACTTCAAATCACTCATGTCAATTTCAATCCACGAAAATTATGGTAGGAGAGAAGATGTCAATTGTTGCGTTTATTATGTAAACATTATAGCAAATAGCATTATACTAATCAAAAGTTTTCGGAGATGAACCAGCCCAGGGCTGAAAGTCTCTTTAATAAAGATTTTGAAGGAATTTGAACACTCCTTTATAAGATCAACTCGTCCATATATACTCAATTCCGTGTATAAACCCTTTTTATGATTTTGCCGTTAACAGCAATGTTACCATATTTTTTCTTTCATTTTTTTTTTCATTTTTTGAAGCAAGTTGCATTTAATTTGGTTTCAATTTGAGATCACACGATCGAAAATAAAGGTGACAAATATTCGCGTAAAAACAACATGTATCGTATAACACTCTCCTTTTTTATGAAACTGTTCACATGTCTTTGCATGTCTAATAGACTGATGCAAAATTTGAAATTGTTGCTCCACAGTGCTCAAACGGTTCCAAATTGGGCCCATTAGCCTCTCAAAATTTGAACTCATTTAGTGAGAAACTGGCTTGGCACAAACCATTTGAAGTTTATATGGGAATTACTGTGGAGAAACCATAATTTCGGTTCATATCCATCTCAAAATTCACCAGTTCACTCTAATTTAGAAAATGGTAGCTAAGCTTGTTGAAATTTTTTTCAGCAACAATTTTGTTGAAGACCACTTTTCGATCAAATGTAAGGAACAGCAATTATTAATGATTCAAGTCACTGATGTCTTATGATTATGCTCAACCAACTGTTCAGCAGGCAACATTGGTGTTTATGGCGCGTAGAATAGAGGACACAAATCATGGCTACTATGTCACACTGCAGAATACAGTGTTGCCCACAATACAGTTGCTTAATCTTGCCATACGATTATCAATCTCTTAAACAATTAATAAAAAACGATTTTCTGCAAAGTTGTAGCTGATAAAAAATCCCATAAAAATAGCAATAGAACTTGTTAACAGTACAATATGTAAAAAGGCTAGAAGACAATGAACAGAAAGTGTTGTATTTCCCATAGTAATTTCCATATAAACTTCAAATGGTTTGTGCCAAGTCAGTTTCTTACCAAATGAGTTTAAACTTTCGGAGGCTAATTAGGACCCAATTTGAAACCGTTTGAACACTGTGGAGCGAAAATTTCAAATTTTGCATTAGTCTAATGTGTATTCTCGGGCAAAGTTGGATATCAAAATATAATCAAAATTATTTAAAATTAAGTTTTTGGAATCGTGTTGTTAATTTTTTTTTAAATAATGTTGAATTCATAGTTTGAATTCATAGTTTGATACCATTTTGATATTTAAAAAAAAAATATCTTTACGCTACATTTTATATAAGAACACTGTCCCCGATTTAAAAAATATACAATTCTCAATGAGTAAAATGGGTTTATTTTCAAATATTTTTTTATTTGTGTCCAAATATCAGCTTGTATTGAAAGTAGCATTTGAAAATTCGATTTCAAGCAGCCATGGACGTGAAAATGGAGCATGTCATAAATCTGTATAAATTCATATGTTATCCTTAAGATACTGAAATCTCTTCGAAAGAATGAAACATTTATTTTTCGCATCATTATAGAGGTAAACAGGAACTGTGGAGTACACCCTAACGTAGCCGGATACCCTTGATGTCTTATCCCTCGTTTAAGTGTCAAATGGATGAACATCATGCATTCATTCGACTTCAACATTCGGCAGAGGCAATCACAGCTTGCTACTGCTTCACTCTTCCTCTTTCGTAGGTCAACCGTCGCCGGAGTAGGTCGTGCAGTGTGAAGCTCCTGCGTTGGACGATTCCCCCAAAGTGGAATTACAAATTCCACAATGGCGATTCTGCCAGCGTTCTTCTTGCTTTCTTTTTCGAAAGGTTTGACGAACGATCTGTTTTATGTGGGAATCGCCTACCACAGGAAAGCGAAAAAAGTGAAATATATCGAGAACAAAAGAAAATGAAATCCTGAATAAAAGTGCGTGCATGCGACAATAGCGTCCAGATAGCGAGAGAGCAGGAGCGATGGTAAGTTGCTTGATTTTTTTTTTCTCGCCAGAAGTAAGATTGTGCCGCCACGAGTGAAAAGTCGATGGCAGGATTCTTTTCTCCAAAGTTACAGCGCTTCGGGACGAACGCTGAATGAGGAAATCTCAATCGAGTGGGACGCTCGAAAAAGAAAAAAAAAGAAAAGAAAGATTTTGCATGCACAATGAGCTGGGACGGCCATCTTGCATCTCTGAAAAAGAATCCAGGCTCAAGATGCTTGCTATGAGAAAGCTGAACCCAAGCAAATGCCCTGCATGTCACGTGATTTATCATAGAAAAACGAAGAAGCAAACGTTCGTGGAAAAGAGATAGCTCCATTATTTTCTTTAAATTAATTTTATTCGCATTGGATGTCGGGACGTGCAATAACTGCATATCGGAACGTATGCTTAATCTGCTTCAGTACAAGTGGGACGCTTTGTTCAAGTGATTCGGGACGAACGCTGGACCTCTGTCGGGTGGGCCGCTCGACGGAAAAAAAAAGAGCAGAAAGCATTCAACGGGCTGCAGAATAGCCATATTATTTTCTTTTAGTTGATTTTATTTGCGTCAGATGACGGGATGTGTACTTATTGTGTTCCTGTATATTGGGACGTATGATTAATATGATTCAAAACAAGTGGAACGCTTGTGCTAGCGCTTCGGAACGAAATCTTCAAAAGAAAAATCCATCGGGACGCTCGAAGGGTTTTGCATGCGTAATGAGCTGGGACGGCCATCTTGAATTCTTCTTTGTAAATAATCTTAGCACATGATTTTTTTTCGGTGCCTGGACTGGTGTGCGTTGTAGATTCCAAACAGCTGCTACGGTATGGGACACCCGAGGAAATGAACGACTCTGTCACGAGGCGGGTAGCTCGGTGAAGATTTGATAGTGCTTCGGGACGAACACTGAAACAGTTGCCTTATGGTGTGGGACGCCCATAGGAACAATAAATAACTCTGTCACGAGGCGGAACACCCGGTGAAGAGTAGTGGTGATTCGGGACGGTCACTAAACCTTGTTTACCTACTAGTATAAAACGTCCATTGAAGGAACTACTCCTTCACTGACGGTACGCTCAGTAAGAGGATGTTAATGGCAAGAGATAGCCGTTGAACCGACAAAAAAAGTAGAACTAAAGCGCAAATAACTTGTTTATTGAAGTTTCTCCCAGAGATGGGACACTTGGCAAAATACACAATGGTATGTGGTAACCTCAGTAAGTCCTAGCAAGTTTTTCTTAATGAGCGAATGCACGTTTCAATTTTGATTATCCCTATCTGACGCAGCGCTATGTGAAATCGGAGATTCACCCGTAAAGGTACAGGAGGATTGCATCCAGGATGAATATGTAACAGTACGTGACACTCTGAAGATGTGCTCGATAGAAGGAGAGTGGTGACTATGATCGAAGCAAAAGATCTCCTGGATATGAGTTGGAGTGGGTTAAATAAAGAGTGACACTGATGGTTTAACTCAAAAGGTGCCGCTACAATGACGCTATGATGACTGTCACAAGACGGCATTCGCGAACACAATTCTTGTAGAGTCGTACTAGTAGTTTCCGGATAGAGACCGTTGGAGGATTCCTTCCTCAAATCATTGGCGGATCTTAGGAATACAGTGCTTGATGGATCGAAGTTATGTGTATGGGTTATATATGAGATTTCGAGCTCATTCAGTACTTAAGATGGGTTGAATCAGGATGATGCACTATAACAATTATTATACAACATTGCTATTGAAGGATCGATGAAAAAACTGGTTTGCAGAGGAACGGTACCATCATCACACACACGCACATGCCCCTTCAAACAGTGGAAGTGGCGTTCACTTGCTACATCCGCTGGTCTAGGCTCTGCACCAAGTTCTGATAGTTTCCCGGTTACGTATTTCCAGAGGTCATTGCGGATCCGAAAAATTCCACTTTCATTTTCCAGATTGAATAATTGGAGCCATTAAGCTTGATAGTTCCCAATCGTTCCATTTTGCTTCGATATTTGAATTTCTTCAATCCTCAATAGTGCAGTGGAAGCGCGCTGGGCCCATAGCCTCTTGGAAGGAAAAAGAAAGACAACTGTACTTGTCGAGTGACTAATGCAAACTGAGTTTATTGAAATCAAATTATTATCTATTATCTATTATCTGTGATTGGACCCTTCAGTCGAGTTGCTTCAGCTTTCTCCTTAAAATTTTTCATTTGTTTCTGCCGTTTCTCACCTTAAACAGAAAGCATCAGATTTTCAGAATAAAATTTCATTGATTTATGATGATGCATTAGATTCCATAGTCCCTCCATAACGAATCAGACTACAAATAATTTCTTGGTGACGAGATATGTTATTTTTTTTTATTATAACTCCGAATTAATTCTATGAATCGTGGACATTAAAAGAGGCCGACCGAGATTTCAAAAGTAATGTGCTGTGAGCAATTCTTGACAGTAAACTAGAAAATTACATCTTGTGGTGCCGCATGAATCACGAGTTGTATGAAGTACATAACTGAATAGATAGCAAATCTTATAAAACACGAAAGGCTACAATGACCTGAGTATTTTGCATGAGTGCCGGAACCTGAAGAGCAACAAGCGAAAATAACACTCAACAGTGAACCCGGAATAGGTTATCGACTCCGGGATAGATCTCTCACTCGTTGCCTTTTTATTGCACGATCGTTGATGTACATGCTTCAAACCTCGCTTCAAACGCCGCTAATCTCTATATGAAACCATGAAGTCACCTTAAGGAGGGGTTTGTCATTTTTGTAGAGATGGAGTGGGATGTGGAGTACACCCTAACGTAGCCGGATACCCTTGATGTCTTATCCCTCGTTTAAGTGTCAAATGGATGAACATCATGCATTCATTCGACTTCAACATTCGGCAGAGGCAATCACAGCTTGCTACTGCTTCACTCTTCCTCTTTCGTAGGTCGACCGTCGCCGTGTAGTGTGAAGCTCCTGCGTTGGACGATTCCCCCAGAGTGGAATTACAAATTCCACAGGAACCATGCGTGGAAAATCAATATCAGAGCTTAGACGCACCGCCAGGACTCCAAAAGTGCTGAAACTAAAACGTGCCTGCCAGCTGTGGTTCATTTTCGTGGCAAATGTGGCTGGTAATTAAAAGTAAAGGGAGAGCGATTCTAATTAATGTATGCTCAGTTGAAGGTTATATATGTAGTATATCTGGAATAAAGGGATGTCATAAAATCATGCAAATAATAACTATGGGGATATAAAGCAGGATGTTTGTTGCTTTGTCCATGAACATCACAAAGACAATTTTGATTTTTGCAGTTATTTTACAACCTTTATTTATTAATGTTGATATTTATCTACCAGAAAATCAATTTTACAAATCGATATAAATTGGTTTCGTCTTGTTCGTCTTTAATACTTATACCAATACATTGTCGAATATTGATATTTAACTTTCGTAGTCTGAATCGAATTCATAGCTCATATTTAAACATGTTGTCATAAATCTTATCAACTATCAGTTCTCTCCCAACAAGATAAATATCTTTATTCATGCCTGTTAAAATATGTTCAATGCGTCAGAGTTGAATTACTAGAAATTTTCAATTTCGCAATTTATCAGAAACTAGCAGACCCGGAGTTCGTCGTCCCGCCCCAAAATTAATGTTCGATTTAATCATTTTCAAGCCTTCACGATACCACCCTAAATTATTTTCTTGATCAACCTAGTGTGATGGAAGTGTACTGTTTGGGTTATTTTTGCCTAAATATGCTCTTATTCAACAACCAATGTTTGTTGGTTACCGCTTGTATATTTCCTGAATATGCAAGCCAATTATAGGGTTTTCGACCACTGCTTGCCGCATCCTCAAACATACATCACAAGCAACGATTTTTGAATTATTAGAGTATGTTTTTGTTAAGTTATCTCCTCCTTTTAATTAGAAGAGAAGAAAATGGACCAGGAACAGGATGAACGGTATATCATCCTTTTTTAGCAAGTAATAAGTCTGAAATCATCAGAATTCTACATTACATTTTTTGCCACTTGCCAGTTTGCTTTTGTGTGTCTTCACTATAGTCACTGCGAAGAGTATCAAATCTATACAGAGCTGGAAAAAATGCCTATCTTGATCGATTCTCTTTATCGACTTTCTCTTTTGATAACTTGATAACAAACTCTAATAAAAAATAACCATAAACGAACGATAACCCAAATCATTGAACTATTCCACAAATGGTTTGGATGATACCCAGAACACGTCGTTAAGCAAATTAACCATACAATTTTTATTAGGGCATAGCATGATAAAGGAGGTTTTCCTCTATTGTCAAAATCGTCAAATGCAACAAGGAATTTGTTACAGCTGAGTTATTAACGAAAGAGAAAATCGATGAAGAGAATCGATCAAAGCAGATAGGCCCTTTTTCCAACTCTGTATAGAAATGTCAAGGAAAAGATGTTAAACTCCAGTACTCGTGTCACGCCCGCCTGCGAGTTAAGGTAGTCCTTGCCGCGAGTGAGTGGTGGCAGTAATATGGAAGAAGTCAACAGTGTGCATTCATAAGGGCATATACGCGATGATCGATTCTCTTCATCGGTTTTCGAAGCAAAGTAAAACTCCCCGAAAGAGAGGAAGAGCGAACTCAAGCGAGAGAATCATCTTTTCGAGGCTTCTGGTGACTTTGACAGTGAGCATGTATAAGGGCGTAAACGCGATGATCGATTCTCTTCATCGATTTTCTCTTTTGTTAATAACTCGCTTGGATTAACGTTTCTCGGTGCATTTTCTGGTGCTTTTGATAGCCAATACAACCTGTTACAGTACTGTATGGAACAAATTCTAGAAAATTGTTTCGCTTAGCTGTAGCAACTCAAAGAGAATACCGATTAAGAGAATCGATCATCGCGTATACGCCCTTATGCATACTCACTTTTTATGTTCGGGGCAAGAAGCTCACAGGTCACCGAGGGTAAGAGTAAGAGAGTGTGAAAGAAAACATGAACATTAATGGCAGAAAACTTCACTGCCGATTAATCCTCCTTCGCTCACATGCTGTGAGTCCCGGTGGAATGATTTGTGGGTACGAATTTTACTTCTTATAAAATACTACGCTCGGCTTATTTGACACTCACGAGTAAGGCTCGATCAAGCCTGGTACGAACTAGTATCAAAACTGCTGTCACTTCAATCTTCGTCCTAATCGCGCAGTCTGATCTGACATGTTTACCAAGGGGTTGAGCACTAAAGAGGGTTGGATTTCAATAGGTCTATAGTCAGAATGTATCGAAATACGTATCTGTCTTGGGATCAAAATACTAAGTGGAATTAAATGGAAATTAATCGCTTTTTTTCTATAATATTTTCAAGCATCGTGGGTTTTGCACATCCATTTCCAAAACTGAGTTTTATGATTTCATAAAACAGGGTATCTATGATAATGCGGGTAACTTTTATTGTTGAATATAATGATTAATTTTCCTCTCAGCACTATTTCCGAATTTTAATCGATCAAGTTGCGGGCAAAGGCAATGCGCACGCGGTGAACAATTACGTGAAAGTGAACTGATTTTATTACTGTCTTGTAGACCATGATTTGGCTTTCAATAATGCTTTACAATCTCGATTAATCTTAAATTGTTGTCCGACGGGGCATTTTCTAATCGAATTCCAAATCGTATTGATGTTCACACCCTCCAATTTCCGCAACGAAAACCCCTTTTCAGTGCTCCAGTTGTGCACAATTGTTTGCATTTGCTCGTATGAGGTCATGTTTGAAAATTTGGAAAATTTAAAATTATTAATTTATGTATGTTAGTTCTTCTCGTTACTGGAGCACATTTACCGCGATTCAAAATTCCAGTGATTACCTGTGATTAACTGTTTAAATGAAATGGTGCTGTTCCGTGTTGTATTTATACTTTGGTGCTGATCCGGCCAAAAACTACCACAGAAACCAACGCCGAGATTCAAGATGTAACTTGCACGAGCAGCTCAATTTCTGGTGCAAATGGCCAATCTTCAGCTACGGAAGATCATCCATTCGGAACTCAGCGATTGCACGTGCATCGACGGTGTGCAGGAGCTACAAGCTCTACGTGTCTGCCATATCCCCCAGCTCAATCCTGAAGCCGCTGTCAAGCGACCAAACCCTCAACGGCCCATCGTTCGGTGCGATCATGTTGCTGAGGAAGGACTTCATTCAAGTGTTTGAAGTGCCAGAAGCTCACAGCTGACAAACGTCAAATGGAAATCGGTAATTTGGGAAACATTGGAGGCATTTGGTGAGATCCTTCCACACTATATTTTATATACCATTCATTACATTACATATTACTGTTACATTTACTCTTAACCTAACTCGGAGCGTTTGGTACGGTATGTTTACGCATCCTTCCACCCCTTAACATTCACGAAATGCATCGCTATTTAAATACACCGTGACGCGTTCCTAATGATGATGCACTCGTCTATTTTTGATCGCATCTCGATTTTTACAAGATATTTGTTAAAACCTTATTACACCATCGTACCTAGTAACTTATATTTACAGAAGTAACATTTCAAAAATAATCATTGAAAATAGTCGAATATTATTGATTGCGTCGATTTAAGAACAACTTCGAATATGTTGCCTCCACGCGGTATATTTAATCTCGAATCCTTTCACAGAATCATCTTTGCGGTAAATACAACGCAGTAGGCCTGGCCGTTTTGATGTTTGTGTCATATCTCAGATATGCTGCAAACATCAATGTTGACAAGAAAAAATATATGGTCTTATCTAATCTAATCATTTTCCAGGTGGCTTTCTCGTACTGGCTGCGTTTATATGAGATTAGATTAGAATTATTCGCCTTATGAATGACCATAGTTTTGTCAATTCACTCTACATTTTTCTGTCGCTAAGCTTTGCTACCATTCGACGTGACCATGTTACAGTAGCTATAAATCAATGGAGACGCATGGTAGTCTAGTTGCATAGGTGTATTGAGCGAAAACCCAAAACATGATAAATTAAAAAAAAATAGCTCAAAATCGACAATAAAACACAGCGCGGAATTTTTAAAATATTTTGAAAAAAAAGCATAAATTTTCAAGGAAAACATAAAAACAAATAGCTCTCTAGCTACAAACCATGAAAACCATAACAAAAATTTGTGTTTCAATGCAACATCCCAAATTTTTAATACCATTATATTGTTCCTGTTGGCACTGGGAACACTGCTTGTGACGGTACAGTAGCGGCTCGGGCGAACTGTCAACGAAACTGTCAGTGTGACAGAACCGAAAGAGAGGAGGGAGATAGAGCGTCACATTGTCTCGTTTATTGTAGATCATTCTATTGAATTCAATCAAGTAAACGTGCTATCATAAAATAAAAAGTTAATAAAAATTGAATTCACTTTTTTTTTTTTTTTTATTACCCGCCACTCTCCCCCACACCAAAAAGCTCGATGTGAGCTCCCTGGTAGTGGACGCAACTTTTCTCAGCTCTATTGGCAACACAAAATAAACAAGAACTTTATAGAACGAGCTGAGAAATTTAAATATACTACAAATTAAATAAAATAAATCTAAGAAAAAGAGAGTGAATAATATGAAATAGTTATTTCTATGGATTCCCAGTGGAGTTATTCTCCTTTTAAGGGATCCTTAAAAACACCAAGTTAAATAAACTAATTTACTACTACTACTGTTTATAATGGTTCATACAGTTTACATAAGAAATTCATTGATTTTTCCTTTGAGGTAGTGTTTAACTTTGAGTTTAAATTGATTTCGATTTACGATTTGTTTTAGTTCACTAGGTAAAGCATTATATTTAAATGGACCTATATAAGATATTCGTTTTTGACCTTGACTTGTGGAAGCTCTAATGACTGTTAAGTTTCCGGCTTGCCTGGTACTGTGAGAACGGTTGCCAATATTGATTACAAGATTAGAATGTGTTCTATCATTATGAATAATATCGTGTACCAATAAGAGTGTCTGTAGTTCACATAAACCTAAAATTGGAAGGACATTATGATTTCTGCTTGCATAGAGTTCAAAAGTTGAATATAACGGAGGTAGGTTAAAAATTATTTTTAAGCACCTATTTTGCAAAACTTGTAGTTTAACTAACTTTGATTTACATGCAAGGCCCCAAGCTATGATAATATATTGTAATTGAGAATGTATGTGAGCATAGTAAAACTTAAGTAAGACATGTTGCGGAACAAAGCTAGAAACCTTTCTCGAAACGCCACATAAGGCCGCTACTTTTTTCTCTATTTGTTTTACATGTATTTCCCATGAAAACGTAGAATCCAGGTAAACACCCAGATATTTGAAAGAATTCACTTTTACAATAGCAGTTTGATCAAGTTTAGGTTCCAAATGATTAGGCAATATTTTTCTTGAAGATCTAAAAATCATGTATTTTGTTTTTTGGAGATTGAGGGACAAGAGATTACTAGAAAAATAAATCTTCAACTGGTGCAAATCATGATTAATACAATCAATGATTAAGTGAGGATTAATACTCGGGTAAAATATTGCAGTGTCATCTGCAAATAATCTAGGAGTACCGTTTAATGTCAAATTGCCCAGATCATTTATGTAAACTAGAAATAACAAAGGACCAATATTACTTCCCTGTGGAACCCCTGTTGAAACAGGTTTAAAGGCGCTTCTGACATCATTTATGCACACAAGCTGTTTTCGATTTTTAAGATAACTTTCAATTATGTTGTAGGCAATACCTCTGATACCATACCTATAGAGTTTTTTCAACAATATCTCGTGGTTTAGTGTGTCAAAGGCTTTTTTGACATCTAAAAACAAGGCTCCAACAATCATTTTTGAATCAATTTTATCAATGATGTTGTCCACCAACTCGGTTATTGCTGTTGCTGTACTACAAGCCTGTCTGAAACCGTATTGAAATTTATAGAGAAAATTGTTATTTCCAAAAAATTCTAATAAACGACTGACCAATAATTTTTCAAATATTTTATTAAATATTGACAAAGTTGATATTGGTCTGTAATTATCAGGCAAACACGGATCACCAGATTTAAAAACAGGAGCAACTTTTGCAACTTTAAGACAATCTGGATATATTCCTGACTCAATTATTTTATTGAAACATTGACACAAAACATATGAAAAGGCGAGAGCATTGTCTTTCAATAAATTAGTCGGAATATTATCTGGACCAGGGGCTTTGTTAGAACTTAGGCCATTAATTATGCAATTGATTTCGTTGGGAGCACTAGGGCGCAAAAATATAGAGTCTCTGAAATAATTGACATTAGACAGTGGATCACGTCTATCTGACATTGGAATCATATCAGCTAAGTTTACACCAATATTTGAAAAATAATCGTTAAGAACTTCACAGTTTTCTACATCACTAGTTATACTATTTCCATTCACAGTCAAGTTTAGTTTATTTGCGCTTTTGGAGCGTCCAAAAATTTCATTTATATTTTTCCAAAGTTTATTGGGAGACTTTGTTCAAAATTACTTAAAATCTCGCGTCACTTTTCAAAAGGTCCTAAGTAACAAATGTAAACATATCGAGTTAAGCGATACAAACTATTGCTCTTCTATCATTGTATGTGATACAAAAACATCCATCCAAATTTACTTTCATTTATTTAAGATAATCATTAATCAAAAGTTGTCCAATGTACAGTTTGAAATGATGGGTACATGATTGTTACTTCGGTCATTCGGGCTGCCTAATATGATTGGTGCTCATTTTCCAATGGCGGGGCCAATCTAAAGTTAGGTACTATACTCTGAAATATGTGAAAGGGAATCTAGTATCATGTAGAAAAATCGTCCAATGTAACATGTCCGATGTACAACTCGACTTGTCAAAACGTCCTATGTGGTTTTTTCAATGTTGTAGCATGAAATTCAAAGTAAAATTGTGATTTTACCGTTTCTCCTGAATTTTCAACGTTCTTATATACTGACTACATTAAAAATAGTATTGCAAAATTTATTGTTTTTAAACAATTAAAATAATAATCTGTCGAACTTCAACTTCTATTTTCACAAAATGGTGGATATGTTACATTGGTCTATTTGAAAAGTGACACGAGAAATTATTCCTTACAGCTAATAATGATACCGCTAAGCCTATTCTTGAAATTAGTTGTTCCTACCAAAAGTTTCATACAAATTCATGCAAATTGTAAGTTGTTAATCTAAATTGTTTGAACCTAACCTAACTTACCTTAATCATGCAGGAAAAAGTGAAAAGTATTGTCAAGCACACATTAATTGTCCTTAAAGCTACACATGCACACCGATTTTTGTAAGTAAAACTAAATCTAATGAACTACTCTAAAGCTAACCTTAAAATAAACGTACAGCTAAAGCCACACTACAACAAAAATACCATCGTTGTGATTTGCTAGAAAAAATCGTACCGTGGGACACATTCGACCAATAAACATTGGGAACAGTTCCTAAAAAGTTTTGTAATTAAGTTTCATTTTAAATTTTGATATTTTAAATAGGCTTAGTCACTGGTTCAAAAAATATGAAATTAAAAAAAAATACATTTTTGAAAAAAATATTTATATTTTGGACCACCCGAACATGAAAATGAACATCCTAATGTCAAAAAAAAAAAACGAATCTAATATTTGGCGATATGGATCAAAACTAATAATTTTTACAAAATTCCGAGAACCAATATATCGTTTTGCTTTTTGCTGATTCAGGCAGGAGAAAGAACCAAATTATTCAGAAGAATTGGCATAAAAATCAAAAAAGTTAGAAGTTGTATCCAAGACACTACCGTAGATTTGACGTGCTCGGCATCAATATTCGTTGACTGTGTTAGAGAAAGCGATTTTTGCTGGACTTTGGTGATTATTTTGATCACCATTGCTACAGTTGGACATTTGTGTAATTGTCAATAGTGACCTATTGAAAATTGATAAAGTGTTTATTTAAGCAGAAAATTTTCCACTACATTGGCTAGCTTAGAATTAAAATCCATCCGCTATGGACAGAGTTATAAGTGGTCAAATCCTCACCACTTTTCGTGACGAAGTCGAGTTTAGTTTTTTGAAATTGCACCTCCAATATGTTGCCGAAAGACATAATCCTACGTCAAAATAAATTGCAAAAGGTGTATTTTCGTCGCATTTTCTTACTTTATTTGATTCAAACTGTAATATCTCAGGAACTACGAATTTTACATTTTGCCGTTCAGGGGAAGCATTTGCATTTTATTTTGTTGTTTTTACTTTCATCATCTTGCTGAAAATAATTTGAGCATAGGCGTAGCCAAAGGGGACATGAGGGGGCATTTCTATGTGTCTATAAGTTCGAGATTTTTGACAAATTATCATAGTCTCATAATTATAATTTTTTTAAATCAAGCTCTCAGAACCTCGACATTTGTTTAAGATGTAGAAACATGAAATTTTTCGAAGGCCATTAGAATAAACGTTCTTGGGCTGCTTTGGTCATTAGTTATTATTATATTGGATGGTAAATATTGATCATATATAGTTTTGGAATCCTTGATAAACATGATTTAAAGAAAAAGCATTTCAATAGGGACATAAAAATAAAATAAAACAGGCAAGACTAAGACTCTGCGATTTGCAGTGTTCACTCGGCTGTCGACAAAAGCAGACCACTCTCGATGTGTGCTACGCGATCGTCTGTTTTCTCGGCAGCAACCATTGTTCTTCATCAGCAGTTCTTTCGGTCGATGCGTCGTCGACTTTGGAAAGCAACCGTTTCGTGATGAGTGTGTGAGTGCTGACCACGTTTTGCGTCCGTTGCTGCAATGGACGCGCTCTGACCCTCGTTGGCTTACAACAATTTGCCATACAATGAAACTACTGGAAGCGGCTCCAGTTCTGTTGGAGGAGGCTTTTTGGATAGCGGAAGATAAAGTGTTTATTGTGTTGTACCTTTTGACTATATTTTTAAGATGTATTGTATAGTGACCAAGAATCCTCGGCTCTGTAAAGTTAATTCGGTTGAGCCTTACCAAATAAATTAATAAACAAAAAAAAAATAAGACTCTGCGACTTACCGAAGTAGCACGCTTGTCACATATCGGTTGAAGAAACTTCTTTACGACTTATTTCAGTCATAAACAAGTTGCTGCAACTTTTATTAACGGAAGTGTGCTTCACTTTAAAGAATTTTCAATCGAATTTTGAGAAAAATTCGAAACGAGTTTTGAAGAGCATTATAAAGCAATTTAAGTCAGCGATGCCAGGAGTGTAGTTGTAATCGTGACTGCCTATCACTCCAAAGGGCCTGGGTTCAATCCCAGTCGGCACCGCCGGGATTTTCTGAGGCATAAAATCTATGATCACACCTTCCTTAGGAAGGGAAGTAAAGCCATTATTGGTCCCGGGTCCATGAGTTGACGGATCGATAGGTAGGGTCCAGGCGTGGGAGCTGCCTGCCTGGCGTCGGTAACATTGGCACTCATTACAGAAAAAAAATCGACGGAAAACATATCAAGCAATAAATAAAATAATTTAAGGTATAATTCAAAAAGATTGTAAAACGAAAATCCGCTGGAATCTGAACAGAACTGTTTGAATTCCAAAAAGGTTCTGAGAAGATTTTATTTTAGGGATTTGATGGTAGTTCCAATACAATTCCGAGGGTTTTGAATTTCGATTACTGTTCCGAATTAAAATTATGGCAAATTCATAGACAGTTTTAAAAATAATTTCAAGTGCTTTGAGCACTGGTCGCTGGGGAAAGTGCGAGCTCCCGATCACCATACCGTTATTTCCACAAAATTCTGCGAACAGCTCACCGTGTTAGCTCATTTCTACTAGACCAGAGCGTCCCACGCTCATAGTCCGATCTTCGCATTGATATCACCCTTTGGGACTTTATCGACGATGGCCTTCAGTAGAAATCTCCTTGCCCTGTAGCTCGGCAGCATCAGGCAAATTTGGCATACACGACCTTAAAAAAATAAAATCCAGAAATGATCGGATTTGCATCTATAAAATGTCAATAATATAATAATGCCAAGTTGGCAAACCCTGGTTACTAGTTATGTTCTGTTATGTTATGTTCGAGATCTCAGAAGTATCCGTGGTTTTATGAATCTTTATACTTCTTCTTCTTCTTATTCTTCTTCTTCTTCGCATTTCAAGCTTATTGCATATATCGCATATTAGCTTATTGCGTGCGCTCAACTTAGTGTTCTAGATGCACTTCCACAGTTATTAATTGAGAGCTTTCGATGCCTGTACCATTTTTGCATTGATATGATTGTGTGGCAAGTTCCATCATACTTCTATGCCCAGGAAAGTTGAGAAATTTTCCAACCCGAAAAATTCCTAGACCGGACCGGGAATCGAACCTAGCCACCTCCAGCATGGTCTTGCTTTGTAGCTGCGCCTTTACCGACTGAGCTAAGGGAGGAATCGTTATACTATTCGTGCAATTTCAGGAATATAGAATCCGGAAAGATTTTACGCAATAAATTCAAAGAATTCTTTTAATTTTTTAGTCTTCAGAGAAACCTACTTTTACTTTTTTCTAATTCTTAAAATTCTCCTACAGATTAAAAATTTCATTAGATGACTTAATTCATAATTAATCTTTCGAAATTCTTTAAATGACCTCAGACTGAGCTCAAGGAAGTTAATTAATAGTCAAATTCCATGCTTTTGATTGTACAGCAAACGCCACACTACTTATCTTCACCGTAATGAGAAAGTGCAGACGCTCGGAGATAAAAGTACCTAGATTGAGAAAACCCGACCCGTTCGGCTCTGAGGTTGCTGTGGGACGAAGTGAAAACAAAATATGCATACATTTAAGGCATGAAAACAAGGTATTAAACACGATTTTAATGTTCCGCATGAAATGGCGGTTAAGTTTGCTGGAATAATGGCTTCATGAGGCGCGACTGACTGCAGCACTGCAGCAGAGCAACAGATGAGAGATTGCAGCTGGTGTGAAGGTGGAACTGCCGTCCTATAAGCAAAGAAGAAGGAAAACCTGAAATGGAAAGGTGGTGGGAAAATGAAGAAGAGTTCGCGTAAAAAATTTGCATGATCACATAGCGGCTGGTGAAGGTTTGCGTCGATGAAGACGTTAAGACGTGACGAAGGAGTGGAATAGTTGAGATGGTTATGTTCCACTGTTTTACAGACTTTTCTTTTAGAAAAAAAAAATAGTTTATTATGATCCACGGTAAACATTGTCAACAACTTCATTTACAGAACCGTCACACAACCGTCGCCTTATCCGGTTTTCGAGCTGGAACATATTTCTCGCACATGTATGCAACGCGTGCGATCCACGGTTGGCACTTTCTCATGCTGCACGATGACATGTGTCAAGTTGTTCGCCCCTCCGCTCCCATGAGGTACCCCGAAATGAGCACTCTTTATGATCGACCGTGATTGCTGTATTAATTTTCGCGCACCTCCCCGCGTGTTATGATGATGGCTCGAATGTAGGAAAGAGAGAACCGATTGCGGCCGGCTGTTGTTTGATACGAGTTGAACCGGTTCTTGATTCTGGTGTGCTTTATTTTGTGTTTTCGTCGTCGTTTCACGCGGCCCAACTCTTCCCCTGGGGCGCCCTCGTTCGCTCAATCGACAGGCAGTCATTTTTTTTTCCCTCAACAGTCAGGGGCACTGAGACTTGCTCTTCGGCCCAAACCAACAGCAGAAGCAAATCTGTCCGTCCGTTCGTCTGACGGTCTGTCTGTCTGTCGATGTCGTGGATTTCTGCCGGGAAGCAATTTCCCGTCACAGGGATGGCAGATCTAGTAATTTTTGGGGCTCACAAGCTTTGAACTTACTTTTGTCTACTGCTATAGAGCTTCATCTCGCATTCCGCCAACACTGCAATTCGTCGTTTTCTGTTGATGTTGGCACTCTCTTCGTTTCGTTGTGGATCCACGAGGGAACGGGGGTGGACCCCAACGCAAGTCGCCTCTTTTCTGAAGTTCACCGATGCATGCCTGATAGTTTCTTCCTCCTCACGTCGTCGTTCATGACGATGTGTACCCGGTACAGTTCCCCCTTTCCCCTACCGCATTCATCGTTCCGGAGATTTGGTTGGACCTGGTCGCGAATTCGTCGCGGATCGCTGCGAAAAGACAAAGGCCCCCGCGCTCTCGTGTATCCCGCTCATTCGAAACGGTGAACGATGGTATCGAACCCCGTTCGTCGTTGCCGTTTGTCATCAGAAATATAGGCCGGACGCGGGAAACTGGGGAAGGTCAAGGGCAGACGAGTTGAAAGGGGCCCCATTTCGAGGTTGTGCTCCGTCGTGCGCTGTCAGGTGGGACTCGGTTGCTGTTGTAGTGTGCTAGCGATTAGCAGGGAAATAGGTTAAGTGCGGTAATGAGCCTTCTCCTCCTCGCCGTCGCCGTGAGCTGAAGCGTTTATGTAGATTGTGGTATTTTTGGTTTGGCCTAGGTCCCCCTCGAGAAGGCTTAAAGTCGTTCGCGCGCGCGTTCTACTCGAAACGTGAATTAATGCTAATATGTAAATCAATTTAGAGCTCAGTTGGAAGCGGTGAAACAGGTTATCCCTTGGAGGGGCAACAACAGCAACAGTCAGAACAGCAGCTACTCCAGTATTCAAGTATATATTAACATTTACAGCACACACACACACAGGAAAGGTGAATAGCCGAAAAAAAAACTGATTGGTCATCACTTTTTTCGGGAAGGGGGGTTTCGCTTCGCGTCTGAGGTACGGCAACGATGTACCTACTTCACCGGTTGCATTTTAAACGGAAATCAGTGGGAAATTATTTCGGTAGTGTGTTTCTTTTGTCTGGCAGGCCATGTGTGAGTTTTGATGTGTTTGGGAGCAGATTTTTTTTTGTGAGGATATTTTACAGTGATTCAGTTTAGTTTCAGTAAGAGGAACTTCAAAATTCAGTCAAAAGCTGAAAATAATCGCACACATCTTTGAAAATGTACGATGCGTAACTAATTGCTTTCGGCTGCAACACCTGATTGGCAATGATGATAAGTGGTGCTGTTGTCACTTTTCAGCGTAATTTAAGACCAACCCAAAAATAAAATAAAATACAAATGGTCGAATTCTAAAAATGGTCAAAAAGACAAAAGGTCGATGGGACAAAATCGATGAAAACACCTTACCAACCTAAGAAGCAATATGAGCAATTGGACAGACATTCTCAAGTTATTTATCTATTTTAATGTTGACTCCTTCTTTATAGCATGACCAGTTCTTTGGAAGATAAACGGTATCGCAATACACGTCAATCTATTCAACGGGACAAACTTAACGAATTTCAAAGTTGATACTAGTTTTGGAATGTAGCAAAAGTGTACCGTAGTGTAGCTTCAAGGATTCTGAACGTACCGTAAAACGGGGTAACATTGATAGTTTTTTAAAAGTATATTCTAATTTTTTTCTACAGCAATGAATGTTTTTCAAATTTTAGTGCTGAGCATGAGTTAATTCTTTAGTATTATGTTTGATGGAAATTTAATAATTTGCACTATTTTCTTAGTGTTGTGACCGAACATCAGTATTTTGATTTGGGATTACTTTGATATTGATCCAGGCCCGTATTTGGTTTCGGGGGGAGCTAATTTTATGACATAAAAACTTCAATGATTTATAAAATGTGCGCCTAACTGAACATCGATTGATACACTGTTTTTTTACCTTAACCAAAATCGTTCAAAATCATGTGTCATAATTTTTTTTTTTTTGTTAATTCGTTTTAATCTTTGATCGGAATTTTTAATGAACCATCAGAATGTAAAATAATAATTTTTTAAACTCTTTAATACGCAGTTATGAGAAAAGTTAAACAAATGTATAAAATTCAAGAAAATATTTGTAGTTTTAATTGTTTTCTGTTGGTAATGATGATCAAGATTTGCATTCTGTTAAGAAAGACAAACATTTGTTACATATTTTTTTAAACATAATTATTTTAAGATTTTAATGGTGTTGAATCGTAAAATCACCGGCACCGGCACCGGATCCTAATTCATTTAAATTTATGAAGGCGGTAAATAACAAACATCCCTCGATGCAGTGGTATCAATGTTATCCACACGAAACACGAACAGCGAATATTGTTGCCTTCATCATTGTGTAAGTTTTTAAGTTTTTGTTTTAGCATCACTGTATTTTTGTTTTGTTTTTGAATTGATCGTTATTCTGTGATATTTTGTATTGTTCCAGTTAGCTATATAAGTGAAAATATTTAATGCAATTAGATTAAGTTTGATTTTGACTTCCAATCAGGGTGCTGCCTGAAGGAGGTAATAAATAGTGAATGAGAAATGTATTCTTTTACTTCATTTGAATCAGTTGCCGATCTAAAAAACTGCTGTCCAAAAATCTGAACAACAAATTAAACACAACGTAGAGCCATATCCTGGACATTATACCTGGGTATTACAAAAGTTATCTTCTAGCTTTACTCTAAGCAGTTAATTGATATTATAGCCAAGCCCGAAAGTCGCTGGTTTCCCATTAGTTTTAATTCGTTTCAGTGTGGATAAAGATCTTTCCACACTGGCTGTAGTGACCGGTAGTGTCAACAAAATCTTCAACAAAACATTGATTGTTGGAAAATACGTCGAGTCACATTTATCAAGCAGCCCAAATGCCTCAAAATTCTTGTTAATATTTATGGATGTCCGGCACCAGAGCTCGTATTCCACCAGCCAGTGATGCAAAATATCATGACACTCGTCTTCGCATCAACCGACTATCGCTGACAGATCGTTTTGTCACGCTCTGAGAGTTAGAGCTATGGCAAACAACAATCACCAGTAATGGTCGCTGTTCACAAGCAAAACGTTGCACTCGCTGCTGATGATATAAAGCACAACATAAACAGTGAATACTTCTGCAGAACAATGATGAGAAAAAGCGAAGCGACAGAAGAAAATGAAAACAATGCCTACGCATTCCAAGTTCGTCTCGGCAGGTACGACTGTGTGAGTTACAAACAAAGCAGGCAACATGCAACGGAAGCTGTTGGGCTCACTCACCAACACACTCAAATAAGTAAGCAAAGCAGCAACTGCTTCAAAACGAGCACAGATGAGTGTCGTGATTGTCGGGAATGACCAGATCGGTGATGGATCACAACAGAAGACGACATTCACCAGTTGCTTTTTACTTCTTTCGTCAACTTGATGGATGGTCAGCTTCGACGAGCACATTGATAGGAATGTACAAAGCGTTACTACCATCAACTGTTTGGCGATCGTGATTGTGATAGGTCGCAACTCTGGCAACCACGCTGGTGAAATCACAGAGATAACAGTTAAGTTTGTCAAGTTGGGATGACTCTCCAATATCTGTAAAACCAGGCAACAATATTTGGAACACCGGAAGGATGTCATCATTTTTTTGTGAAACGTCCCATCATGTTTTGGATCAATCCATCGAGTCATGGAATGAAAACTGCTCTTCGATAGTATTCCTCTGGTGTTTCTACTGATTGATTTGCACGTATTGTTTGCTTGGATGCACGTGGATGTAATCGTAACTGCGCATTCGAAAATAGACATATGCAGCTTTGAGGTTGCATTAAAAATTTCAGCAAATTTTGCTTCAGCGTCAGCTCGTCTACTGTTCGCATGATTAAGAGCCGATATGAGGTCCACATATTAAGATTATAATCCTATTGAAAGTGGTTGTGTTGAAAGATCACATTGATGTAATAAATATATAAGATGTTTGTATCCTTTTATAAACAGAAAATGCATACTTTGCCTGAAGAATAAACTTCAAATATTTAAATAAGTTTTTAAACCGGTCCTGCTTTATACTTTATACTGTGCCAATATGGTCTAGATCTTGCACTACCAGGAAAACAGAACTTCAAAGGATTAAGAACAAAGTTCTGAAGATGATTTTGAAATTGCCTCCCTGGTACACTACAACCGAAGTACATAGAATTTTGAATGTTGAGACTTTAGAACAAATCTAGATAGAGCTGGAATTAGGGCGTAACAGCTTTTGTAAACAATAAATTCTCTCGTCGTTTTCCAGCAACTCAAGGTACCCACACACAAATCAACTTATCCATCGGGTAGGGGAAGTCTTCCCCTATTAGATGGTAATGTTGATTTGCCAGGAAGAGCCATGTCTTTCGAAAAACCATCGAGAGAAGCCATTGTTTACAAAAGCTGTTATGCCCTAATTCCAGCTCTATCTAGAAATGTCCAACAAAATAATTAATAATTTTAGGGAAAAATCGTTGCAATCTTCAATTGCAACGATTAATTACCTTTATACATAGATAAGATATAGTTTTAGTTTTTAGTTTTGATGTTAATTGTTATACTGACATGCAGGTTTAGAAGACCTGTTTAAAATACTGAATTTCTAAGGCAGGAACAATGTAAAATCGCTTAGATTTATATCATAAAAATTACAGCAGATAAGTTACTAGGTGGCTTGAGCACCTGGGTTAAAACGAAAAGTAATTTATTTTGAATTTTAAACAATTAAAGAGTTAAAATCTAAATAGAAACAATGTGTGACTCTTTATTAAATCCAATGGTACATATGGAAAGGTAAATAAATTAAGAAGTCATTTGTTGTAGAAACATTCTATTTTGTATTAAATTCTGCTTGAAAAAGAGGGGTACAGTGCGGATTGTGTTTAGAAGGCTAAAAATATGTTTGAAAAATATGTAATACATAGTATATACAAACTTTATACAATATCAACAAAAATACCCTAAGCGCCAATATGGAACAAAAGTTTCTAATTCAGAAAAAGCGCAAAGAGTAAATTTAATCATTATATTAAACTATCAAAGTAACCCGCATTATCAAAGATACCCCGTTTTACGGCACCTCAAAGCTTCTCGGTAAACCCGTGTCCCGCTGGATAGACATACGATTCATATATTCATACAACGTGCGAATGTGATGTACCAAATGCGTACTATACGAATCTGTAATTCATTTTTAATGTACATCTGTGTTCAATATAATAGCAGCGCATGCCGATTTCCATGCAAAATGTTCGACTTTGATAAGTTGTTACTTTGTTTTCTTAAGATAAATTGAGCTGAAAATTCCGCCACAGAACTACAAATGTGTTCAATTTTACGATTACAAAATACCAAATTTTTTGAAGCACCTGCCCGAAAGTTAGACATTAGGTTAAATTGATCAAATTAAAAGCAGTACTAATAATTTGCATTTCAGCTCAATTTTTGAGATTTTCAATTTTACATTTCTCAAAATTTTAACAATACCCATCCAATTAACAAATGTACATAATATTTGAAAATGTTTAAAATATTTGCGTTAAATAAAAATTCAAATCAAAAACTGCTATTATTTTGAACAACATTTTTTTTTTAACAAAGTGAGGCACTTTCCAACAAGTGCTTCCAAAAATTTGGTATTTTGTAATCGTAAAATTGAACATATTTGTAGTTCTGTGGTGGTCGTTGCAGCTCAATTGGTCATAAGTTAACAAACAGGGTGTTGACTCAAAGTCGAAAGAAAAATTCCCCGACTTTCCCTGACTTTCCCTGACTTTCCAGTCGGTTTTCAGAAAAAAATCCAGTCCACAAAACTCCGTTATTCTAACCAAAGAAGCTGCAACGTGATGTGCTTTATTATACCGTAGTGCAAATTAAGGTTAGTTTAAAATGAGCAGCAGGGCAAGTTTTCGAAAATATCAAGAATAGCATACTCATGGCACGTACAACAGAACTTGATACTATGTAATACAATTTTTACAGAACATATGACCGACTATCTACGAAGGATGTAAATAGGCCTACAGCTATGAATACATATTATAATATGGGGGCGACCCCGGCGTAGTGGTTAGCATCCATACCACTCACGCCAAAGTCACGAGTTCAAATCTCACCCCCAGACAAGTCACGAATGACCCAAAAGCGTTAAAGTGACTATAAAAAAAAAAAAAAGAAAGAAAAAAAAAATTATAATATAATGATGAATAACTACTTCTCACAACTAGGCTCACTAATCATTACTTAGTAATAATAGGTTTATTTAATCAATGTCAATAATTTCAATTTGTGTTCATAATTTCACAGCCAAATAAAAATCAACCCGTAGACGATCCTTTCTCTTAACACATACATTATTTTAAAATAACAGAGCAGTGATTATTCTTGCTTTGGCAACCGAACCTGAGGATGCACAGCTCATGCATTAGTAAGATTCGTACTCTCTGGAACTGATGACAACCGCAGACATGGCAAAATAATTTATGTTTAATTATCATTAACTAACGGCGCCGGTGGTGTAGTGGTAAGCGTGATTACCTCTCACCCCAGCAGGCCTGGGTTCAATCCCAGTCAGCGCCGCCGGGATGTTCTGAGACATAACATCTCTGATCACGCCTTCCTTCGGATGGGAAGTAAAGCCGTTGGTCCCCGGTTCATGAGTTGATGGGTCGATAGGTAGGGTCCAGGTGTGGGAGCTGCCTTCCTGGCACGTCGGTAGCATTGGTGCTCAGCACGGAAAACAAGATCGACGGAAAAAACAAACCAAAGGAAAAAAAAAAAAAAAAAAAATATCATTAACATTTTATTCTCTCAGTGAGTTCAAATTACAAAGAGAAATTAAAAGTTGAATAGGGAAGAGCTCTACTTCGTCGTAATCGCCCTTTTTCGTTGTATCAAGCAGAAATCATCAATAATGTCAATGATTTCACCATGCACAAAACAAGAATACTTTTGTTCCGATCCGTTAGTTCATAAGCCATAACATGAAGCCTATTACAGTGCATTGTATGAATATTTACACTCATTATTCTTAAAACAAAAGAAGCGTTCCTGGCGAATCCCCTTTTTCTACGTTTATCCATAGGACGAAGAAAATCTAATGGCATTTCAATGCGTTAGGACGGAATTGAAACTCGTAGGACGAATTTAGAATCAAGAAGCAGTGTTAGATTTTTAACTCTTTATCAAATCCAACGGCACGTATGGAAAGGTGAATACATTTAGAAGTTATCTTTGATGAAAACATTCCATGTTTTGTTCAAACCCTTTAAAATAAGAGAGGTAAAGTGCGAGATGTGCTTAGTAGGACGAAAATAAGATCAAAACCCTTTATGATTATTTTCGGATTAATTTTAAAAATGTTTATAATTAGAGCAGAACAATTTTCTCCTGCAAACTCTCGGCTTCTTTTTGAGCATCTTGAGCTCCCGGAATCGTAAAATTTGTAAGTTTTCCAACCCGCCTGCTTGAGTAACACCATCATAGATCTGACGTCGCGCTACGACTGAAACGTAATGTGGGCGGAAGCGGAACGGAACGGTAAGTTTGACAATTTTTACAAATGACATCAAGATGCGTAACCGCACTCGATTTGATTTTACCTAGTTTTTAATCCGACAAGTAGGCTTACTCAGATCGGTCTTTTCCGCTACCACTGCCGTTCCGCTGTTATTGCGCTTGGGCCTTGACTCTTCCCTCATGTTTTCAAAAAGATATTCTGCATTTACCGAAAAAACCTCTCTCTGCATTGGTGTTTCCATGCGGTAAGCAGCAAATCATTTTCACAACCAACAATAGTTCTGAATCCACCGACCAATAACCTGTCCCAAAAAACGTCCAGACGTTCCTTTTTGCGATCAAATTGATCAAATTAGTATTTACCTGTGCAATATTGTTCAGGTGATCAATATTAATGAACCTTTCCATAATGCCTCTAACCATTTGAGACATCGCGTTGCACAAAAAAGGCACCATAGGGTTGTCCGTCTGAAATTCGCATAGAAATGGCTCAACTTTGACAGCAACTGATTTAAAGAAAGCTAGCTTAATACCATGTTCAGACAACAGAGTTATAACATGTTATAATGGTTGTCAAATAATTGCAACACAGTAACCACCATCAAGATAGTGCTATAACATCTAATCTGATCTAATCTAACACCAACACAGCCAGTTCATGAAAGCATCCTGGTATATTTTATACATCAGAGATGCGCAAAATATATCAAAACGGCCAGGCCTACTGCCCTAGTAGCACCCTTGTTATAAATTGGTCTTGGAAACTTATATACGACTTATTTCAGTTATAAACAAGTTGCTGCAACTTTTTGGGACAGAATTGTGCTACTTGGGTGTCCAGCATTTAAGGGGCAAGATGATTCAGAAACATCGGGTCTGTTTAAATCAAAGATTTAAACACGATGCTTCAGAATCCAATAAATTGATGAAACGTGGACATCTCGTACCGTACGTTCCGTTGTTATAAATGATTGGTCGTTGGGAGCATCTAATCTAAAAAAGGTAAATGATGCTCCATTTTCCTCGAGTGGTTGGGACATGAACACTAACTCTTGTCTTAGCCCTATATGGCTTATGGTTATAGGGCAATTACTCGCTTTCTGAAAAGAAAATGTGTATAAACTAAAAAAACGGGTCTCTAATCAATCTACATGAAAAGTTCGCTAGAACTCACAATGACTTGCAAACTTTTCCTTTTGTGTGTCTATATTTACCGTAACTAGGGATAGGAAAGTAAATGTTGATGTAGTACTTACTCAACGAGAGACCACCGAATTAGTGACACCCTCATAAGTACTACGGAGTTGGGGTACGGTATTAGGTTAGGAAACGCCTCAACCAGGCGATACAACCAAAAGCATATGATTGTTTTTTTTTTGCATTTGCTAATAAACCCACGAGCTTATGCACATTAAGCAAAGGCAGCAGCCGCTAAGCTAGGTGAGTTCTTCAATTTGTTTTCTTAGTACTGTATTAGTGAAATGTATATGGGACACACGCAGAAAAAAACATAGTTCAACCAAACAAAATTCGTTTCATTTTAAACAAAATTTTGAATTGAATATGGATCAATAAAATTGATGGAGTAATTCAACAAAACATTTAGTTGAAATAATACTTCAATGTTGATTGAATGAAACATCGGTTTTTATTGATTCAAAACAATGTTTGCTTGCATCAACTTGAAGCATTATTTAAAGTAATTAACGTTGTTAGTTGTCTTGAAACGTAATTTTTATTGTTTCAGAATCAAATTTATTTAAATCTCCAGGTTAGGTTTGCTAGTCTTTTTTGAAACATGAACCAATATTTTTCAATTCTGGTTTAAAACAAGTTATTTATTGAGCCACTGTTTATTTATTTATTTATTTACCAATTAGCCTATTCCGTTGCACCATTTGCTGCGTGAATGAGTTGTAGAACGTGTTGTCCTTGTGTGCCTTGATGTGCACCATGATGTCGATTTGTTTTTGTTGATGGTAATTTTGAAGTGATTCTGCTGCTACCTCGGCTGCCACTGAGCTGCTGATGGTGACGATGCTGCTTCAACAAGGGATAGTTCTGTTCAATCTCCGGAACTAGACGTAGGTTCAAGTTGGCTAAATTCTGTTCCTCGAAGTTCGGTGAGGCACAGGGGGTACCGAGGGGAGTACTGCATATACAGTGCCAATGAACGAATCCGTCGATGATCAACAGTGTAGCCTTATTTCGCCCTATCGCACGTCAGCGCTGAAATTTCAAATGCAAGTTAATAGATTGCTTGTCGAGAAACTTTATGAATCGAGATTATTTTTAAAACTAAAACTTACTTTTGAAAATCAAAGTTTGAAGGCAGCTTTTCCATAAGGAGGAACTTTTTAATTATAGATAGCATCGATGTCGATACAGGCTGACAGTTTGAAACATGCACTTAAAAATTATTTAGTTTAAACAATTTTATTGGTTTGATTTAAATGAAATTCTGCATTAATTTGAATATTTTTAGTGAACTGAAACAAATAGAAATGTCGTATTAAATAACAACAAAATATGTTGTTAATTTACGCCTCAGTGTTTTTTCTGCGTGCAAAATGTTACGAGCTAAATAAATAAAAAGGAAGGATCTCACCCGAATAATCCTTGAAGCTCCCGAATACAGTTCAGAAAAGTTTCTTGGATCTTGATTTTGGAAAACCGCTACTCATTGCCAGCCCTCGGAAAGAGATGCATCAAATGCAACAGTCCGGCATCTCTCGGTATCACTAAAAGCCTGCTGGATGCTGGGATATTCGTTGCCCACCAGCAAAGATAGCTCCCAACAAACACCGCTCCTGCATCTTCCTTTTTCATTTATAACCCACCATGGTCTGATCTATTTCGATCCCTTCCATGACATTTTAAACAATTGAACAATCGGAAGTTTGTTAACATGATTAAAATGGTTAAAATCACCAAATGAAAATCAGCAGCAAAATTAAAAACGTGTCAACTTTCCATCGCGACCTACTTCGATCCGAAAACAAAATCTTAGTTCCATCAAGATAGTGCTATAACATGGTATAAATCTGTAGTCTGAACGTACTATTAGCCATCAGCAGCGAGTCATTCAAACAGTTTTTAACATCTTGGTAGGAAGCTGACGTTGGTTCGATTTTGTCTTTCTGGACGCCTTGAGTAAATTTTCGTATTTGCGGAGTAATTTTGATTGCCCTCTGAACAGCAGCACTATTTTCCAACCATCGGTGACCGCAAAACTTCAACGGGAATATGGTAGATCCAGAATACATCGCGATAAACGCTCGTCTTGCTCTTACATCTTTGAACATATTGTAGATACCACGCAAATATTTGACAACATCCCAACTGATACTGCGAACACTATCCTTGAATGCATTATGCAAAATATACAGCCCACAGCTTCCCAGATCTATCAGTTTTTCACCACCTTTTTGTACCTCTAGCTTCAATTCACATGGGGTCCATCCATGGACACTTGCAGCAAATTGTTCGAAGAGATACCGGCAAGGGCGTCCATAAATACAGCAAGTAGATCTAATGCCCGGGATCTTCCCAAAAACTTTGACGTCATGGACTGATAAAATTTCAAAGATTGTTTTTAGGTACACATGATTTGTTGCAATGTGATCAGATCAACATTATTTTTCCCTGACCCTGACATTCCCTGACTTTCCAGATCATAAAAAGAATTCCCTGACATTCCCTGACTTTCCAGGTTTTCCAGGTAGTCGACACCCTGACCAAGTTACATCATGTCAAAGTTGACCATTTTGTACGGAAATCAGCATGCGCTGCTATTATATTGAGCACAACTGTACATCTCATTTTCACTTAAATGCTTATGCTAAACTTTTTAAATCGGTTTATATATAAATTCTGACCACGGAATTGGATCACTCGGAAAATTTAAGCCCGATTTTATATAAAAAAAACATTTTGCTTAAGTTCCATCTACCTAATTTGAAGACCAAAACAAGTTTTTTTTTTTTAATTTCATCCCTTAAAAATATACTTATTGCGAACAAAAACGTTAAAAATCCTAAATAATTGGTGCTGTTCGGAAAACTCCTTTATAAGATATCCCTTGAAAATTTTCTGATCAGTCATGCCCAACGTACCTAACTGAAATTCACTTTCTGATAAAACTTACCAGTTATGTCAATACAAATTAATATCGGACCGATATAATGTTTTCATATGAAATCGGGCTTAAATTTTCCAAGAAATCCAATTTCGTGGTCAGAATTCATATATCAGGGCTGGTAGCGAGTCACTTTTCAGTGACTTGGTCACTTTTTTCAAGCCAGTCACTAAAAAGTCTCTTTTTTTAAGGCCATTTTTCAAGACATGGCAATCAGTTTAAAAAAATGCTGAGAATTTCAGTAGAGCTCCATAAACAAACTGCAGTAACATAAGAGAAGCTAATCCGCTGAAAATATGGGGAACTTACTGGAAGCTTCAAGAACCTCAAAGCAGTTCTTTAAACATCCGAAAATTTTCGGGAACTTTTATGAAGTTCCTAGAATTTCAGAGAACTTCACAGGTGTCAAGTAAACTTGAGAAATATAGAAAACAAAATGCAATTTTTTAAGAAGTTCCAAGTACCTCATAAAAGCTAGAGATTTTTGGGGAATTTCAGATCTTAAGAGCAGTTTCCGAAGCTTTAGTCCAGACTTTTGGAGCAGGAATAAAAAAGTGGAAATCAGAATAGTCCCATGATATGCTGAAAAAAAAAAATCGGAACCCTCAAGATGTTCCGAGAATTTCTGAGAATTTATGAAAACTTCAGAAATATTCCAGATACTTCACAGAAGTCCAGAGAATTTCAGGGAACTTTAAAGGTGCTTACGGGAGTTCCATTTATTTCCGAGCAGAATCGAGATCTTCAATAGAATTGAGAGCTTTAGGGAAGGATCGAGAACATCAAGACAGATTAGAGAATCAAAGGGCAGTTCGCATAATTTCAAAGAAATTGTAGAAACCTTAAAGAAGTTGCGAAAAACTCAGGGAATATCCGAAATAATTTCTTGAACGTGATCAAAATTATATGAAAATCTGGAAATCGTAATAGTATTTTAGCGTGTTATACTATGGAGATTTCAAGAACTTAAAAAAATGTGAAAGTTTAGTTAAATTTATTAGAGAAAATCAACGAAGTTCCATTAATTAAAAAAAATGCGAGAACTTTTAGCAAGCAGTGATATCTTCAAGAAATTGCAGAGAACTTCTTATAAATTTAGATAGTTTCATGATATTCAGCGATGTTCCGAGTTCTTCAAGGACGATCAGATAGCTTCATAATAATCCCATTAAATTATAAGTAATTTGCAGAGATCTACAAGGAGTTCCGTAGATAGGGGTATTCCATGAATTCTATGATTGATCTGAAAAGGTCAGAAGCGTCAGGGAATTATGGAAATATATATCAGAAAATTTGCCGGATTATTAAACAAATTAAGAGAACTTCAGGTAATAATAAATAGATAAGTTCAGGGAAAATAAGTGAGCGTTTATAATGCTTATAATACTTAAGGAAAATTGTCGAAACCTCAAGGCAACAATAGAAACATTGAGGGAACTTTAGGAAGTCCTATAAAGTTCGGGGAAGTTTAAGAATTTGATGAGAAGTATGAGCGTCCGGCTAGTTTCTCAAACTACAAAAGAACTTCAAGGCAGTTTCATTAACTTCAGGAAAAAATTTGGGAACTTTGAAGTAGTTCTTAAGACCTCAGAATAGTCCATTCTGATTTCCATTGAAATATTCCTCAACATTTCAATTAAGCTGTCCTCCTAATTCAATTTTCTTTTAGTTTTCCTCGGAATTACCTTAAAATTTTCCTTTTGAATGTCACTACTTGGAATTCTGCTCACATTAAAAGTCTCCTAACAGTGGCAGTGGCATTTATTCTCACAAGTTCCTTAGATGTATTCTCATAATTTGTATGGCAAACCCTCCTGAATTTATATGAAAATGTTCTGGAGTTATTCTCAGATTTAATTGTAATTCTTCTTTTTAGTATTTTCAAAACAGATTCCAAGGACTTATGCTCCGGATTTGTTTTCTCTCACAACTTTATAAAATAATCCTAAGAAGGCCCTTGAAATTTTGCTCTGAAGGAGTTGTGCTCCTCAGAAATTTTCAGAGTTTTCATTTATATTCAGGGTTTCTTGAAATCCTACTCAAAACTTTCAGGCTTCACAATAAATCTAAAATTCCTCAGAACTACCTTAAAAGCAGATTGCATTTGATTTTTTTCCGAAAGATTTTTTTCCCAGAACTCCCTTGAAATAAGGTCCTTAGAAATTATAATAAAATTTCACGAGCTTTTAAAACTGTGCGTGGATTTTGACTCCAGATTCTTGAAAGTTTCTATAAGTATTATAGCTTTTAAGTCCAAAACTAGTTCACATTTAAAATTTCTAGAAAAGCCTCTGTTTTTTTTAATTTATTTATTACTGAATATTAGTCCACTGTGGATCTACAAAGTTCAAATTTTAAAAATAAATAACGAGAAACATTAAATGCTTGTATTTTAAAATTTGTTATTTTCTTTAAATATCCTTAGTAAGAAAATTATTAAATTCTCTGAGCCTTCCAGGTATTTTAAGGATAAAATAAATTTCCTGAGGATTCCCGGTTTTCAAGGTTTTTAAAGTTAGTAGACACCCTGACTAATACCGTTGGTTAGGCAATAAACTTTCTAATGAATCTTGCGTTTCAAAGGTTCATATCGTACATAAGTGTTTATGAGATACTTGTTGAATAAATCTAAAACATCAAACATTTATTTTCTTTTAGGTCACTTTTTAGTCACTATTTTTACAACTATAAGTCACTATTTGCTCACTTTTGGACACAGCCCTGATATATAAACCGGTTTGAAAAGCTTAGTATAAGCAATTAAGTTAAAATGAGATGTACGTTATCGATGAATTACAGATTCGTAAAGTACGCGTTTGGTACATCACATTTGCGTGGAAACCTGATCAATCTACGCGGTAATTGCCGAAATTGTATGTCCATCCAGCGGGACACGGGTTTTTCGGGAAGCTTTGAGGTACGTTCAAAATCCTTGAAGGTACGCTATGTTATGCTATTGATATATTCCAAAAAACGTATCAACTTTGAAATTCGTTAAATTTGTCCCACTGGATAGATTGACGTACCAATCTGGCGTGCTTCAATGTTCGATCACCTATTCAATAACCGCTAATCACTCGCATCTTTCCACCGGCGCGCTTTCCGCAGGTAAATCACACCAAATTACACATGTCAAATTATCCATCATTAGCCGAGTGGAACACCCCGCAAGCCAACCAGCAATTCAGTTCGATTCGTAGTCGTCTCACACATGGCTCGTTGGGCGAGCTCCTCTTCAACAGCACGTCTTATTCTTTTGGCTTAGCTGGTCGTCTATAGCGTGTGAATATCACATCGCCAATCGATCCAGTAAAGCTACAGCCAACAATAGCCGTCAGCATCAAACAGCTGCTGCTCGACCATAGATCTATGTATTCCGGCCGACGACGTTGACGCTTGATCAAGGATGCTCGTAAAATTTAATGAGCTTCTCTCCTTTCATGGATTAGTACAGATTAAACAGAAGCAGCAGCTTCAGCGGGCTTGGCTTGGCGGCACACGCTTTTGGAGGGAACGAACTATAGCGAAACCACCGAAATGAAATCAAATAAAAAATCGTAAAATAGCATCCGATTCTTCCCCCTTTCCGCTTCTGAGCTCATAACCATCTTCTCAAGAGCGCGAGAGACTGTGAGTGCTATAATAACAATAATACCTTATTAACGCGTCAAGACGCGAGTCGAGGAAAAATGATGACGACTACGACGGTGACTGCTTCGGTCGGAAGGGTCTATTCTCACCTGCTACTTCTCTCCAGATGACGGGTATAGGAAGCACATGCAGTGCAATCAACGCGTTCTTTGTACTGTCCGCAAGGGTAGACGCTGGCGACACGAACTTGGAAGAGAAGAAAAGCCTAAATACGTGTTGAATACATAATTCGTTGGGTATCATCACCATAAATCCGACAAGCATGGAGTTAACCTAGCACTTTTTTTCCCCGAGTCGGTTTGTTGCTTGTCTTGTGACAATGGAATCATAAAACTAGCACCACGAATGTGTGATTAAGATGTTGAAAAAAAAAAGCATTGAACGTGAATTCTCGAGTCATAAAAATCCAGATATTATATAGTTTTGAAAATCCCACTACTTCAAACCCATCAACTGCACAATATTCAAATTCGAATCTGATGACCACGGCCAGCTGGGCTGGGCGCTCGAGTCTAGTCATGCTATTCATGTTGCATTGAATCTTTTTCGGTACCCCTGTCCCTCCTTGGCCCTGGACCTGGATCCAGCTGTGTAACAGTCGTCCATCCGGGTTGGTCTATTGGGCTTGTTTTTTTTTCAGCATATCCATGCCGCCCTACGCTATGCGGTATAGAAAGAACATTGGACCAAACCAACGAAAACGAGCACGAGAGACAGAAAGGCTTGTTTTTGGAGGTATCCGTATATAGACGGAAAGGGAAATTTATATTCACCTGCAGATGATTTATGACCCGGTTATTATCCGAATGAGCGTTTTATTGTTCCCCCTCTCTCGCGGACGGGATTTCCCTGCATTGCATCGGTTGATGGTGATTCTGGGCTCACTGCGAGTTGAATCCGATTGTGTGTGTGTGAGTGTGTATTCGCGCTTCTTTTTCCGGCACGAATGGCGTTCTATGCGGTTGTCAGAATACGCATTTGAATAATGCCATGGGGATGATCGAGAAAAAGTAAGAGGTTGTATCCAAGACACGACCGTAGATTGGACGTAGGATTACTAAAGACAGTTTTGATGACACAGCAAAAGTCTAGTAATTATTAAATTGATTTCTTAACTCGTTATCAGTGAAAATGTTCGATTGGTTGAAATTTGGAAGCAGTTTGAAAGTTCTGTTTTTGAGGTGCTCTGTCAGAGTCCATGTAGCCAATCCTGGCCGATGTGTCTTGGATACAAGCTCTTACTTGAAGTCTTTAGTTAACTCTTTCATCAGTCATTTGTGGTCCTGAAAAGGACCGCTGGAATCCAGTTTAGAACAATGCTGTGGAATTCTTTCCTCGAGTTCTTGGCGATGATAGCGGGGCTCATGCCTTGCACCTGGATCGATTGGTGAACAGTTTGGTCAAGTGCGATGGCCTAGTAGTCATCGATTGATGTTCTTGGAGAAGGTGGAAACGAGGGTCATCCGTTGCATTGAGATTCTGTCGAATGATTGAACTAACATTTATTTACTAGTGTTTTATGTCACTTTGTGAACTATTACGGTATATTTACCGAATTGTAGAATTTCACAATCCCAGAATATGAGCATACTGGACGGTACCTACGTTTATGCTTTTTGATGCAAATTTTAAGCCCCTCTTATTAAAAAAATATGGGAAGAATTTTATTACATCAAAAAGGCGATCGATGAAATTTTAATTATCATAGCAGTAGTGACCTTTTGAAAATTGATAGTCTTAATTTTAACAAATTAAAATCCATCATCTCTGGATAAAAATCAGACCACTTTCATGCCGCAACCGACTTTGGTTTTTGAAATTGCACTCCCAATGTTGCTTTTAAAATACATGGTATGTTAGATTTAAGCTTATGGAAACTGACATCTGATTGATGACATTGACAAGTCTTGCGTTACTTTTCAAAGAGACCAATCTACATTGATCGATTCTCTTCATCGACTCTCTCTTTCGTTGATAATTTGGCTGAATTCATATTTCGGGCTAATTTTTCTATAGTCTATTAAAGGAAACTATTATTAAGCGTACTAGACGATAATAACAGCTGAACATGTTTTTGAAGCCGAGTTATTGACGAGAGAGAGAGAGAGAGAGAGAGAGAGAGAGAGAGAGAGTCGATGAAGAGAATCTATCAATGTAGATTGGTCTATTTGAAAGGTAATGCGAGAAGTGTCCAGTAACTCTTTAACAAATTTATTGAGGTCCTGAAAATGACCGTTTTCTCGTGATGGTTAAGTAGTGCTAAGCTACTAAGGTGTTCGATTTTGGTTTGTTTGGAACGGTGACGCACTTGCCGTAGATGGCCCACAGCGGCTCACGACGAGCAACTGAAATCCGATCAGTAGCTTCCTCCTCGTGTGCTGGAGAACAATCTACAACGCCACGCACCGAAAGCACTGCGGCTGCTGCTGATGATGACCACTGAACACCACCACTCACCACACGTGGTTATTGAATAAACACCGTTCGGTGAGACCGGAGTGAGTTCGATTTTAAAATCTGTGGGGGGGCGACTCCGGCGTAGTGGTTAGCATCCATACTTCTCACGCCAGAGGCACGAGTTCAAATCTCACCCCCGGACAAGTCACGAATGACCCAAGAGTGTTAAAGTGACTATAATAAAAAAAAAAAAAAAAAAAAAAATTTGTGGTAGGGAAAGCGCTTTTCGTAGTCAATCAGTGATCATTTTTATTCGTGCAATTTTCAATAGTTACCTTTGAAAAATTGATAAAGTGCTCATTTTAGCAGATTTGTAGATGACATTCCAATCAATTGGCTTGTTTAGAATTAATATCCATCCGCTATTTACAGAGTTAAAAATGGTCAAAACCTGACCACTTTTCGTAACGCGGTCGATTTTGGTTTTTTGAAATTGCACCTCCAATATGTTGCTGAAAGACGTAATCCTACGTAAAAAACAACAACATACAATTAACATACGTAAAACTACACCATTTAAACTAAGGGGATATCAAAACTATAGTTTCAAAACATTCGATAAAATTTATGAAGCTTGCTTTGTATAATTCTCGCAGCCTCTGTAATAACGTAGAAAATTATCGACTACTGTTCGAAAAGTCAGAATTAAATGTTTTGGGTTTAGTTGAAACATGGCTCAAACCTTCTATCAACTGCCCCCAGCTAATGAACTTTCTGCTAATTTTTCATTGCTACCTCTGTATTACTAGTAACAATATTTTGGAAGAGTTTGCGTCTGCTTCATGTGATGCTGTGGGTACTGATCTCATTCCTCTAAATATTTTGAAAATGTCGTTACTCTACCTTACATCACAGACTTATTCAATTTTAGTGTAACCACTTCAGAATTTCCATGTTCATGGAAAGCTGCTAGGTTTGCTCCTATTGGTAAGATTGACTATCCAGCTACAAAAAAGGATGATCGACCTATTAGCAAACTTTGTGCTCTGTCGAAATTTTTTGAATCAATTCTAACCAAACAACTTAACGAATCTCTTAATAATCATCATCTGGTTATCGTTAGAACTGCAGCACGATTACAGCTCTTATACAAATTGAAGATGATTTAAACAAATGCTCTTTATAAGAAGATGTTAACCGCGATGGTGCTCTTAGATTTCAGCAAATATTTTGATTCAATTAATCATCGAAAAATCTGCAAAATACTTCGTCATTCCTCAGTGAATTTAATCGAATCATATTTGGCTGGCTGATCACAGCATGTGATCCAATTACGTGCATGTTCTGAGTGAAGTTCCTGAGGGATCCATCCTGGGACCCCTACTTTTTTTTCTATTTTCATCAATAATACGCCCAATGTTTTATTAAATTGTAAATTTCGCTTATATGTAGATGACTTGAACTGTACATCGCTGGCAAATTGAATAATATTTCTGAAACTATATATCATTATTGAAAAGTGATATAGCAAATATCTTAAAATGGTGTGAAACTAATGGTCTTATTTTGAACAGGACAAAAACACAAACTATTATTTTTAGATCAAAACGAACTGGTCTTCAGGATATCCCCATTAGTTACAGTGGGTGCTGATATCATTATGTATTCTGATACAATTAAAAATCTTGGTATTGTAATGGATTGCAACCTTAACTGGAATGCTCAAGTCAATGCTGTGTGCAGCAAAGTGTATTGTACGCTTCACTCCCTACCCAAGTAACAGTTTTGGTTATATGAGGGTTCTGTAGACCATGATTTAGACTTGTAGAATGCTATAAAACCGCGATAAAACCTGCAATGTTACCTGGTAAGTTTTGTTACGTCACTCCACGCCTCAACATATCAGACTTCAGCTGGCTAGATCCTTGATCGTCCCGTTATTTTTGTATCGGGATATTCTCTTTAGCTTAACTTCTAAGACTAATACAAAGAAATTAAACTTGGTATTTAATGCCGTTACCAGATACGTGTATGACCTGCAGAAATACGATTACATTTATATCTTTTCTATTTTATTGCTCGGGTACGATTTCGTCAACTACATGAAACTAAGAATGTGTATTCAAACTTTTAAAATTTTAAACTAAAGTCCGATATATCTTCAAAACTTCTTTATTAACTCACAATCTTCTAGGTCAAGTGTTTTAATTATTCAAAGATGCTCTAAATTTTTTAAAGTGAATCGTTGCGCTATCGTTCGATTCGATTAAGGAACGAACTACCGAAGGAATGAAAAACAGCAAGATGTTGAACAGCATTTAAAAACTTTCACAGCAACTACTTCAGCTAGGTGAATAGGTACATCGGTAGTGTAATAGTAGCATATACTTTGAAAATCATTAGTAGATTTCTTGTGCTTTTATTATTGTATTGTATAAATAAATAAATAAATAAATAATTTTAAGGTTAGTTATTGTAGACGAAATGGATGTAATGTCGACCTAAATTCCTCTAGTTTGGGCCCATACATAAATTCAGCAATCGACTAAATTTTCAATAGCGACCAAAAATATCCATTCAACGGTGCCGGTGGTGTAGTGGTAAGCGTGATTACCTCTCACCCCAGCAGGCCTGGGTTCAATCCCAGTCGGCACCGCCGGGATGTTCTGAGGCATAACATCTCTGATCACGCCTTCCTTCGGATGGGAAGTAAAGCCGTTGGTCCCCGGTTCATGATGAGTTGATGGGTCGATAGGTAGGGTCCAGGTGTGGGAGCTGCTTTCCTGGCACGTCGGTAGCATTGGTGCTCAGCACGGAAAACAAGATCGACAGAAAAAAACAAACTAAAGGAAAAAAAAAAATTCCATTAGTACCGTCTCAATGACGCGTTCATCTAGATAAATTTAATTAATAGCAGATTTTTAGCGATGGGCCCAATCTTAGATCCATAGGCCAACATTAGAGCCATTCCCCCTTTAATAAACAATATTCACTCACAATTTTAATAAAGAATCGTTTCTCAGGATGTGGCTGATTTAAAAATGACGCAATATATCTCTGATATTAGAGAATTATGTATACATGTATGTATGTAAAGGATACCACTCACTGTTGCAGGGCACAGTCATTAGACAGTGGACTGTACAACAGGTAGGACTTGATCAAGTACTTGATGAAGGGCAAAACACGGAGGGTGGACCCGTAAGCAGAGACACTTACGCGTGATCCACGGGAGCAAGAAGAATCTCCTTCCAATGATAACAATATTCCAACCCGATACAGAACAAGCCATCATACGAGGGGATGTCCCAATGAGTGGAGAGAAGAGCCCACCTTCAATTCACGAAATTTTTACAACAGGGAGTTGGTAATTTCACTCCCCCTATCCAAATTTCTTTAATCCAGCGCCCTGATGGGCCTATTTCTACCCAATGAATGTATATGTTTATATTGGAATATGTAGTCTATAACAATAAAATATAATTACTGCAAACGGCGACTACCATGCCAAAACAGCGAACTTGGAACTTACCATTTGTCTAGGATATAACACCTTTGCTTGGCACCTCTACTAGATCTTTATGTCCACCATATGTAACTGTCTTCAAAAATATCTAATAGCGATTACCTGTGATGTGATACTTTCTTGTTTCTTGTCTTCGATTACCTGTGAAACTAATTTTCTTGCATTTTCATGGTTATCTTCTCTAAAGTAGCTGGTCCACCAAGTACTCGCATTGAGCGGTCCTTTCAGATTAGTATGAGATGGTGTTATACACCCAACCGGTGGATGTAAGATTCGCTTACAATTATGTGGGATTCATCATCAGAGGATGTAAGTGGAGACCGCATGAACCGAGGATGCGATATACCTAGCTGCGGTCCGATGTAAGAAAATTGGAGACCGAAACATGTGAAGTGTATAAGTGAGTGAAATTTATTATGTCGAAAAAAATAGAAAAAAAAGGTTGCCGACTGGACTCGAACCACGGACGTTGCGACTATCAGACCTGTGCTTTCTCCACTGCTTTCTCCATGCTTCTGAATATGGTTAGCCTAAAAGCAAACATGAAGCGCTCATTTTCTCGCATGCTCGACTTCGTATGCTTTTTCTGCTGGAGAGATTCGAGACAAGTGTGTGCGTCGTTCTACAATGTTCTACAATGTGCGTCGTTCTACAAGCTTACTGGTATAGTCGAAAGCGTAGATGGAACACGAAATAAAAAAGACAAAAAACCATTACATCGCCTGCATGGTCAATTCCTAACATTCGTTGCGATGTTCATGAACAGAGGATGATAGGAACTGGAACTAACATTCATTGTAATAGATTTTTGGTTTGCGTGTATGCAAAGTGCGAAAAAATAATGAAATAAATACGAATGGGATTAGTTTCAAGAAGTGACAGTTTCATCGGGCTCCCCAACTTACCATACTAACCATATATCTAGACTAACATTTGAAAAGGGCGTAATTCCAAAATGACCATATCGAGAAAATCACTTCTGAATTTTGATGACCTAAAAATTAATCCTTTTTCACGACTTTCCATTTTCTGGATGATTTTATAAGCTTGACATATAGTTAATAGTGTAATCTATCATCATGCATCACTAAAAACTCCAAAAAAGTTTTCTTTGTCGTGAAATAGAGAAGAAAACATCATACGCCCTGATAATTTCATACATGTTGTTACCCCCGGATCATCCACCCTTTGAACTGCCAACACTGGTGATACGCCGTGGAAGTACACCCTCGGGATATTTTGTTTGTTGTTCCGCCTTGGTTCTTCGTTCGCAAATTTTGTGAGTGTGGAATTACGCCCGGAGATTTTTTGGTCTTCTGTTCGTTGTTTACACGTGAACTATCAATCGGATGCATTTCAAATGAATCGGGCGTGACTAGATACTACAGACTCAATACGTATGGCATATTAAAACGATATAATTCGTAGTTCTGGTGCAAGGCGTAACAACCAGATGCATCATAGAGTTGAAAGTTGGAAATACGCCATGTAAGAAGAAACGTTTTTGATGATTTGAATTGATATTTTCTTCTACATTTTCGTGTTTATCGAGTAGTTTGTGAACTATTCTCTCTATATGTGGCAAAATATGGTTTGTTTACATTTTGGCTCTTACGCCCCTTTCAAATGTTAGTCTTGAATATAACCATACCATACCATTCTTAAGCATAATAAGTATATACAAGCTAAATTACGACTATATGCTTACTTGGATACTCATATGCTCGTCAGAATGGATCATCGGTGGCGAAGTGAAGTATTTTTGAAAGTGATGTTATAATTCTCAATGTTTTGATTTTATCGTAAAGTTACCTCAATATTATTACCCAGACAACACATTTAACATTTCTCATTGTAAACAATAGCGCCATCTGTCGTATACACTCAACAGTGTGAAAAAGTCAAATGCAAGGGAATTGATTATGCGCACCACATGTGGCGCGACTATCAACTAAGAAACATTTAAATTTACCGTTAAAAAACGATTTCGATGAACATTTTGAGAGTTTTATATCTGCTTGTCTGTTATCATATCTTCACTACTGCAACTTCTGGTAATCCGCAAAAGTAATTGCATTTTTTTTCTCAAGCACTTTTGAGCTAGCTGCAATCACTTTCTCATACTCGAAATGTGCCACGATAAAATTGGCACAACGATGCCCTATACGCTCTTGACCAAAGCGCAGGGTGATTTTCTTAAACGCTTATAGCATAGCATAGCATAGTAAATGGGATTGTACAAAGCGTGTGTGGCTATATAATGGTCAACTAATACATTTTGCAGAAGATATCGTGATTAGCGATTTTCCCCCTACAAAAATAATATCTATAAAATAAGCAACGCATTATACACCTGGCTACATCATTACAATCGCAGGGGAAGGAAGGAAAATTTAATCCAACATCTACTTAAGAAGGTGCAGGGAACCCATACTTACTTCATAAATGTCACAGGAAGGGAAGAGTTGTGTTAGTGGGAGGGTGAATGATTAGGAAACTCTATTCGTCAATATAGAGCATTTTTAACTTTCAGAATCACATGTGCTCAACCGCGATGATCGACTCTCTTCATCGATTTGCTCTTCACATTACCACAGTTTCGTGAACTAATTTTCCGAAATTCTTAAAGTAGTGTTAACTACCTTATTTTCGGCCAATTAAGCACAACTCGCACTAAGTCTTTCTTAATCGAGCGTAGTTTAGCACCAAACGCAATCTTATTATTACTGATGGCTTCCAAATGTATTTACCTTTCGATACGTACTGTAAGATTTGATAAAGAGAAACAAATTGTTGAGATATTGTTAAAAGTTTATTTAATTTTCCTTAAATCACCAAATCACTGAGAGCACTCTTCTACTCGTACGCACAAAAGAATGCACTCAACGCATAATGAAGGTCATACATAAATGAATCAGAAGGTGCAACACTTGACACTATACGAATAATCTTGATTGCAGATTCTATTGTTATATAAAAAAAGTATAACATACGCACGCACAATAGGCCGTACCAAGGCCTTCTTCACTATATGCGCCTCACGCATATGCATTTACCACACAATACCACAATAAATCAACATCACTGCACAATATTTAAGGAAAACTACGTGCGGATGGGATTTTTTAATTTTATTCCACTACCTTATTTGCTTTTCCTTGACAGATATAAAGTACAAGACACTGAAGGCCGGCGCACAATGGATACGTTTTCAGGTTTTTTGACAGTTAGCACATGTCAAATAAAAACTAAAACGTATGCATTGTGCGCCGTCCTTGAAGAAGTCTGCACATTGTAGACGAAATACGCGTAGCTGTCAAGGATAAGCAAATAAGGTAGTGGAATTAAATGGAAATTACTAATCCTTCTCTCCCTCTCTTTATTCAAGTCACATGTTTTTTTCAATTTTTCCAAGCCGAGAATTTGAAAAAAAAAATCACAGACGTCAAATCTTCAAGATTTGTCTAATTTCAAAATTATTCACAATCAAAGGTTTACAATCATTTCGGCGCGTGATAAATTGGTGATATTTCCAAGTTTATGATCTTGAAAATTCATCTATAATCAGTATTTGAATTTGAGCGTTCTTGATTATAAAACTTAGATATTGAGGAGCCTAAGAATCTATGAAAATTGGACTGTTTTATCGTACCAGGATTATGGGTCTTTTAAAGTTTGAGTTATCGCAGTTGTATGAAGTGGAAAAATAATTTTAAACTTTTTTTCAGAATCACAAAAGTTTATTTGGAAAAAATCGCTGGAAAATCTTGAATTTGTTCAATGCTAGCATTTAATACTTAACCTAGGACCTTGATGTCTTTTACTGTGCGAAGTAGTCATCTACACTCTACTCGAGCCATGGCCACGCGTCTTCAGCCTCGTAGTCTGCGTAGGTCGCTTGGATTTCAACAAACTTTAAAATTATCCAGATTATAGGAAAATGTTCTGTGTTCATTCCATGATATCTGTACAATATTTAAAATTGAATACCTCGATATTTCTTCCCTGGAACTCAACTGAAAGCAAATTATATAATTTTCTGCAACTTACCAATGTTTAATCAAACATTGTTTCGTAAAACTACTACTCTAAACTACTCTAAATTTTACTCAGAGAGTGAGTCACTTCTACTTATTCGTATAAAGGATTTCATTAAAGCGTAGGTTACTCATGCTCTGAGTGACCTTCGCTTCTATATTCGTATGCAGAAACGAATGAGTAAAACTTTCTCTCTTCTTATCCTTATTCTTCATCGCCCTGAACATAGTATTAGATTCACTTCCCTAGTTATTAATTGAGAGTTTTTTATTCCTGTACCATTCTTGCATTCGTATAATTGTGTGGCAAGTACAATGATACTGGAAGTCAACACATTTTCCAATCCAAAACATTGCTAGACCGAACCAGGAATCAATCCCAGCCATATTCAGCATGGTCTTACTTTGTAACTGTGTCTTTATTAACTGAGCTAAGGGAGGCCCCAAAGCTGACTCTTTCTCTCTCTGAATTTGTTATGTTTTCAGTGTATCTCGCAGTCGGAATCGATAGACATATTTTTGAGGAAACGGATTCGGAGTATTTATCACCGGCTCCCGAGCCCTGCTATTGTTACGTGAGCAGAAAAATTGCTTTGATTTGGTTTTGAACATTTAATCAAATGATAATGATTTACTTGAAATGAATTTGATAGAGATTACAGGATCGTATATAAAAATAATGAAAATACACTATGAAATCGCATTAGCATAGCAAACAACAAGTATAAGTTTTTAATATGTGTATTCACTCATATCTTGCGTAGATGAACCAGCCTTCGGTATATCTCCTAAATAAAGGAAATCAATCAAATTCAGAAAACCTTAATATTTTGACTTCGTAAATTGCGAAGTATAAAACGACAAAGGATGCTACAAGAAATTACCTTAACCGAGAACATCATCTCAATAAGACATTCAATTTTTCCAGAATCTAATGGACCGATGCAGTAGCGCTTGAGCAATTGTGGTAGTAACGCATAGAAAAATTGAGCAAATACTCAAACCGCTCTTCTGCGGAATCTTTGCTATTGAATTCGTTCGTAGATGACGTGAAAAGTAACTTGAACACCCCTATCAACGATGTGCGGCATCTGCCGCACGGTGGCCTATTCGTGAGCAGCCAACCCGTTCCATCGTTGTCACGACTTTTTTACTTCAGCACAAATCTTAACGTCGTAAAATTTCGACATTCCCGCTCCATGAGCCCTTCAATCTCCTTACCATGTATTAGTTTGCCAACTACCCGCTCACCATCAGTCGCGGTGGTAGCGGTAGCGGCGTTTCATTCATAAGCCACCACGCTGGACTCTCGGTGGAAGATAGTCCATAGCATTTACCCGCTCTTCCAATAAATCGCTTCACGGCCGATTAAACCAACTCAAATTTGAGTTCCATTCACTCAAGTTTCGGAAAGCGTAGGTTACTCATAGACTGACTAAAATTTTCCTCGATTTTCAAAGAAATATTTTCGAGTATCTATACTAATAGTCTATAAGTATACTTTTAGAATGAGTTAAAGCTTACTTGATTTACTCACATTCGAACAGATTTTTGAGGAAAATTTTACTCAGTCTATGAGTAACCTACCTTTTTTCTCAATTTTGAGTGAAAAACCACTCAATTTTGCGTCGATCTCATCGGCTATGTGGCCGTTTGTGGTGTGGCCAGTCGAGCCGCAAATCAGCCATGATTGTGGCCGAAGCGGTGGTCATCGCTTTTGTCGAAATTCCGACGAAATAGAAAAAAGATTTACGATCCACGCAAGATCATTAAATCATCTTGGGAGATCTATGCAGGGAGTATGCAGGCTGGACTGGGGACAAGTCTCCAGCATCCAACCTACATGCTAACAGCAAGGACACAAACGCCTCCGTGTGTGTCCAATCGGGAACGCACATTGGACTCGAAAGAGAGTTTACGACTAAATTGAATTAGTGCGAGACGAATGCCTATACGCGCATCCGACTACGTCGTACGACGGCGACAGGGCGAAGACCATAAACACCTCAAGATCATATGCTCTGGCACACGGTGATGATGACTGTCTGTTCTCGCTCTGGTATGTAGTAAGATGTGGTCACGTCCAAACAATGGATCCCCTAGAACAAGAAATTTCCTAGAAGCAAACGCCCGTGTAAACTTGGCCACTTTTGTAGGTCATCAAATGATTACGACACATCCATCGTGTGTCTCGGTTTGTTTGGAAGTGAGTGCTACGGCGCGGTACAAGCGCAGTTTTTCCTCTGTGGGATCCAGGGATCGCAATAGGTGCATGCTTTTCCGGAGTGAGTTATGGTGCCGTGTTGTCGGTGCGAACGGGTGAATGCGAAGAAGCGTCACCGTCTTCGGAACAGATGTTGCTCGTTAATTCGTTTACGCCTTTCGGGATCGATTTCCGAATGTTATACTTGATCCGGACTGGGATCTACGCCCACGTGAGAGGAGTTTGTGCCTTTCTGTCTCGGGCCAACATCAAAGCGTGCTGGAAAGTGGAACATCTAATAAGGTTCGGTCTTTGACAGAGTTCAGAATTATCAATTTCACGTTTATTTATAAAAAAAAAGTTATATTGTGCGGATGTGATAGGTGGTTGACTTGAGTGTGCATGAATTATATCGGTTCAACACAAGCCTCATGCTGGAACCCCACCATCAGTCATGTACTCTCTGTAATTCGATTCATGCATTTCTACATGTTCCTATAAATATGTAGGAGCAAATCCCGTTCGTAGTAAGATTCTGCAATTTATGAATGGCAAGTACGATCGTCACCGCTGGGATTCATGCTGTGATCAATATGATCGTCGGAATAGAACCGCAGAACGTACAACAGTTTATTTATACATGGGAAAACCTTTACGAAGCACGCCACCATGTCTCTCCACGCTGCTGCCCGGATCGAGAAGTGAGTTGGCACCAGCAGCATACAATTCCACTCAATGAGACAGTGATCGATTCGTCAAGCGTTTTCCCGCTGGTGGCCATCGATCACACCCCATCAGAGGCAGGGGTTTGCCCGTGTCACAGCTAGTATAATAGTCTTTCTGCAGTTTTATGACCATTTGCGTGGTCGTTGACTGCCGACGCACGTCACCGTAGTCGTGGATGATTAATGAGAGAAAACCTGTCGCAGACGGTTGTGACGATTTGCGTGTGGTTCAAGAGGGCAAATAGGGGAAACTTGTCGAGTGTGTGAAATCTTAAGTGATTAGACATTTTGAAGCATCCCACGGTACATTAACTTCTGCACATAAAATTGGTCAACAAAACATTATAATTATCAGCTAACATTTAAAACACTTGGGAGAAACTGTTCAGAGCATAACCCAACTAACAATTTTAGCTGCAGACTAGCTTATACAGCTGAAAATTGCCTTATGCAGCTAATTTTTGTCTGTATAAGCTGATCTGCAGCTAACATTGTTTGTTGGGAATAGCTTTCATGAAGACACTCAGATAATAAACGGTTCTACAGGAAAAGGGTTTTGACCAAACGAAACCCGTTTTTGAAAAATCAACATTGGAATTTTTGGTTCAGTACGGCGCTACGAGGTATTGGAACATGAACACATATTATCGAACTTGCAGGAACCTCCGAAGTCTCTGACATTGGCTAAAACTCATCATGCTGTACATCAAATGGTGATGGTCCCACCACTTACCCCATACAAAGCTGGATTGAACTGGACGATTTATGTTTAAGATAATGAAGCATGACATCTTAACCAGATTAGCAAATAAAAGCGAACTGGTTACAGTTACAGACATAAATTCCATCAGCACTTCTCAGTTGCTTCACAGCGACATAAATGTGAAAAAGCTAAGACATGCACCTCTTTGTTAACCGTTTTGTTCACCTCAAATAGTCACAAGCATTTCCAGCGATGAAGAGTTAATGAATAATCAACAAAGCATTCTAATACACTGGCAACCCCGCAATCTGATGCTATCGTATTTTTTAGCAACGTCAGAAATGCCGTCAGAAACCCCCGACATTCATTTCTGGCATTATATCTCAATTGTAGTTGTTTATTTCAGATTCACGGGATATGATTTAAAAATTCACGAAGTCAAAACATAGTTATTCGGTATTTGCATAAATTTTTCGAATTTAGCGCTTAGCTCCATTAATCAGGGTTTGTACAAACTCTTCAGATACCGTGGTGACCGTCTTTGTCCAAATTTGTTGGAAGTGTTAGATATCTTTGATTCCTTGTTTCTTTTCAGAATGCTTCCACTTCATCAGAGCCCAATATCTCTCAATTGAACGTAACTCTGGAAAACTTGGTGGTTTTTCGGTTTTTGGTACAATATTCACTTGATTTGCTTTGCAGAACAAAGGGTTTCTTTGTGGCTTTTGATGCAGGGTAGCAATCGCTTCTGCAGGCATTCTTCCTGGTTTATCTCCCTGTTTATTGTGCCTGTAGTGACGAACGATTTACTCTTTCGGCCACACGTGCCAAATAAGGTATTTTTGGGAAATTTCGATGCCTTATTCGTCTTGAAATACTGCTGTAGCATTTTTGGCCATAGCAGAATAGAAAGCCAGCCCTGGAAGCTGCTTAAAATCCTCCAGGATATAAGTTGCATTGTCCATAACAACGCATTAAAACTTCATCAAATATTCGCAGTATAAACTTCGAGCCCGTGATTTTGCTGACAATTTCTGTTCGTCGTTGCGATTTGGAACTGTTTTTACTCTATACGACTTCAGTCCAAAATGCCGTTTTGATTTTTGGACAAAACCAGGTGACATTCCTATTTACGAGCCACCGTTCGAACAGAGGGATCCGGGTTTTCCTTTAATATCCTATGCACCTTTCGGTTCATGACAGGATCAGCACGTCCAATGTTTGTATCACTTCTCGGTTTCCTCTCGATCGTCAAACGTTCTGAAAATGATTTGAGCGCACCGTGAACAGTAGATTTAGGTAAATCCATTTTTTTTGCAAGTTCCCGTATTTACAAGTTAGGATTCTAATTACGTCCGTACAAAATCCGCTCGTGCATGTGTTTTTCATTCGTCGCCATCTTTAACACTAAACATGGAATGTAAACACCAATCGTAGTCTTTTTCAACAAAGACTCCCAGCTATACCTTAGCGAAATTTTTCACTCCTACGTGCAATATTTAAAAAGTTAAAGTGATTTGAAGGTACCCGTAATACACATGCGAGGATCAAGCCTTGGAGTAGTCTTATTTTTTATAACTTCTACTATTATATCAATAACATCCATCATCACCATCGAGATGAACAAATAGTTTTTACAGTGCTACAATAATTATTTAAAAGTCATTATGACAAGATACAAAATAATCCGTTACAGATTTTGTCAAGATACACGATTTGTCAATTCATTAAAAAAAACCGCTGGACAAATGTTCAACATATAGCTTTAGCGTGTGAAATGCAGTGTCTCTTAAATTCTGCTAATGTTGTTGCACGTTTGATAAGTCACAGAATCGAATTGAAAACATTTAAGGTGCCGCCACACGGAGGCTATTTCTAGTATATAGCGAGCTATGTGATAGAAAACTATATTTTAGCCCATAGGAACACCTAAACTATGACGTGGTAGCTCATAGTTATGACTTGCAAGTTATAGTTTAGAGCTATGACATAGAGCCAAATTCATTGTCGTGTGTACACTCTAGCGATAGTTTCTATATCATAGTTGCAATCTATAAACTATTCCATCAAGCCGGAATAGTTCATAGTTTATTGGTCATAGTTTTTTGACAGCAGTCTGTGCGCGGCACTTTTGTTTTTGTTTTAGAAACCACTCATAGAAATCTTATCAAAATGAATTCAGAGTTGTGTTCAGAATATGGACTCTGGAGACTATGAGATGGTCCACCGGAAGATCCGCAACATCCGTAAAAGTGCTCAATTCATGAAACTGATCGTAGAGCTCCACGGTTTTTTAGAAACCACTCGTAGACGAATTATCACAATAAATTCGGAGTTGTGACCAGAAAATTTATACTGGGGACCACGAGATGATCCACTAAAAGATCCGGAACATTCGTAAAAGTGGTCAATTAATGAAATTGATCCTAGAGCTCCCCGGTTGTTTCGAAACCACTAATATACGTTTTATGACAACAAATTCGGAGTTTGGACCAGACAATGGATGCTGAGGACCACTTATAGATCCGGAACATTCGTAAAAGTGATCATTTCATAAAACTGATCCTAGAGCTACGTGGTTTTTTTAACCACTCATAAATTAATTTTAATAACAACTCAATAAGACGGTATTTTTAAATGGCTTATTGATTCAATTCTGATTTGATAAATTAAAACTCTAAACATTAAATATAGTCCCAAAATCCAAAGAAAGATCTCTCAGAAGTCATGAGAGTCAAAAGAATTCCAAGGAATAATATTCAAAAATTCCGTTAAAAGCACCTAGAAGTTATTAAACACTTAAATACCACCTAGAAATCATTCATGATGATAAATTGAACAATTGTGTCTATGAGCAGTTCTAAAAAACCATAGGGGGCTGAGATCAGTTTTTTTTAACGATCCACTATTTTTATCAGGACAATAATAATAATATTCGGATATTCTGGAGCACCATCCAATGGGGTCCATTTCCCAGTCACAACTCCGATTTCGTTCTGTAGAGACGTCTATTATCCTCCAGGGGAGCGTCTATGATGTTCCAGAGGAGCATTCATGGTCTCCAGGGTTTATTTTCCGATCATAACTCCGAATTCATAATTATAAGACGTCTATGAGAGTTTTCGAATAATACGGTGTTGTTGGATCAGTTTCATGAATTGACCACTTTTACTGATGTTTCGGATCTTTTGGAAGACCATCTTCTTCTTCTTCTTCGCATTTCAAACTTATTGCATATCGCATATTAAAGGGTGATACGGTCAAAATTTGGTCAAGGGAAAACGCGTGTAAATCGGTGAAATCGTTTATTTAAAAAATCAAATTAAATTTCTTTTTCAAGTTCCATTAGTATGAAATTCAGGAAAAATATTCAGTTAGGCTTCCGCTTTTCCAAATCCGAATTTCCGGGCCTTACGCTTGACCCCTGCCATCAGATTTTGTACAGCCACCTTGTCCACCTTCTTCGCCGCAGAAAGCCAGTTTGCCTTGAACTGCTGCTCGCCCTTAGCAGTTTTTTTGGTCTTCTTTAGGTTCCGCTTGACAATAGTCCAGTATTTCTCAATTGGGCGGAGCTCTGGCGTGTTGGGAGGGTTCTTGTCCTTGGGAACCACCTGCACGTTGTTGGCGGCGTACCACTCCATGGCCTTTTTACCGTAATGGCAAGATGCCAAATCCGGCCAAAACAGTACGGAACAACCGTGTTTCTTCAGGAAAGGCAGCAGACGTTTATTCAAACACTCTTTCACGTAAATTTCTTGGTTGACAGTCCCGGAAGCTATGAAAATGCTGCTTTTCAAGCCACAGGTACAGATGGCTTGCCAAACCAGATATTTCTTTGCGAACTTTGACAGTTTCATGTGCTTGAAAACATCTGCTACCTTTCCTCTTCCTTTTGCCGTATAAAACTCCTGTCCCGGAAGCTGCTTGTAGTCGGCTTTGACGTAGGTTTCGTCGTCCATTACCACGCAGTCAAACTTCGTCAGCATCGTCGTGTACAGCCTCCGGGATCGCGCTTTGGCCGTCGTATTTTGTTTATCATCGCGATTTGGAGTCACTACCTTCTTGTAAGTCGATAGTCCGGCTCGTTTTGTGGCTCGATGCACGGTTGTAGACGATACACTCAGCTTATTTGCGGCATCTCGGAGAGAGAGGTTAGGGTTTCGCGTGAAACTACCGGCAACTCTCTTTGTCGTCTCAGCGGCTTCCGGTTTTCGATTTCCCCCCGATCCAGACTTCCTGGCTGTCGACAAACGTTCCCCAAACACTTTAATTACATTTGTAACGGTTGATTTGGCAACTTTTAGCGATTTTGCCAACTTTGCGTGCGAGTAGCTCGGATTTTCGCGATGCGCGAGCAAAATTTTGATACGCTGCTCTTCTTGCTTGGACGGCATTTTGACAACTGAAGAGTGAATTCCAAAATCAAAATAGGAGCAACATTCTACACACACACACCTTCAAAATGAGGGGTGTTCAGGTTTTTTAAATGCAAAATTGAAAGAAATACGTCAAGTTGATATTGACCAAATTTTGACCGTATCACCCTTTAGCTTATTGCGTGCTCTCAACTTAGTGTTCTAGGTGCACTTTCACAGTTATTAATTGAGAGCTTTCGATGCCTGTACCATTTTTGCATTTGTATAATTGTGTGGCAAGTCCAATCATACTTCTATGCCCAGGGAAGTCGAGAAATTTTCCAACCCGAAAAATTCCTAGACCGGACCGGGAATTGAACCCAGCCACCTCCAGCATGGTCTGCTTTGTAGCTGCGCCTTTACCGACTGAGCTAAGGAAGACCATCCACTGCACAAGTCCCAAAGCCATGTTTAGGAAGACAAAATGTTTGCGCCCAAACCGTCAGTTTAAGGTTTATAGAGTCTTGCGGAAAGTTGCTTCATATTTTTTGGCCGATCTTTCTATGTTTGTGAAATTAGTGTGGTCGACAAAATTGGTGAATTGAATATACAAACATTTTTATTAATTGAGATAGACCAATGCAATGTTCTAAAAAGTTGTAGAACAATCAATTCAAAGCATTTTTGTTTATGACACTAAATTAATTTCTCTTGTGGTTCATGAGTTATGATCTTTTTTAAACAAGCAGGTAAGGGTGGCCCCTAAAAACAGATTTAGTTGAAAAACTTTTTACACGTTCATTTCTCGTAAAAACATTGCTTTGGATACATTTAGAACTTATGATGCCGCATATTGATGACGCAATCATGTTGCTATCTTTTTTTTATTAGAAAGTTAATGGATATATTCATCGATTTTTTTTTAATTGTCAATATCTCTAAAAGCAGTAAACCGGTTTTCAAACTTTGGATTTCATTTGAAAGATCGTGTTTTTTTCATTTTTGGTGAAAAAACGGTGAGAGTGTTTTTTTGTTTGATGTAATTTATTTATTTTATTTTAAGAAGTCAAATTTTTTACCAAAAACTAGCCATAAATTTTCAAATAAAGGAGATATTAACTAAGCCGCTCCAGCAAAAATATGAGTCATAGAAAGTTTTTTTTTATGTCTTTATTAAAGAGATAAGTCATAAAAAGTTCTGAAAGAATTTAAAACAAAGTTTCTACGAGAAATGAACTTATAAAATGATATTTAAAGAAAGCCGATTTTCTAGGGGCCACCCTAACCTGCTTGTTTAAAATAATCATAAGTATTGAACCATAAGAGATAGAAATTTGAAATTTTAAGCAAAATTGATTAAAATTGATTATTATATAACTTTTTAGAACACTGCATTGGTATATTTCAAATATTGAAAAAGTTTGTATTTTCAATTCACCAATTATGGACCACCCTAATTTCACTAACAAAAAAGATTGGCCAAAAAATACGAAGAAACTTTCCACAATACTCCATGTACCCAAAAGTGATAGTTTGGGTGCAAATATTGTTGTCTTCCTAAATACGGCTTGGGGACCTTTGTGCACTGGTCCCCAGTTTAAAATTCTGGTCATAACTCCAAATTGATTCTGATAAGATGCCAATGAGAGGTTTTGAAAAAAAACGGACCATCTCGTGGTCCCAATGGTCCATTTTCCGGTCACAACTCCCATTTTATTCTGATGAGACATCTCTGAGTGATTTCGAACGATCAGAAGAGCTCTAGGATCAGTTTCATGAGTTTACCTCTTTAAGGGATGATTTTGATCCTCTGGAAGGCCATTTCGTGGACCCAAGAGTGAATTTTCCGATCACAACTTCGAATTCATATTAATAAGATGTCAATGAATGGTTTGAAAAAAAAAACGCAGAGTTCTAGGATAAGTTTCATGAATTGATCACTTTAACGGATGTTCCGGATCTTGCGCATATTGGTATCCTGCTTGGTAATAAAGGGTGATACGGTCAAAATTTGGTCAATATCAACTTGACGTATTTCTTTCAATTTTGCATTTAAAAAACCTGAACACCCCTCATTTTGAAGGTGTGTGTGTGTAGAATGTTGCTCCTATTTTGATTTTGGAATTCACTCTTCAGTTGTCAAAATGCCGTCCAAGCAAGAAGAGCAGCGTATCAAAATTTTGCTCGCGCATCGCGAAAATCCGAGCTACTCGCACGCAAAGTTGGCAAAATCGCTAAAAGTTGCCAAATCAACCGTTACAAATGTAATTAAAGTGTTTGGGGAACGTTTGTCGACAGCCAGGAAGTCTGGATCGGGGGGAAATCGAAAACCGGAAGCCGCTGAGACGACAAAGAGAGTTGCCGGTAGTTTCAAGCGAAACCCTAACCTCTCTCTCCGAGATGCCGCAAATAAGCTGGGTGCATCGTCTACAACCGTGCATCGAGCCAAAAAACGAGCCGGACTATCGACTTACAAGAAGGTAGTGACTCCAAATCGCGATGATAAACAAAATACGACGGCCAAAGCGCGATCCCGGAGGCTGTACACGACGATGCTGACGAAGTTTGACTGCGTGGTAATGGACGACGAAACCTACGTCAAAGCCGACTACAAGCAGCTTCCGGGACAGGAGTTTTATACGGCAAAAGGAAGAGGAAAGGTAGCAGATGTTTTCAAGCACATGAAACTGTCAAAGTTCGCAAAGAAATATCTGGTTTGGCAAGCCATCTGTACCTGTGGCTTGAAAAGCAGCATTTTCATAGCTTCCGGGACTGTCAACCAAGAAATTTACGTGAAAGAGTGTTTGAATAAACGTCTGCTGCCTTTCCTGAAGAAACACGGTTGTTCCGTACTGTTTTGGCCGGATTTGGCATCTTGCCATTACGGTAAAAAGGCCATGGAGTGGTACGCCGCCAACAACGTGCAGGTGGTTCCCAAGGACAAGAACCCTCCCAACACGCCAGAGCTCCGCCCAATTGAGAAATACTGGGCTATTGTCAAGCGGAACCTAAAGAAGACCAAAAAAAAACTGCTAAGGGCGAGCAGCAGTTCAAGGCAAACTGGCTTTCTGCGGCGAAGAAGGTGGCTGTACAAAATCTGATGGCAGGGGTCAAGCGTAAGGCCCGGCAATTCGGATTTGGAAAAGCGGAAGCCTAACTGAATATTTTTCTTGAATTTTATACTAATTGAACTTGAAAAAGAAATTTAATTTGATTTTTTAAATAAACGATTTCACCGATTTACACGCGTTTTCCCTTGACCAAATTTTGACCGTATCACCCTTTAACCGGTGAAACATTCTCCAGGATATAATCAAAATCCTGATTTGTCATTTTGACAAAATTACGGTAGTATGCTGGATCTTCGTCGCCCAGCTCCTCCAGAAGATTAGTCTCGATTCCGAAGCCTTCACACCGAGCAATCCATGATGTTGTCCAGATTGTACGACTTCTCCACTTAATTCGCCTCATGTGGTACACTAAAGCTGCAGTAATTATTTTCTTTTTTTTTATCTAAAGCTATCAGAAGTACCCATTTTTGCATTCCTGCAACTATTTTTTTTATGATGTGCACAGGTGCATTAAGCGAACAAAAATGCAAAAAAATCAATCGTGTGTACACTCGAAAATTCTATTTCATAGCACTACGTCATAGTTTTCTACTACATAGCTACTATTACGTCATAGTTCATAGTTTTTGAAAATTGTTTCCCAAATCTTATAGAACTATGATATAGAAAACTAAATCGACTATGTCATAGAGAACTATAACATAAATATCATGCGCCGTGTGGCGGCACCTTTATTTCATTCGCGTTTCTAGTATTATATCTATGAAAGCCACTTCCTCTTGCAATTCGATCACACAAATATCGAGGCAACAAATCGTTAACTACTTTAAAAATGAGCATCATAGATCATGCAGGACCAAACTGGACCACTTCTACTATAAGGGTTTAGTTTCCGGAAAGAGCACGGCAGCGCTGTATTCCCAAAATTTGAGCCAAGTAGTCGCACCCAATATTGACCTGCGCCCTTAAAATACAAATCTGCCTAAAATAACGATACGTCTGCCCCTGACGATGGTGACGTTGTTTTAAATAGTGTATTATCTAGTTGATATGGAACGTTGCAAAACATTTCATATATGCATGCACTGTACTCTACAGGTGGCGAAGGTGGCAGTATCCTTACTTCTTGAAATTCTTATTAATTTCCAAAAGTTTTGTCAACATTTCCAAGCACCATATTTTTTGTTTTCTTAATTATCTCATATCATACTTTACTTTCTCAAAATTTCAGGAAATTCCTTGAACGATTACTAAAAAATCTCCTAAACATTCGTGGGCAAAATCTCAGGCCAAACAAACTACTAGTAAGTAACCAAATCAAAACCTCCACAGTATGAAGGCCTTACTGCGTTAACCAAAGCAATGGCGCAAAGGAGTTTTGTTTCTCCGAGGCACTCGGTCACCCTTCTTAAGTTTAAGTACGAGGCTAAATAAGGGCAAGATTATAGTTATGATGATACTTAAATTAAAAAAAAAACTGCGTTCAACTCAGAATACCTCTGGCGTTTTACAAATAATTACCAATTTGCTTTCTACGTTACTGTTAAATATATGCTGGAGGTGGTGGATTTGTGAATAGTTATCAATTATGATTACTGTTAAGATAGCATAAATCAATCTACAGCATAATAGAATAGCAATGATAAATCTATGTAGATTAATGCTAAATGGCAATGGTAAAGGAAATTTTTATCTAGGAAACCGCGTGAACCCAATTTTTGCTACTTTTAGCAAAAGTGGAATCTCAAAATCCTCGAGCATTTGTGTGTGTCAATAACGCAATCGTAGCTACGCAAATAAAATCAATCAGATTCTTGTTTCAGACGTTCCCAAGAGCTCGTGGAATTACTTCCGAATGTATTGAATCATTCAAAAAATATTACACTTTCTGAAGCCAGTCTATCCTTGAGCGAATCAACTTTTTCCCTGCTGAACTGAAGCTTTTCTGAAGCTTTTAAAAATTTTATGAGCTGAATACACGGATCCAGTGTTTCCAATTTTTCCGAAGTGATTTAAAACTTTTGTAAAGTTCAGTACTGTTCGATGTGATTTTGAACGTGCTACGCTTTTCTGAAATGGTCCAGTACTTTCCAAAGTGATCCTAAGCTTTTCTCAAGCTATTCAGTACTGTCTGTAGTGATACTGAACTTTTCCAAAGTGATTCCAAACTGTCCCAATGCAATGTTATGTCAGTACAGATAGACCTCGTTTTTGGAAGCATAACTACAGTGCACTCTCTACAACTCGATATTGGAGGGTCCATCGAGTTATTGAATAAGAATCCCATATAAATTCCCTATCGCAGTAGCCATGACATTCATGTTTACCATGGTTCTATAACTCGGTATCGAGCTATTGGACATCGAGTTGTGGAGAGTTTACTGCCAAAATCAAGAATTTTTCCGATGAGTCACAATTGAGTACTACTGTGGCCTAGCGATAAGAATCAATGCTCCTTTAAGTGAATCCTGTTGAAAAATTATTGAAAAATTCATGGAAGTGAGGAGGATTTCTCAGTTTCCAACAAAGTGAGAATCACGTATCTATTCACTAATTAGCCTAAATTTGGACCCGGCTGGCGCTGTTAGTATGAGATCACCAGTTTTTACACATTGCAGATGCATGTTAGTCCTACGCATCGTTAGTTGGTTCTCTGTGTAATACAGATAATCTGCTAAAAACGGAGTAGCAACCGCGAGCGGTTATTTATTTTCATGCTGAATTATGTTTGTACTATCCGAATGTGATTCAGTACTTTATGAAGCTTTTCTGCAGCAATTCAGTACTATCCATATAGATTCCGAAATTTTCTAAAGTGTTTCAGTACTTTCAGAAGAGATTTAAAACTTTTTTGAAGGTGATTTTGATTTTTTTGAAGTGATTCTTAACTTTACTAAAGTGATTCAATTATTACAGAGTGATACAGTTCTTGAGGAAATGATTGCAAACTTAAGAGATTTGATACAGTACTTTTCGCAGTTTTGTGAATTGATTCAGTTATTTCCTAAATTATTCAGCTTTTTTAAGTGATTCCGTACTTTATGGAGTGATTCCAAACTTTCAATAAATTTAGATTTAATTATTTTTGAAGTGATTCCAAATTTCTTGAAGTATTTCAGTACTTTCTGAAATGATTCAGTACTTGCCTAAGTGATCATGAACATTTCCAAAGTGATTCTGAACATTCCTGAAGATATTCAGTTTTCTCCGAGGTGATTCCGATTCAGTGCATTCCTAAGTGATTCAATGATTTCTGAAGTGAATTTTCTGCAATGATTCAGTACTTTCCAAAGTGATTTGGAACTTATCTGAAGTATTTCTGATCTTTTCTGAAGTAACTTTGTGGAGCGACCCTTTAACATTTCTAAGGTGATTTAGTACTTTCTGAAGTGATTTTTAACTTTGCATATGTTATTTAGCTCTTCCAAACTGTATTGAAGCAAATCAGTACTTTTATAAGTGTTTTCGAACTATTCTCAAGTACTTTCCAGAGTGATTTCGAGCATTTTTATATGATGCCAAACTTCTCTCCCATACATAACCGTGAAATAATTTGTCTTTTTTCACCAATCAGGGACCCAGGCCAATTCAAATTTATCAGTTTTGATTAATTGTTTTCGTATTATCTTTATTCGGGGCGCAAGTCATTTCAAATTTAACATTTATCCCTCAGCATGCATATCAAGGGTGCTAGCCAAATAAAAGAAAAGATTATAATATTGTTTAACATGTTTACCAGGGGTGCAAGCCATTTGAAATTTTAATATTTTTTTTTAAATTTCATCCTGAACGTGTATATAAGGCCACTTCAAATTTAACGATTTTGAACGTTTTTTCTCTGAACATGTTTATGCTAATTTAACATATTTTTTTATTCAAAGTGTTTTTATGTTACTTCATACGCGAAGTTAGCGATTTTCAGAGATGGTTGGAAATGCTAATATGAAGCTTTAGTGTGATAATTTATTAGCTAGAGAATGATCTTTAGAAGACGGTAGGTGGATAGTTCCGTTAGAGCACGGCAGCATGAAAATTGAATAGAAGTTGAAAATGAGCGAAGGGCCATTAATGTGACAGTATAAAGTCAAACGCACATCTTTTGCCAAACCCGTACGATGTACGCGGAGACTTGAAGTATGATAAGACAATAATACTAGGTTTCTAGAATAGATATCAGTGTCAGATGAAACAGATTTTCTCATAGCAATAGTTATAGGATACTCATACAAACTAAAAACATATATTTTTTTTATTTTATTAGCTTGTTCCATACTGATGTAATGTAAGTAGATGCAATAATACTCGCTTTTTTAGCACTCGTCAAAACATGAAAACATATGTATCATCGTACTAAAATACAATCATTACACTTTTAAAAACCTGATCCAAACCCGCCCAATTCCACCGGACCCATCAGCTACTGGCGTCTGACAACCGGCCAAGGGCTCGTCACAAAATACGGAATCCATCTAATTTATGATGGGAAGAACGACATGCTGTCATAAAATTGATCTGAAAAACAAGATAACCATCACTCGTCGCCGGTGTTCACGCGCATTATGTGTGTGGCCTGTCAAGCAACAAAAACAACAACAGCAAAAACACACGATAACTACGACAACAGGAAAACACCTTGCCGCGTCGGTAGATCGTTCGAAAAGGGGCGTCGTTTGGTTCCCCGTTTTTTTGACAGTATTCGATCAGCTGTGGGCTGTGGTTTTCTGTGGGGCGAACGGAAGCAACAGCCAGTCAGCCAGCAGGTGAGCCCGTGAAAGCGACAGTGTGGAGGCCAAACACAAATTGAAGTTAATTTTGAATGATTGCAGCAATTATCTGGTTCATTCACATACACGCGCGTCCACAAAGGCACGCATCGAACGTCTCTAGCTTGGTGGTTGGTTGGTCTGTCAGAGCCAGAGACAAGATTAGGTTCTATTAGCTGCATGCACAGGCACACCCCTCTCCGTATTCACCGGTTAATGCATGTATTTTTAAGCAGATGTTTTTACATGAATAATGCACAGGGCTAACGAACGAACGTATACGGTTTGCGTGTGTCATCGATTTGCTTTATTAAAGTTCTTAGTGCAATAGGGCAGCTTTAATACGGAAGAGCTGCGTTCTTACGTATCAGGTCAGCCAGGTTACTGTCAGCAAAACTGCTACTTTCCCACCTTTATATATTGGAAATGTTCTCTTATATTCTTATTTAATGACTCCCGAAAACGGTGTCTTTTGAGATAAAGGTACAGAACAGTATGCATTTACATCAAATCGATTCCTATAATCTGCCGTGAGACGTAAACGCCATTAAAGCCGATGTTCACTTATTGTCAGTGGCGTCGAATGAGATAATGCACTCCGGTGCGGATTACCCAACAAACAATTTGAGCTGATTAAAGGCTGAATAAGCCATTTTATAGCTGAAGAAGCAGATTTTTGCCTGAAAAAGCTTTAATTCTGCATCCAATGTTTGTTGGGTAGTTCCTTTGCACCCTCTCTCACATTGTTTATAAAATTAATTAGAAGCATTACAAATTGAATTAAATAAATCAATCCCACCAAGGGCATTCTCTTAACAGGCCTGATATGCGTAGGAACTGTAAATAATAATTAAAATATCAAAAGAACTAAAGTTCGAAAGACACATTCATGTCACTTGAAATTCAAACATCCTAACTCACAAAAATACGAGAAAAAAAGATCATTTGAAGTAAAAAAAAATGATTTAAATATTACACATTAATTTTGCTTTGTGAGAACTAAACCCAAACAGGACAAATGATCAAATTACAGTCTCTCGCTCCATATTGAAGGAACCGTCGAGTTAGGGAGAATATCGAGGGGATGTACTTTTAGGAAGCTTGTATTGGAAACGTGGTAAAAGTTGAGTGGATTTTCAATGCGTTAAGGAGAATATCGACTATATTCTCGATTCTCGAGTTTGGAAGAGATCGAGTAAGGGAGAGTTTACAGTACTTGCAAAAACCCCTATAAGTTTGCCTCAGAATTTTACTTCAATTTTCATTAGAATACAACTCATACAACTCGCAAACTGACGCTGTAAGTCATTTGGTTCATTTGAAAGCTATTCTTTGGCTTATTGGGACTTCTTAAATGAATACACCAGACTTTTTTTTATTTATTGTTGTTTCGTCTTCGATTGAATCTTACAGACTACTCTACATATTCTTAATTATATTTTTAAAAACATTCTTAGAAATAGTAAAATCGTAATGAACCCAAACGTCGTTGAAGGCTTTCAAGCAGGAATTTAGTGGATTGTTGTGACCATAGACGGTTCTATGTGCCGGTACAGCAATGAGAGGAGATCTCCTAAGTTGCCGCGGTGGTACATAGAGAGGAATTTCCTGGAGCAATTGAGGATAATCGATGCTTCCACCAAGTAGGTCGAAAATGAATAGTTGCTGAATCATTTTACGCCTTTCATTTAACGTTTCTAAGTTTACCAATGCACAACGAGCGGTGTAGTCAGGCAGGTGCATGGGATCACGCCATGGCAGATTTCGTAGTGTAAATCTGATGAACAGTCTCTGTATTCGTTCAACTTTTAATACGAGTGAGATATGGAACGGAGCCCAGATGGGAGCTGCATATTCTAGGAGGCTCCTTACTAGAGTACAGTACAGCGTCTTCTGGGTGTAGATATCCGTGAACTGCCAAGTGTACCGCCGAATGAAACCGAGAACAGCATATGCCTTCGAAGTAACCATCGTTACGTGATTGTTAAACCTCAACTTTGAGTAAATCGTAACCCCTAGATCAAGAATTGATGACACTCGTTCCAATGGTACAGTATCCAGAGTGTACTGGTGAGTGATAGGGGCGCAGCGACGAGAAAATGAAATTATTTTGCATTTATTTATATTGACTTTCATTCCGCTTTCACTGCACCATAGCAACAAATTGTCAATGTCACGCTGAAGTACAATACAGTCGAGGATGGAAACGATAATTCTGTAGATTTTCAAGTCATCGGCAATTGAATTATGAGATACGTGGACACAAATCATATACAAACAATACGAAAATTAATGGTCCCAGCACACTGCCCTGTGGTACACCGGAAGTGATTGAAAACGATTCCGAACGAGTAGAGTTTAACGACACGAAAGCATTACGATTCGTCGGGTAAGACCGAATCCAGTCAACCATCCAATCGGAGAGTCCTATAGCTTTCAGTTTTTCACAAGCACGCGCGTGTGGTACCGTGTCAAACGCTTTTGAAAAATCAATGTAGACCGAGTCAACCTGATTGCGAAGTTCGACCTCACAGAACAGTGTGTTGGTATAACACATCAGATTCGTGGATGTAGAACGATGTTGAACAAACCCATGTTGATACTCCGATATTAAAGGCTAAAGGATTGGGTAGGCGATTGCACATCCTTTGCGACTTCACGAATTTCCAGAAATTCGATGGGTTTTGTCTCAGGTTTGACTGTGTTCGTTGAACATGTTCTTCTTAGTTAGCGGCGAGTAGTTCGTTGTATTGAGTTTCAATTGAACGAAGAGTATTTCAGTTGTCCTCGGATTTAGAGATGAAAAACCGTTTGCGGGCCTTGCGGAATTTGTTGCGGAGGTTACGCAGCTCTGTATTCCACCAGGGTTTCCACGCAGAGTAGCCAGAGAAAAGTCTACTCTATTAGTATAAGAGTAATCTAGAACGATATTGAAACACTTATCTACCAGAAGTTCAATTCTCAAAAATCATTTAGGAACTTTAATCTTATCTAATATAATTATATATAAGTTATGGACCACCCATCAGCAACCATCCCAACATCAGAAGACATCACCCATCGGTTGGACTCAATTCAACGAAACCAACAGCAAGTGGCCTTAGCATTGAATTCAATTGCGCGGCCATCATCTCCAGGCAAACTCAACGTCTCAGCGTAGTACGAATGGGGACGTCGACAACAACAACAACAACAACAACAACAATAGCAACATCATCAGTAACATGCTTCAGCCCATCGGCACCCCGATGACCACGAAAGCATGCACCAGCATATCACCAAGAACGCCAACTCAGCAGCAGCTACAGTGACGACGACGATCACCACATGGCAACAGCAACATCGATGCAACAAGACACCGCATGGTAGCAGGAGTAGACAGTACATAGATAATAATTAGATGTAAGCATTTTTGCAGGAATTGAAGCTCTTTTGTATTTCAAAGTAAATTCAAATTGACGCAATAAAAATCATTCCAGTTTTAGTCGTAGACGTGAGCAGTAGTTCTTTTTAAAAACACCCCGAAGTCCTTAGGAGACATAATTGGCGCAGTCGGTAGTCCTGGAGTGATTTAGTTAAAGTTTAGTGAAGTGCAGTGCAAGTGATCAATCCGAAATCATCGGGGGATTACCGGAGAGCAAGGATTGAACCGAGCAGCACTTTGGAACTGACGAACACCGGCGGTTTACCGGCTGAGAGTCAACTTTAACTACAATTCACCTGACCAGGAGTCCGAGGGAAAATCGGACAAAGAACCAGATCGAAGGAACATCGATCAAAAATAAATCGTAAGTACCCACTTTTTTTATCCTTCAAAACTAATTCAGAAATAGAAATCCGGCATAGGTTTACTACTTCTGAACATCCTCTAAACCTTACTAATAACACAGTCTGGCGGCCCCACCCATGGTAACCAATGGACTAAAATATCACAGATAGGCCGCGAACTAACTTTAAAAACTCAACAAATAAATAATAAAATCAGCAACATAAATAAATTAGTGAATTAATTAAATTAGTAGCAAAGTGAATTATTTATAAGCAGTGAAGTGAATTATTTTATTAGTGCATGTTAACAAGAAAAATGTCCGAGACACTAATGGACAAAATTGAAGAATTGGAGCAAATGCTGCTTCAACAAAGAAGGCAAATCGAATTGTTGCAAAACACCCCGCGAAGTGTTGAGCAGCGCCCACAACAAATTTTTGATGCAACGCGTATTCCTGACGTGATTAAAATGATCCCAGGATACGATGGTGAAATCAAGGCTTTGCCATCTTGGATTGCCTCGGTCGACCAAAAATTAGAGTGTGCGAAGAAATTTGTACCAGATAGTGATACGCGCACCGTGCTACCTATCTGGACATCAATTATCAGAGACAAAATCACTGGTAAGGCCAATGAAGCCTTAATTAGCAACAATACTGAGTGCAAATGGGAAGCCATAAAGCACACATTAAAAGAAAGATTTGGCGATAAGCGAGATTTATCAACAATTTTGAGCAGGATACCTTACTTGAAGCAAGGTTATCTTAGCGTGGAAGATTTTTACTACAACTGCGATGGATTATTAGCAGATATTCGAGCTAAGGTTATGTTGGACGATAACCTCAGGCCCTGTTCCACAACTGTTATGGCAACATACGAAAGTATGATGACAAATGCTTTCATTGACGGGTTACATGATCCGATATCTGCACTTACCAGAACCAGTAGACCTGATAGTTTATTTTCGGCATACCAACATGCCCTAGATCAAGATAATGCTGCTAAAAGGACAAAAGCTAGTCAAAAATCAAATTCAGAACCTTCTAGATTCCCTCGATTCCAACCACCTCCTAATCAAAATGGAGCATGGTATCACAATAATCTGCAACCAGCTGGACCACAAAATCCACCTGTATTATCTAGACCTCAGCCAATGAAAAATGCGTTCTATACGCATCGACCCCAATTTTCGACAAATTCTTTCCCTACATTAAAACCACCGTTTAATCAAAACAGGGAAATCCCACCACACATGCAAAACACCTTACAACCAGGAACACGGTTCCCCGCTATAAAGCAGGAAAAACCATCATCTTCAAATTTCAAACAAGTTAGAGGCAATCAAATTAATATGCATGACGAATATCTTGATTCTGTTGATGTCGGCACTGAGGAATTCACCGAAAACGAAAACCAATATCAGGAGGAAGAAATAAATTTTCCTTCAGATGTGGGGCAACAAGAAATGGATTGAGTTTCCTTCCTTATTTGGAAATCCTTTCTAAATCAAAACCTCCCCTTAAACTACTTATCGATACAGGAGCTAATCAAAATTATATTTCTCCTGAATTCGTCCCCTTGCAATCTATACGTTTAGGCTCACAACACAAAGTGAAGAACATAAATGGATCACACAAGATAGAGCAATATACATTCTTCAACCCGTTTTCGAAATATTTTAAAAATATTCCTTGCCAGAAATTTCACCTATTCAAGTTCCATGATTTCTTCGATGGATTGATAGGATTTCAAACTCTTAATAAATTAGGGTGCATTATAGATGCATCAGCAAATACGCTTGTTCTGGACAATACAACTATACAACTAAAAAAAAAAATTTCCTGATACAATTGAATTAAATTTTCATGAATCAATGCATATGATTCAAGAAATCCCAATGTCTGTTAACTCAGGAGACTTCTTTCTTGAAAACGATTTAGAAATTACTTCCAAAGTGTATGTCCCGTCTGGATTATACAGCGTTCACCAAAACAAAACCAATCTACTCTTTGTCAATATACATCAAGAACCCTCTGTAGAAACTATAGACTATGAAAAAATTACCACTGAAATAAATAATTTTGAAGTAATAGATTTCCCATCAAAAGTTCCCCCTACAATTACCAAAATAACACAAGATATCGGAAAAGAGGTGCGAACTGATCACCTTAACTCAGAGGAACGCTTGAAATTACTTAAACTGCTTCGGAAGTATCCCAATGTTTTCTACACGGACGGTGATAATTTGTCATTTACCAACGTAGTTAAACATTCTATAAAAACATGCGACGAATTACCTGCTTATACTAAAAATTACAGGTATCCGTTTGTCCATAAAGATGAGGTACAAAAACAGATTTCAAAAATGCTCGACCAAGGTATCATTAGACCTAGCACATCCCCTTGGGTATCACCCATATGGATCGTACCAAAAAAGGCAGATGCATCTGGCGAACGGAAATGGCGTTTAGTAGTTGACTATAGGAAACTCAATGCTAAAACTATAGACGACAAATACCCTTTACCCAATATCACAGAGATACTGGATAAACTGGGCAAATGCCAATATTTTAGCACGCTCGATTTGGCCTCAGGTTTCCATCAAATCGAGGTGGATCCCAGTGATGTACCAAAAACTGCATTTCAAGTAGATCATGGCTTATACGAGTATTTGCGTATGCCATTTGGTCTAAAAAACGCACCGGCTACTTTCCAGCGCGTTATGGATCATGTACTCAGAGAATATATTGGAAAATGTTGTCTCATTTATATGGATGATATTATCGTTTTCTCTACCTCTCTGCAGGAACATTTGGAAAATTTGAAAAAAATATTAAAAGCCCTTGAAAAAGTAAATTTAAAATTACAGTTAGACAAATGTGAATTCCTTAGAAAAGAAGTAGCTTTCCTAGGTCATATTGTCACCGATCAGGGAGTCAAACCAAACCCCAATAAAATCGAAGGTATCAAAAATTGGCCTTTACCAAGAAACCAAAAACAACTTAAAGGATTTCTTGGAATTCTCGGGTACTATCGGCGGTTTATTCGCGACTTTGCGAAAATTACCAAGCCACTTACAGCTCAATTACGTAAAGGTGAAGTAATTGAACACACGCCTTTATTTGTGGAAACCTTCGAAAAATGCAAAGAATTGCTTACACAAAGTGATGTATTGCAATACCCTGACTTCAATCAACCATTCGTCCTCACTACTGATGCAAGCAATTTTGCTCTCGGAGCAGTTTTATCGCAAGGCTGTATAGGAAGGGACAGACCAGTCGCGTTTGCATCTCGAACATTGACAAAGACTGAAGAAGGTTACTCCGCCATAGAGAAAGAACTTTTGGCTATAGTATGGGCGACACAATACTTTCGACCATATTTGTTCGGAAGGAAATTTACCCTATTTACAGACCACTAAACCTAAGGTCACCAAACACCAGACTAGTGAAGTGGAGATTAAAACTTCTCGAGTTTGATTTTGAAATCAAACATCGACCAGGGAAGCAAAACGTGGTGGCAGATGCTCTCTCTAGAATCACTCATGAAATGAATATTAACGAAGATGACCCTACGGATGAAGACTCGGTACATTCCGCAGATTCAGACTCTTCAGATCTTATAGAATTCACCGAAGAACCAATTAATTTCTTTCATAATCAAATTATCTTGAAAATTGGAGAAAATGACTCGGAAACTTTTGAAACAATCTTTCCAAAAATGCATCGTAGGACTATTACCAAATTCCACTTCGGGGTCCCCGCATTAATTAGAATTTTCAGAGAATGTATGGATCTCAAGAGGCAGAATTGCATAATGTGCCCTGAGAGCATGATGCAATCCGTACAAATGGTCTATAAGAATTATTTTAGTAGGTGTAGAACTTTTCGAGTAAAAATATCCCAGAAAATACTTATTGATGTCCCTGACGAGAACGAACAAGATTTGATAATCGAGGATACTCATGAAACTTCTCATAGAGGCATCCGCGAGAACAAAGAAGAGATATATAGACGGTTCTACTTCCCGAAGATGAAGCAAAAGATTCGTAAATATGTCATTCTATGTAAAGTATGTAATAGACAGAAGTACGAGAGACATCCTTATAAAACTAAATTTGCAGAAACACCAATCCCGAGACAACCATTAGACATCATCCATGTCGACATATTCATCAATCAACCAAACTTATTTCTTTCAGTAGTGGATAAACTGTCTAGATTTGGGACTCTTATCCCAATCAAATCACGCTGTATCTCCGATGTTCGTAAAGCGCTTCTTAAATATTTTGCATTATATGGAACCCCAAAATTAATGGTTTCGGACAATGAACCTGCGATAAAATCTATTGAAGTTAGAGGACTACTGCATGACCTTAACGTAGAACAATACTTCACACCCTCCAATCATAGTCAAATGAACGGGATTGTGGAACGCTTTCATTCCACTATCAGCGAAATTTTCAGAACCAACAGACATAAATATGAATCTCTGTCAAATAAAGAAAGATTTCTCATAGCATGCACCCTGTATAATAATGCCATACATTCAGCCACTAAATTAAGACCTCGTGAAGTATTCTATGGAATGAAGGAAGGATCTGAAAGACCTCTAAATATGGACGCCATTATCGCATCCAGAAACAAATTATATGATGAAACTGTTCTACAAATTACAAAGACTCAAAATCAACAAAATCTCTATCACAACGCAAATAGAGAGGAACCTCCAGCATTGGAACCTGGCGATAACGTCCTGAACAAAGTACAAGGCGTAAAATCAAAGACTAGGATCCAATTTGAACCAGTACAAGTAGTAACTGACAACAATCGAACATACATTGACAACAATAATCGAAAATTGCATAAGTCAAAATTACACAGAATTAGGAAGTGATAGTTTACATACCATCTATGCCTTTACAGATCGTTGTCAATATGAGTAAGGCATTGAGCGAAGACATTCTCTTCACGCTCTGCTTCATTCAGCTACAAGAAATAAAAGATCGGCTCTACAACCGGAACCCGTTCAACCCTTCGAAAGAAGAGACAATCGCTCGACTAAAAATAGTCGATAGTCTATTCGAATTAGCCGCAGGAGCCGCAATTAAGCGAGAAATGAAAAGGGGATCTACTAGGGCGCTAGTCGAACTAGTAGAAAATATCCGGGATCGCCTCGAATGGAATGCCCGTAATTAAGACAAGAAAAATGAACGTTACTAATTACCTTCTCATCTTTTTAGGTTTGGGATGCATCGGAAGACTTCAAAATAGCCTTACCAAGACGCCTCATCAACACCTCATTCTCCATCAAATTATACCCCACTAATCCTTTCTTTGAATTTCAGGTTGGAACATACCCTGGGAACTTAAGCTAACCTAGCTAAGACGCTCCTTCAACTCCTTAATCATTAACCACTATCCTTAGGTGTTGGAAAATGAACCCCATAATAACATTTTTGCTAATTATCACCCTTTCCAACACCACACCTCAATCCATAGAGATAAAAAGCCTAGATAAAAAATCCAGGGCTCCTAACCTTAAGATTGGGAGAAGGCTTCATAAAGATAGGAAATCATAAAATATTTCACATAATAGACTTTAAGAATTACGAATTAATGTTTGCAAAACTACCTGCTACCTTGAATGGTTTGAAAACTATTGGAAACTTCACAGATACCATTCACTTGCTCGAATCTAAGTACAATACCATGAAAAATTTGTATCATGATCTATTTCCCACAGTTAGACGCAAACGAGGTCTTGTTAACATTTTAGGATCAGCTATCAAACAAATCACAGGAAATTTAGATAATAATGACCTCATTCAAATTTCAGACACTATTAGAAAACTAGAGCTCGATAATGAAATATTAGTCAATGAAAACAACGAACAGGCAAAAATTAATATCCAACTACAAAATCGGATAAACAGAGTCCTAAATGATTTAGAATGTCAACACAACCTTATAAGAAAAAACATAATTGTTCAACGATCGGAGCTAGGACGAAACAAAAACATTCAAATAATTGAAGAAATTATAAAAATCAATCTTTATATCGATATCCTTAATTCACATTTAGAAACAATTTCAGAAGCCATTCAACTGGCAAGACTTGACATTATCTCAAAAAACATCCTCTCACCAGACGAGTTGCACTTCGCAATAAAACACTTAGAAGATCAGGGCATCTCTATTACTCACCCAGAACAAGCCTATCAATTTTTAGGACTTGAAGCATTTTATAATCAGAGCAGGGTTATTTTTGTTGTAACGATACCATTATTCAAAGCCCATAAATACGAAATATTGTTTTTGGAACCACTAATCGTAGGAAATAGAATCATCAAGCTGCCCGCAACCAAAATCATATTGAGCAAGGAGGAAACGTACTTCATAACCAGAAATTGTCAACAAATCCATAAGTACTACGTCTGCGGACTTGAAAATATGTCAAATTCTACCCAAGATGGCTGTTTTTCTAGATTGTTAAGAGGCTCATCAGGAAATTGCGTATTTAAAGAAATAAGCCAACCACATGAAATCAAATCGATCATGAGCAACTACGTAATTTTGAAACAAATTAGCAATGGAACCATCTGGTCCACCTGCGGTATCACAAACCGAACACTGACAGGCACATTTCTAATTGAATATCATAACTGTACAGTGAAAATCAACAGCCTACAAATTTCAAACGATGAGATCGTAAAAACCGAATTACCCGACATAATTCCCTTGGATGGCCTGAATATTCAAGTAGACACCATAGAGTCAGAACCAGATTTCGAAAAGCTCAACATCGTAAACAGGCATCGTTTAGAATCGTTCACTAAAACGCAAAGATTCCACACATCCACCTCTATAACATTATCTAGTTTCAGCATACTAATTGGAATAGCAGTTTCGATCTACCTGATTTGGAAAAATAAGTCAAAAACTACCCAAGACCCCACCAGATTACATCCAAATACGAATCGGGACGATTCTTTTTCTAAGGAGGGTGTAGTTATGGACCACCCATCAGCAACCATCCCAACATCAGAAGACATCACCCATCGGTTGGACTCAATTCAACGAAACCAACAGCAAGTGGCCTTAGCATTGAATTCAATTGCGCGGCCATCATCTCCAGGCAAACTCAACGTCTCAGCGTAGTACGAATGGGGACGTCGACAACAACAACAACAACAACAACAACAATAGCAACATCATCAGTAACATGCTTCAGCCCATCGGCACCCCGATGACCACGAAAGCATGCACCAGCATATCACCAAGAACGCCAACTCAGCAGCAGCTACAGTGACGACGACGATCACCACATGGCAACAGCAACATCGATGCAACAAGACACCGCATGGTAGCAGGAGTAGACAGTACATAGATAATAATTAGATGTAAGCATTTTTGCAGGAATTGAAGCTCTTTTGTATTTCAAAGTAAATTCAAATTGACGCAATAAAAATCATTCCAGTTTTAGTCGTAGACGTGAGCAGTAGTTCTTTTTAAAAACACCCCGAAGTCCTTAGGAGACATAATTTATATATTTTTATTTTTTTTTCTCAAAATCAACATGGAATTAAAAAGAGACCTCCTTTTTTACACTCCCCCAAATAACTCTTCAATCTCCATGAAAATATTTATGGAATTATCATTGGAACTACTGTTAAATTTTCCACAATTAAAACAGTAATAAACATCAGAATTATCTAGAACATTCATTAAATTGAAGAGTCCTCACATAATTTCCAAGTCCTTATGTTTTGAAAATATGTTCTTGAGCATTTTATTATAAAGTCAGTGATCTTGGAAATTGTATCATATACGACAATTTGCCTTTTCGTTTCAGTCCCAGAATTTGAATTAATTGTTTGACGTCCCATTAAACAACCAAACCATAAAATACTTACATCATGAGCGACTGCTTGGATTTGACATCACCTAGGCCTAGGTGAAATTCCTGCCAACATGCTTGATTTTATTGTTAAGGCTCCACCGCCACTACGATCTCAAATCAAACAAAAATATTAGTCACAAATTTCGAAAAAAAAAAAAAAAATTCCTGACTACTTCACTCTAGGGGAACAGGATTTTTCAGTAATCCAAGGAACACATCTTAGTCCTTGTTACTTTCTATGCCTTGTTGGTAGTGACAAGACTCGGCTTTGTCCACCGAGGATGATCTTGAAACAAGGAAAAAATGAGTTAGTTAGTCTTTATCTATGTGATTCCTAATCTTTTATTCGTTGTTCTCTAATTTCAAGTGGTTAAGACTTGGGTTCTGATGCATGGTCATAATCGGTGTCGTTCCTTAATTTTGTTGCTAAGGAATCCAATTTTGACTGACAGAAGGGTGCGCCTTTGGAGGGTGTTTCAACATTCCGAAGGGTATAAATAGCGGAACCTTTAATTAGAGTCGAATCCTTGCGATAAATGCAAGAATGACAACTGTAAAAAAAAATCGAATGATTCATCGTTTCTCAATAGTGATGGAGTAATACGACATGCTTTAAACTAAGGACACGGGATGTACTACAATAGATCAATTTACTGGTCGCAGTGGTGTTAGGTCCCGAACAAAGGAAATAAAAAGGGCCAGTGCAGTATGAGGACCTAATTGAGAATCAATTGAGTCTGGTGGTCCACAAATCTTTTTAATGTAAGGTTTGAATTTAAGTTATTGAAATTGCTTTATTATGTCATTTGAAACCTGCAGTTAAATTATCCGAATTCATAATCTGAATGACTACCTATTAAAGCAGGAGTTCCTCAAGGTGGCATTCTTGGGCCTATATTGTATAACATTTTCACTTCGGACCTCCCTGATTTGCCTCAGAGTTTCCACAAATCTGTGTTCGCTGATAACACAGGCATTTCCGCTAAAGGAAGAAGTCGTGTTATTTGCAGCAGACTACAGAAAAGTTTAGATATTTTCTCTTCTTATTTACAAAAATGGAAGATTTTTCCCAACGTTAGCGTTAGCGTTAGCGTTGTTATGATATACTTCGTAGATTGGATACTAGCGACACTCACGTCTTTTCTGAAATCCTCAGTTAGACTACTTTCAGGAATAATGCTGGGGAGTAAACATTGGTTCCAATCTAAACAATAGTAACAGAAGCATGACTGTCGCTATTCCCGGCCACGCCCATCTTTACCATAACTAGGGATAGGGAAGGAAATGTTGATGTAGTACTTACTTAACGAGAGGCCACCGACTTAGCGACACCCTCATAAGTGCTACGGAGTTGGAGGGTTGGGTAGGGTATTCGGTTAGGATTCACCTCAAGTTGGCGATGCAACCAAAAGTATGTATTGTTTATTTGTTGTTTATTTAATCTCTCGATAGCCGGCTATCGAAAGAACATGTTAATTTTGTTTAGTGATAATGAATTTTAAGAGTCATGATGGAGAGCTTGGGATTAAACTCATGATTTTCTGCTCAGTAAACAAAAGTGATCCCTCCAGGGTCATCGAGCATCTCAGAACCATAACGCTTCGCGACAATACAGGACTACGTTTTCGCTTGATATGCAAATAGTTTCCGAGGTTAATGTTCAATATCAAATATACAAATGATGGTGCCGATTTATTGTACTGTGGAAGAGCTTGGGGTTAAATCCATGATTTTCTGCTCATTAAGCAAAATCGACCCCTCCAGGGTCATCGAGCATCTCATAATCCACAGCGCTCGTGTCAATGTACGAATATATTGATAAACTATCTATTATTGAATAACTATTATTTACGATAATTACATGAAAGAAATAAAATATAAACTACAAACATAACGTGACTACTAAAATCTCATATATGCTCACAAATATATTTCACGCAACCAGGAATTTAAAAACCATTAGACGCTATAATGATACTTTGCACATGTTAGACACAAGAAGAGGCCAAAAAGCAAGCGTCCGACACACAAAATCCGCCAAATCCACTTGCAGTCACAATCAATGATTCTACGAATCGCGAGCACTCACGAATCATAAAACCGCTGACTGTGACACTCTGAAAGCGAAATTGACAGGCTCTATGCGTCAAACACCCGCCCTTCAATTTCCTCCCACATCCAACAACACAAATCTCCATTACATCATCTAACGAATTCAAAACTCCGAAAATCACTCATCGATAGCAAGTGAGTGGAAGCAACCTTGCATGCAACCATTCTTCATAATACTCTTTTTCTGTCTATCTTTCTATTAGGCTTATGGACATGCGTTAGCTTCGAAACTTCTAACCAAAGTGGGAAAAATTTCAGATCACAAAAAAAAAAACTTGAAAAAAACTTTCAAAGGTAATTACAAGTAAGATAAATATTGATTATTTAACGCAAAAACGAGCAGTTTATATTAAATATCTTGTATCGTATGCTAATGCTAATTGACTGTAACAAAAATAATATGCTTAAATAAAATAAAATATTAATAAAATTATATGCAAAATTTACTTTATTGGTGAGAAGTTTCTAATAAGCCCTCCCAGTTCCTCTGTATACAGAACAAATCTGATACTATAATCAGAATTGATGCAGACTGAGCAGCCGATTTCATCAAGGAAGTTCTATTAACAACCAAGAATTAATCGTTTGAGGCATACTGAAGCATTAAGAAGGTGATATGTGTCGCTATAGGAAATCATCATCGTTGCAAATATAAAGAAATTAAACATAACCCTTTTTTTTTTTTTTTTTTTTTTTTTTTTTTATTTATTTTTTTTTTTTTTTAACTCTTTATTTGTTCCAAATTCAAAATAAATTACATTTCATTTTTAACCTAGGTGCTCCAGTTACTACAGTAACTTACCAGCCTTAATTGTTATGATATATATCTAAGTGTTTTTACATTGTTCCTGTCTTGGCAATTCAGTATTTTAAACAGGTTTTTTAAACCTGCATGTCAGTATAACAATTGATAGCTTAAAACTAAATAACTAAAACAAAATCTTATCTAAATATAAAGGGAATTAATCGTTGCAATTGAGGATTGTAACGATTTTTGCCGGAAATTATTAATTATTTTGTTGGACATTTGTGCTAAAGTCTCAACATTCGAAATTCTATGTACTTCGGTAGTACTGTACCAGGGAGGCAACTTCAAAATCATCTTCAGAATTTTGTTCTGAATCCTTTGAAGTGCTTTTTTCCTGGTAGTGCAACAACTAGACCATATTGGCACAGCGTAAAGCATGGCCGGTCTAAAAACTTGTTTAAATATTAGAAGTT